>NC_133344.1:26223187-26556520 GCF_030506205.2 Paramisgurnus dabryanus | reverse complement strand
TGCTGTATCTTAGACACAAAATCATGTATTTTTATTTTACTTTGAGGAATCTATAGCCAGATCTTCATCCTTTTCCAGGTATGCAGTGTTTTTTATTTATGTTTCGTATTTGAACTGGATTGTATGGCTTCTGAATTATGATTTCCTACTTGGTTAAGAAATTGTTATGTTTGTATTCATTCTCATTTTCTCTGTATTATTGACTCTTCTAATTTACTATAAAGTATATACGACATATCTTTGATCGGGGTTAATTCATGCTAATTATGTTCTCTAACTAAGTTGTAATGCAGTCGGCCATCAGGGCAATGAGTCATAACCTCTAATCATTAT
This sequence comes from Paramisgurnus dabryanus, assembly GCF_030506205.2. Taxonomy (NCBI): domain Eukaryota; kingdom Metazoa; phylum Chordata; class Actinopteri; order Cypriniformes; family Cobitidae; genus Paramisgurnus; species Paramisgurnus dabryanus. Next base: position 26,556,187 of record NC_133344.1, on the reverse strand, counting down.
CTCTGCTATAATTACGTTGTTGTATAGTCACATTTCAGGTTGGACGGTGCTAACTTGAACCTCTGGTTATAGTTTGAGTTTTGTATTAAGTTGTATGTAGGCCACTGTAGGGGCTACATGGGTACTTTTAAGCAAGTGATTGCAGGAACGACATTATTAAATTGCTTTAGCCAAAAACCTCTGGAACGGCCAAGTATGTGTTCGGAACCCGCATTACAGCCGATGTGGGCTGATATGACATTGGTAATTGAATGAATGAGTCCAATATAATAATGAGTTAAAAAAGAATGATCAAATCTTTATCCAAATTCCACAATTATCTATTTGATTCATATTATGAACAACAAGATTTCATCTTTTGGAGTCAGGTAAAACAACCTAAACACACAAGCCAACCCTCGGTTATCTCACCGGTTTGAGGAGAGAACCAGAGAGGAAACCAGCTCGATACAAACACTATAGTATTTAGTGAATGTGTTAGGTGGTGCCCAGCCAGCAGCTCAATAGACGTCTGTCAGCAAGAAACCATAAGCTAATGCCCAAGATGATGCCACACTTCTCGTAGAGTGTGCTCTCAGATTAAAGGGGCATGGGATGCCCTGCGTTTGATAAGCAAGGGCGTTTGTGTCCACAATCCAATGGGACATCCTTTGCTTGGTGACAGATTTCCCTTTCTGCTGAACCCCCTAACAGGAAAAGAGCTAATCTGAGGTCCTAAAGCTTTGAGTTCGGTCCACATAAAGAAGCAGTGCACCTACAGGACATAAAGCTGTGGCTGGGTCTGCCTCCTCCTAAGGCAGCGCTTGCAGGTTTACCGAGATGGTCCTCACTGCAGAACACAACATCCAGGGGGCGGGGTTGGATCTAGATCCAACTCCTCCCACTTTATATACTTTGTTCCGCCAAATGAACCAGTATATTTGCGTTGTTGCAGCCCGCAATTAGTTGCAACCTGTGGTCGCCAACGTTTGCTCTTAACAATATAAGTGTCTGTTTGATTAATAATATAGTTGATAAAGATTCAATCATTTAGAAAGTATCACAGTTAGGTGTAAGGGGAGGTAAGGACATGTTCCCGACAGTTTGATATCAGGGAAGGGATTTATTTGTACATTATCCCACTTATTACACAGCTATTCCTATACGAGTAAATATAAAAACAAATTTATTTGATATCTTTTATTAGCAAATAAAAAAAAGTAAACCATCTACGAGGGAAAATTGTTTCCTAATGGCTGTAAGCAAAGACGCGTTAAAACAAGTTCAAAGTCCATACAAGATAAACATTCAATTTATTAATTTCTAAATAACATACCATAGCCTATATATTTGAATAATTATGCATATTTATACTGTATCCATTAATAGGTCTTAAACTGCATTTGGTAAGATTACTCGTAGGCTTACCCGAAATGTTTTACTCCAAAACATTATAGCAAAAAACTTACATTTCACCCTAAAGGCACTACTTTTATTGTAGTCATAAGTAAAGTTATTTAATAGTCAAAATAATAACTTAATTTAGTTATGACTTAATGCGGAAATGGTAACGCAGCAACACGTGTATGACGTGTCTTGTGGTAAAACTGCCGACCAATGGGATCTCTGGATCGCGATCCAGCTCCGCCCCTGGATCTAAATCCAACCCCGCCCCCTGGATGTCGTGTTCTGCAGTGAGGCGCTACTGGGTTTACCCCCTGATCTCTGAAAGAAGTGTAATGCTTTCAGCACCACAGACAGGTCCCAAGAAGAAATAGAGGGAGGGCGCTGAGGCTTTAGTCTCCGTGCACCTATTAAAAACCTAATAACCAGGTCGTTTATTGGAGCGAGGTATGAAGATATCGCAGCAATGTCTATTTTACACCAGTCAACAAAAAGGTTCCATTTCAGCATATAGGCCTGTCTCATTGACAGCTGCAGCAATTGTGTTAGATACCTCTTGCAGGTAAATCATTTAGAACCTCCGGGTGCCATAATGTGCCAGAAAGGGGGGGGGGGGGCGGGGGGGGCTGTCACGAGGAGCACATTACCACTCTGACTTAAAGTTGCGGGTTACGCACTTACCGCTTCTTACGCCAGGCACAACAACTTACGGACACCGGCTTACAGCTGTCATGGCAGCTGCCAGTGCCCTGGCATACAGGGAGTCAGCCTGAGAGGCTAGCACTCTTGAAAACCATTGAACAGTGCTAAAAGGCACCAACATTGGAGCCAACACGCACTGGAATTCACATGAGTTTTAAAATAACCAAATGCTAAGAGCTAGCACGCTTACCTGTAACAATCAGACGTGACACATACAAGGCTTCAACCAATTGGCCTTTAAATAGAGAGCCCTACTGTACGATTGGTGAGCACAGCGGTCAATCACCTTGTCCCACTACAATTGCTTAAAATATCTTCCTTGGTTCCATGTTTTTTTAAACAAAAGATCAAAAGAATTAACAATGCAGAAATTTTTTATGCTTCTTTATTATATTTATTATATTTACCAAGGGTGCCAATAATACTGTACATGCATACCTGTGGTTAGATACCTAGTTTACTGTTAAGGGCTGATTATATTTTTGCATACGTCCTATGGGGTAGCCATAACGGTGTAGTCTACACGTCGGCTTTCATATATACTTCTGCGTACCATTGGTAGGCAGTATCCACGCGTGTAACCACAATAGCAGCTTAACCAGTAAACCCACAAAGGAAGAAGAAGCAGCAGCAGCTTGTTGTGAATGATTTGAGAAGACCAGCAATGATGGAAGTAAGTAAACACTTTTGTTGCAGTTTAAGTTAAATCACTCCTCAACTTGGCCCATCTTTGTTCAAACCGCCGCAAACAGAAATACCTATGAGGCAGTTTTTACCTGATGGGAGGGGTTCTAGTGGACCAATCACAGCACTTGTGGTCCACATAGAATGGATGCGCTGTTAAAATTTTGGTGAGGTGCTTGTCAGGCTACGCAGAACAATGCACAGCCTACGCCAGGGCTATTAAAATTTTACCCTGGAGGGCCGGAGCACTGCATAGTTTAGCTCCAACCCTAATCAAACTTAACCACCTGTGATTGTCTAGTAATCATGAATACCTTGATTAGCTTGCTCAGGTGTGTTTGATCAGGGTTGGAGCTAAACTATGCAGTGCTCCGGCCCTCCAGGTTAAGATTTGAATAGCCCTGGCCTATACATAGCTTACGGTGTACAACCTATGCACGACTTTAACTTGGACTTTAGTAGGACGAAATGACTTAAAAAGGTAGTTCAGTCTGGACGACATTTAAGAATATATACTAGTCAACTTTTGAAGTGGATCAAAAACTTTCATCCAAGTTGTTTTAAGACAAGAACGGATATTGGGTATTGGTTTTAAGACAACTTTTAGGAAAGGTTTTGATCCACTTCAAATGTTGACTTGTATAAATTAATTGACTGAATTAATCTGAATTTGGCAAAAGGCTGAGGAATCAAGGGGCTCGGCTGTCATACCAGACAGTTAAGATGCATCCTTTGACATGTTTCCCCCAGCCTCATGGTAACCAACATTTTTATATGCTATACATAATGAAAGGAGGTGTCAGAGGTCTGCCTGAAATACGTTTGAATTCTATTCGGTCACTCAAGCTCTAGTTGTCTGTTCTGGCTAGAGGGGATACAGATATGGCTACATTCTGCACAATGTGGGTGTAGGGTTAGGTTTGGTTTTAGGATTAGGATGAAAACAGGTAGGGCTCATTCTGTGAGATTTCACAAGATTTTGGCCATAGCTGTATCCCTTCTAGTAATTGTCTTGAGTAAAATGAACAACCTAACATGCAGTGCATTTAATTTAATTCTATACATTATCAGTTTATCTCTATTTATTTTATTTTATATCTTTCATTGTAGAATTGTAATATCACTTCATTAATCATAAATGCTTTGTGATTTGATCAGGTTATTAGGCTTAGACATTGAGATGTTGACAAAAAACAGATTACAGAGATTTATTGAAGTTAGGACCCATGGGGTTGGGGCTGTTTGAGATGTGGTAGACCAAAAATCCCCCAAAACAAAACAATTTAATACTTTCATGTAGTAGCACTTTATTGTTGCTTAGAATAAAAACAAACAAACTAAACACATAAAATATAATTTTAGTTTCAACTTAAACTTCATCTAAGGAGGCAATGAGCTGCATTATTCACATGGAAAGGAGTACTCGGTCTCTGACTGATCACCTGAAGAAAACAGAAAAAATATCACAGAAAAAATATACTACATTACACTTTCAAATGAATTAAATGTTGTGTGTCAGTGAGCAATGCATCACATTTTAATACACACAAAACTAGCATCTAATCTTACTTGTTTGGTAATAATCATAGACTTTGATCACAGCTGGCTTGAGGTTCTTGACTGGAAGAATCTGTTTTAATTGTATCTCATAATTCAAAGGGAGATTTTTTGGAACCTGCAGGAGGATCAACAAAAGAAGACAAACTCTCAGTCATTGGCATTAAAGCTAAAACATTTATGGATAAATTATATTAATAATTACAAAATACGAATGTGTTAATCTCTCACCCCCTTCAAATATACAAGGACATGATCATCTTTAGTATCCACCCGCTCCACAAATGGTGCAAACATCTGTGAGGGAAATTTATTCAAGTAATTAAAGTTATTGTCAAGAATTTCTAAAGTTATTGTGTTACTGTACTTAACTATGAAAATGCAGAAACATCAGAGTTCAAAAAACAAGTTTGTGATTCATCACTTTTTAAACTTAAACCCACCAATGATGTGTCAGCTGTGAATCCTGATAAGAGCTTAATATCCACAATAACCATGTTAGTAGTTTCCTCTGGACCATTATATCTGCAAAATAAATAAATAACTCAAGGGGTTGGTTTCTTGAATACCTCAAATAATAACAACAAATAAAATTTAGGAAAAAAGTGAGCAATTTGAAATTAGTAAAACTAACACATCAGAGTTTCTATCATTCATTATGTTTCTGTCTTCACATTTCTCTATAGAATTATATTTTTTATAGGTGTAACAATAGAAATATGTAATTTCACTTCATATTGTCTGTTTGCTGTTATGAAAAAGTTATTTGGGTATTATTAATGAAATATTTATAGGTCAAATACAGACCAGTTTGAGCTAATTTTGCAATAATTTCTAAGAGAAATTAGCTATTCAGATGTGTCTGAGAGACAACTAAAGCCATAATCATGTCTATTGTTACTCAGATGTGTTCATACTTGACTGTAAAGTTCAAATTGTTTGGTTGTGCAAAAGATTTTTTGCAATCAGCCTCAAGCGTAGCTTCAACGGTCAATGTTTTATCTTCACTGGGAGTGGGAATGTTGTAAAACAGAGCCATCTGAGAGAAAGAAATAAAGAATCAATACAAACACAAACTAATTCATAAATCATCACACATACAGTTTGTTAAACCACAGAGATATGCCAAGTGTTTTTATTAATGCTAAGATATACAAGGAGTTTCTGACCTGCACAGACACACAGGTCGAGCCTTTCACTTCAATACTGTATTTGCCAGGAACATTGGTCAGTTTCTTCTCCTGATACAGTAACTTGTTGTCCTGATTCACATCAAAGTTGTGAGAGTCTCCTGCTGACTGAACCGTCACTGTACTGAAACCATCAGAGCTGAAGACTTTGGTGGCGTACAAAGACAAAGCCTGAAGAGCCACAACTGTGTCCTGATAACATCAAAACATGGAAATGCATTCTGGGTAATAAAATAAACAGATGTTCACTAAGATTACTTCATTTTCATTAGTATGATTAACCTGTGTAGATGAGAATCCTCCATAGGCGTTCTGCTGCTTGACAAGCCAGCTGACGATCCTGTTAGCATAACCCAGCTCAACTGTAGTGACTGAATCTGAAGTGAGAACAGCTAGCAGAACATATGAGCTGATCTCCACTGACAGAGAACCAGAATCATCAACAGATCCTGACTGAGACCAGTGAAGCTGAGACCCTTTAGGATCAAAGACATGTGAATAAATGACAGATAAAACAACATATATTGTTGACATTCAAGAATACACGAATGTCTTTACCTTCTGAAATGGCAAGATTTTCCAGTTCCTTTAAAAGCTGCTGCCTGGTGTCCGTGTCATTTGCCAGACTGAAAGTGTAGGCAAGCAGCGCAGTGCTGTAAGTGTTTTTAAGATGCCCAATGATGGACCTCAAACAGGACAAACCTTGAGCGACCACAGGATCCTGAAACACAAACAGATAAACAGCAGATGTGAGTGTCATTCATCTAATAGTTTATACTATGATCTCTGTTGATGTACTTACTGTGACTGGAGTTTCCAGTTCAAGTAATGATGCGGTGATGTAAGCAGTCATGGTTATATTATCATTTACTCCACCCTGTAGAGACACAGAAGCAAATAAAGCGACATACTGTAGTAAATTTATCATGAAAATCTTTAATCACGTACCTTCATTCTGTTGTTGAACAAACTTCCTTGTTGAATAAAACAACCATCTGTACTGCGCCTACTTATTAACCAATCCTTTGCACTTTTAATAACATCTGGATCAATGTATATGTACTTCTGTGCTTTGCCAAAAGACCTCAGGACAAAAGATGTCAACCTGGCGGTTTGGATATTGGAGATTTATCAGTTTTTAATCAAAAGTCTTGATCACGCCAAAGTGAAAGTGAAAATTAAAATGAAATATTCACCATGTATTCTCTTCACCATTGCCGAATGTACTGTATCCACCACTGTCATGTCTGTAGTTCAGCTGTCTCTGATATCCTGTTTAGTTTGACAGTGATTGAACAGTGATTTTTTTCTTACACAACATTTTGATGCAAGCATGAATTAAATCCATGATTTCTTTTTTCTTACCACTCTTCAGGAAGCCTGTGGCTCTCTCTCTGATGGCTGAAGTGAGTTGCTTTGTGTTTTCCAGATACTGTAAAATGTAAATATTGGGAGACAGAACAGCAATGTTTTGTTCTCCACAGCCGTACGGCATTCGTAATAATCCATGAAGATTCTGCAGTGCACGACCCAATATGTCTCCTACAACAGAAATTTAAAAAATTTACATTGTGTCATTAAATTTAAAATACAAATGTATCGTCTCATTTCTGTTTGTGTATCTACAGTAAATGTTACCAATGACTGAAACTGAAGATCTTGCTGATCCCTCTATCACATCTTTAGGAAGCGTCAGATCCAGCTCTTCTGAAAGACTGTTACCTATGAAAAAGAAAAATGAAAACATGTCAATGATCAGCACATTATGATTGTACACAATAAACATGAGTCTATCACAACAGTTTTTATATTTTAACTTTTATCACAAGCATTAAACGTTAACAAACCCTTTGGACACAGTAACCAGCTGTGAGTCTCTGTCTTTTCAGTCCCTTCAGCCTACAGCAGAAAATAATATAACAGATTTATGATTAAAATCATATCATAAAAATATAAGCAATATTAGGATGACATAAGAAACATCTGTGTTATGTGTGAGATCTGTTGGCGGTGAGCTCACCTGTACAAGGAGACTTCGAGTAACTATGTCAATGCGTCCTCTCTCTGGCACGCTGACAATCTCATTGTCACACACAGTCTGTGACTGCTCTGCCTCTGCACTCACTGTTATATTCAACACTCCTACAAAACAAACAACTCATAATCATCTCCACTGATGAAATACTTACAAAAACACAAGACATTGATTCAGATTAAACAAACTGACCAAGAACAGAAGGAGTGAGAATCCATTTAAAGGTTTTTCTTCCATTAGCACACAGACAGGATGAATACTGGTCATCATCAGAGGAGGCTTTAAGAGTGAAGTCTGAAGATGGAGCTGGAGTTACTTTAACCTGTCCATGAAAGATGGAGGATTACTTCAGATTTGATATGACAGAAATATGAGAAGATGTTCACAGAAATCTCACCATGATACATTTGGACAGATAGTTGAAGACGGTGGCCTTCAGTTCAAAGATCTCCCCACGGATGATGGAGTAAGGCAGAGAAAGCTCCAGGAAGAAGGGCTGGAAAACTGTCAGCTGAGCAGGAGCCAAACCCAAACCTTTGGAGGACAGACAGAAGGCATCCGTCTCCCAGGTGGTGATGGTGTCAGGAACTTTGACAGGAACCTGTGTTGATCCAGAGTCCCTGTGGTGGAATCACTACAATATTTGAACTTTGCAAGGTAATTTTTGCAGTATAAATTTCATATGCAAGTAGTCTTTATCTTATGTGATGCTATTGTGATAACACATGGGTGGGGAACTCTGGTCCTGGAGGGTCACTGCCCTGCAGAGTTTACTTCCAACCGTAATTAAACACACCTGAAAAATCTAATTCAAGTCTTCAGGATAACTTGGAAATGAAATTCAGGTGTATTTGGTTAGGGTTGGAACTAAACTCTGCAGGACAGTGGCCCTCCACGACCCAGGGTTCCCCACTCCTGAGATAACAAATGCCGAAAGTTATGACACAGTTTGAACATGACATTAACTTTATAATTATTTTATAATAAATAACTATTAAATCACTATGCCGAAGGATACAATAACTGCTACTGTAAGGCAGCTTCACTAACCCAACTTCAGAAAGTTGCCAAATCCATGTTTCTGGAAAGACGCTCCGTACTGTTACTTGAGGACCTCCAAAACTACCACCTAGTCGAGCTATGGTATAGTCATACATCACTGAAAGGAGAAGAAGTATTTTTTAAAAAGGAGTTTTCATCATTGTAAGAGCGATATTCCATATTGTGTTTTGTAAATAAGTCAGTTGCTGTGTGTTATATTTATTTGGTTTATATTTGTTCTAACTGCCCATGTTCAGTATGTAATTTTTGGTAGCTCACTTAAAAAGAGTTGTTGACGCACATGCTATACGTGCTTATGATTAGTGGAAGATCACAATCTTTTGACAGTTTCATTATTTTTATGATTTAGCATATTTAAGTATAGTATCAATTCAAATAAGTTGTTGAGAAAACATCGTTGGACAAGATTATGCTGTATTTGAAAAACGTGATAACCTAATTTGACAGACTTTGATATAGCCTACAGTACATATAAACACTAAAGAACTGCTTGCTTTTAAAGATGCTTGCCATATGATAAAAATGCTATCATATTGTAGCCTGGTTAGCCAGACCTACATCAAGATGTAAGGTCTGGCAACTCTTCACACAAACGGCTCAATGCAAGGGGCGGGATATAAGGTTGTCCCTCAAAATGCCTCTGCACGCAATAGGATAGCGCTATGACGGATCAGAGCAACGAAGAAGGTGACGTAGTTACCGTAACCAGTCGGCAAAACTCCAAACACATCTTTCTTGCTTAAAAAGGACTTCAGTAGGGTTTATTTGCTCTTCTCTCAAAGAAAAACATAAGTCTAAGTCCTCCAGAGTCGTTGCAGCTCTGTCGTCATCATGTTAAGCCCGCCCCACAGACGCTACACACGATGTGATTGGCCTGACCAAATTTTGGTTTTTGGACCGGTTAAGTGTATTGTGAGTGCCTAGACTAAACCCTGGCAGCAAATATATTTTGCGGCCGCTAGGGTGCGTCTAGATTTCTAGGCTAATCATATAGATGTTAAGGCTTAAAACTGGCTACCGGTAAATCTGTCTTTTCTTTTAATTGAAACTTTTTAGTAAAGAATTCATTCGTACATATATTACAATAAAAACAAATATTTACTTGGATTGTGTCTGTGAAAAGTCACGCCCTTGTATATAAGACACCGAGGTTCTCGCACAGCCAAATTTGTTGCCATTTTTAATCCCACTTTCTGTCAAACAGCAAAAATAAAGCAAATGAATAGTTACATTATGCATATCTTTAATAATCACTACCTAGTTTTATAAATCATTTCATTTAATGTATGCCTGTATGTAAAAAACTATTTAATATTATGCAGAAAAGAAAATCATCATCAACTTTGTTACCTTTAAGGATTCATAGGCGTGATCTATTCCCACAGCTCGACGGGATCTAACATGCAAACATGGTTGCTCATCTTCAGCCTGGTATGGATATTCTGACACTGAATGCACTGGCAAAAGGTTAAAAATCTGTAAAAGGATGAATCATAAGTCTTCCTTATAAAAAATATAGGTAACGCTTTAGATTACAGCCCGGAAAGTACTGGGTAAGTACAGGGAATTTACAGCGTATGTTTCTGTAATTATAGTTTACTTATGAAGTACGTACGTGTAATTATAAGGGAACAATTTATAATATTTGGGGAATAAAAGGGTAACAACCAGGAAAAATACAAATAATATATGCAGTAAAGTACTGCGTTAGTACAGCGAATTTACAGCATACATTTCTGTAATTATAGTGTACTTATAAAGTACATACGTGTAATTTTAAGGGAACAATTTATAATATTTTCGGAACAAAGGGGTAACAAGTGCCACTTTAATTTACAGCCCGCAGATGTTGTATTTACTCTTTAACTACGTGAAACAAGGGGGTAACAAGTGCCACTTTAATTTACAGCCCACAGATGTTGTATTTACTCTTTAACTACGTGAAACAAGGGGGTAACAAGTGCCACTTTAATTTACAGCCCGCAGATGTTGTATTTACTCTTTAACTACGTGAAACAAGGGGGTAACAAGTGCCACTTTAATTTACAGCCCGCAGATGTTGTATTTACTCTGTAACTACGTGAAACAAGGGGGTAACAAGTGCCACTTTAATTTACAGCCCACAGATGTTGTATTTACTCTTTAACTACGTGAAACAAGGGGGTAACAAGTGCCACTTTAATTTACAGCCCGCAGATGTTGTATTTACTCTTTAACTACGTGAAACAAGGGGGTAACAAGTGCCACTTTAATTTACAGCCCGCAGATGTTGTATTTACTCTGTAACTACGTGAAACAAGGGGGTAACAAGTGCCACTTTAATTTACAGCCCACAGATGTTGTATTTACTCTGTAACTACGTGAAACAAGGGGGTAACAAGTGCCACTTTAATTTACAGCCCGCAGATGTTGTATTTACTCTGTAACGACGTGAAACAAGGGGGTAACAAGTGCCACTTTAATTTACAGCCCGCAGATGTTGTATTTACTCTGTAACTACGTGAAACAAGGGGTTAACAAGTGCCACTTTAATCTACAGCCCACAGATTCTGTACTTACTCCTACTACGTGAAACAAGGGGGTAAAATTTTTTGACTTAGACTGTAACAACACAAAACAATGGTATATTTACACAGTAACTACAGAAAATACACTCTTAGAAAGGATGTGTTAATTTTTTACACATCTTTGTGTGTTAAGTTTTTAAAACATTATGTGTAATTTTAACACATTATGTGTCATTTTGTGTTAAAATATCACACAAGTTGTGTTAAAAGTAACACAAAATGTGTTGTTTCCATAATAACACAGAGATGGGTGGATTCTGGGACAACGCATTTAGTGTGTTGTCCCAGAATCAACACTAATGTGTTGTTTTTAACACATCCGTTCTAAGAGTGTAGTTCTAGTTTTGCTTGCTTTGTTTTCACCATAGTTGCCTTGCCTATTTTTAATTTTGCTTGATGACCCAACAAATTCCTGTACTCTTTTTCTTTCTTAAGGTAAGTAACCTTTATTGAATATTCTAAATAAATTGTATTGTATAGCATAAACACATTAACTGAATTTAAAGTTTTGTTGTTTAGTAATCTAAAATACTTACAGCATATATTATTTGTATTTTTCCTGGATGTTACCCCTTTGTTCCCCAAATATTATAAATTGTTCCCTTATAATTACATGTACGTACTTCATAAGTTTACTATAATTACAGAAACATACGCTGTAAATTCGCTGTATTTATGCAGTACTTTCCGGGCTGTAATCTAAAGCGTTACCAAAATATAAGACATCTATCTACAGTGAGTATGGATGAGATTTAGTGAGACCTTATCAGCATCCAGACGTTTTCCTGGTTCCAAGATGTGAACACTTTTATCTACAGCACTGAGAGCACACAGTGAACCAGGCTGAGCCGACAGCTGTATTGTGTTTGCTTCACCTGGAACTGCTGTAGCAGGAGAAAACTGAAGAGACACCTGAGACAACAACACAACAGGAAGATCATACAGTAAGAAATAGGATTCATCATTTCACTCTTAAAAAATCTACATATATTCTATAATCACAGTCGTAATGATATAGAGCTATATCACACAATATAACTTCTTTCTTCCACCATCCACTCGAAGCTCAGAATGACAGGTAACATTTCGGCCATTTGTTTTTTCATGTTAGAACTGGGTTAATTTCAAACAGTGTGCACCCTTTCAAGGAAGGGGACGCGTGCAAACAGATGCTCCAGGTAAAAAGAAAATTATTGTTTTGATTGCTCTATTAGCCAAGTGTATTTTAATCGGCCACACTATGAGACACAATGACGGCAACTTCCTCCAAAGTTTACACACCCAAACCTTTGAAGGTAATTTTGCTTTGTTGGAAGCTTTCTCCAGTCACAGATAGAGCGACCATACAGCAAGTGCCTCAAAAAGGAAATAATTACAGGAAATCCTAAGTTATATTTTGAAATTGCTGCATTGTTTCACACCTTGTTATTGAAACACTTTTCAGTGTTGAAGTTTTTATTCACAGCAACTACATTGTCACTGGGCAGAACACAGTATGCAAGTATCTGCACTACTGGAGTCAGATCTGCTTTAACAGACAGTTTGAATGACACTGTGCCATTCGCTGCTCCATTAGAAGTCTTCACTTCAACCTTCTCATATCCATGATGAACTATCACACCTCTGGACAAGACCTGAGACAAACACACGACACACTGTTAACAAACTGACCAGTTAATACTGTCAAACAGATCTCTATGAAACGCTACACTGATAATGAACATGTAGTATTGATACTCACCATGTAGACGATGTCAGTGTTGAAGTTATTAATGGCTTCTCCAATGAAATGATAATTAATGGTTACTGGAAGCTCAGCATCACACTTTAAGGGTTCCTTAAGATTGTCTATAGTCAGTTCACTAAATGATGGGGTATATGGGATATATGAGGGTTTTGGGGTGGGGGGCTGGAAAATTGAAACTCTTTCTTGATCTGTTGAGATGTAAGGCTTGCCATAGGTATTTAAATGAAATCCTGGATATACGCTTGCCTGGACAACAATAAACGAGAAATTACAACCATGCAAATCCAAGTCAATACTTTAAACAACAGAAAACTGGATTAGGACAAACTATCATACCATCAGATTAAGATCACTTTTAGGCAGACTAGATGTATTAAGTGAGAATGCTGCCAGTCCATTGTCATCTGTAGTGAGATTAAAGAGCAGATTTGGGGACCAGTGCTCCCCCTTAAAGAGATAAACGTCTTTGTTTGATATTGGTGTTCCTTTGAAATCTGTAACCTTGATCTGTTAAAAAATAAGCAGGAGTTAAGATCTGTGCATTTATTGATAAGTGTAAAAAATACAAACTTACTTTTCCTATTATGACTGATCCGTGTTTATATGTCTTTGGTAGGTCTGTAATTGCCAAATGTCCAATTTCATAAGTGAGGGATACAGTTTCTGATTTTGTCATGGTGGTCTCTGTTAAATACAGATGGTTACTGTGCATCTTACATGATATTGAATCGCAATTTATTTTAACAATACAAATAAAGATGATCAGTATATTGCAAAAGCGTGAATTCATGTCTACAGTCACAGCTCACCTGTTCCTTCTTCTGTTACTTTCACATCAACATTAAGATGATTGTACAGTTGATTGTTTATTGTAATGTTGCTGAAGGCCGACACATTAAAAGAATGAATGGCACAGCCTGTCTCCTTTATCTAATGGTAATGAAAGACACAAACAGAATAAAGTGACTACTAAATACAGGTCACATGAATCTTCTTGTACTGCATACTCACAAACCTCAACGGTTTCAGTGAAACAGATTATATTGTTTTCACTGTAGTAACGTGAAGGATTACGACACACGTTTATCCATGATTTTCCAGGAACAGGCTGCCCATAAGTGTATCTGTGAAAACGTGCAAGTGAATGATAGATAAAAAAATTAAATTTCAGAAATATTATGTGAAATATAAATATTATGTGAAACTCACTTTCCACAAACTTCAATTTTCATTTCCTCATCAGCCACGTTCACACTATCTGGTGCTTTTATAGTAACTTCAAACTTCGGCAAAACTGAGAGGGCAAAAATTAAATGAAGTCTGATTATTATGACTATTTATAAACTTTGTCTCAAGCAAACAATTGCACATTGTTTGTAGCTATAACTTACCATATTTTTTCACCTGAAAATAAGATGTTATCTGTCTTTCACCAATGTGAGCCCTCAGTCTGTACGTGCCCTGACGCGCTTCAGGGTTTAAGTCATAAGAACGCTGCAATATCCATCGTGTTGAGGAAATATTGGTCCACTGACCGATCCTGTTATTTTGACTGTCCTGTTTAATACCAAAGACAAAATACAGAGGTTATAGACAGTTACATAATCTTTACTATTACTGAAGAAATCTCTAACAGTTTTATCACAAAACTTGCAAATACAAAATATTAAGTTTTGGTGAATTATTCTGTTCTCTAAAATGGGGCAATAGGTAAACCCTTCGATGTAACCTATCAAAACTATATGCCAACACCCCTGTTAAGTCTTCACAGGGTTAAGTTGTGTCTGTCGTGAATGACTGTACAGGAGGTTTTGTATTCTTACCTCAAGCACCACTGTACTGTACTGTAAACAAAAGAGCAAATGATAATTAAATCGCTTGTAAATGTCAAAATTATTCAAAACTATTGCACAAAATTTCTGTTTTCTTTACAAGAAAAAATAAAAAGTAAAAGAACAAAATCTCAAACCTGTTGTTCAAGGGGTACAAAATTTGTATCCATGGTAACAGCTCTGAAATGTACTAAAAAAATATGTAAATAAGTTAAAAACATGTTTTATTGTGATAAATGTTGTTTTTCACATATGGATAGTAGTAACTCATTGTTGCATAAGAACTGTTAAACCTTTACAAAGATTTCAAATGATGTATTTGTGTAATTTGTCCATTTAATACACATTTATTTGACTTTCTCTAAAATTGAATTTATTGGTAACACTTTATTTTACGGTGTCTTTGTTACACATGTTACATGTAATTATTATAGTATTAATAACAGTTAATTATGCATAATTACATGCAACTAATCCTAAACCAAACCCTAATCCTAACCCCAACCCTACAGTAAGTACATGTTGTTGATGATTATTACTTAGTACTTAAATATAGAATTACAATGTAACAGTGTTGCCTTAAAATAAAGTGTAACCAATTTATTTTATAAAATATGCGGTATTACATACATGTTTGAATGTGCAAGTTTCCCCAAAACAATGGTCCAAAGAACAGACCCTGTATCATTATCTCCAGTCATACTTATATCTACACAATCCCAGACTCCCATGATCATCACAGGTTTTTACATTTGGCATTCTTGATCAATGGAAAAGCAATATAAGTGTTACATCTAATGGCTTATGCATAGTAACTCATACCTTGTGACTTCTGCATTTAAACCATCCAAGTGAGTATAAATAGACACACACACAGAGAGCAGTGGACAGCTAGCAATACAGCACCAGGGGAGGAACTGGGCATTTGACCTGCTAGTCTTGGGAAATAAACCGGGAACCTTCATGCCCGATTCTCTAACCCCCAGACCAGGGGCGGATCTACCGGGGTGGCACGGGGTGGCAGTTGCCACCCTAAATAAAAGCATTGCCACCCCATATGCCACCCCAGCGCTGGTATCCTAATATATCTAATATATACCCGAGTAGGCTCTTTTAACCAGAAAGGCAATGGAGTTTTTCTCTGCGTGTGTTTAGGGGTGGGAGACACATATCTGACGATGATTGGTGTGTGTGTCTTAGAGGGGGTGGGACAACCACATAGCTGATGAGGATTGGCTTAATTTCCATCGTTAGCCAACCAGAGGCAGCAGAGTTCATACAAGCACGAACAGTCAGTCCCAGCAGAAAGTCTTTTACAGTATAAAAAAAGTCTGTGCAGTCTTGCCAACTTGTTGACTTTGTCGCTACATTAAGAAACTTTTTAGACCCCTTTAGCGACTTTATTAAAAAAGCGACACGGACAAATCTAGCGATCTTTTCTGGCGTGGCTGGAGACTTTTGGAAACTGCCGTGAAAGGATGCATCGCCCCATCCAAGGCACTCACATGCAGCTCGGTTCTCGCGCTGCAGTCCATCCCTTCCGAGTCGCACAAACCCGCAACAACAGAGCGATGACAAGTACAACGTTCTCAAAACAAAGCGGACCCAAGCACAAAGTATAAAAAGCACAAACGTTACTTTTTCATCGTTGCGGTGAAAGGCAAGAATGTTTATGAACGTGCAACTTATGCCCATGAAGAAAGAGTCTCTTCATGTCTGTAGTGAATAATTCTGATCTAATGAAGCACCTCACATCATCACATGCTGCCAAAACATTAGTGGTTTCTCTTTAGTGTCTTAAAGTGATTAAGTTGAGCATCTCATCAGCAAATCAGAGTACTGAATACGGTCATATTTTTAAGATAAATGTTGCTTCAGGATAAAATACAAAAATTAAACTGTGATTGTTTAATATTGCCTGAGGAAACGGTAGTTGCTTGGTAGTTATAACTGAACTGCAGGTTTGTGTAAGCAGTAAATATCTTTTAAGCAGTTCTTTCTAGCCCGTCATGTCTTGTTAGCTACTGCAGCAATCAAAATATTCCATACGTGCATATGAAATCACTGATATAGTCTAATGTTTTTATTTGTCTTCATTAAGGAGACAAAACTATTCAGTGTTGTGTATGTTTAGAAAGCTTGAAAGAACTTAATGTTGCATTTTCCAGGATACTATGAAAAGAAAGGCTGATATCCATTTTTTTAACCAAAAAGAATAGACAAATCAAATACTATGGGAGTGGAAGGTACAAATAAAACAGAAAATATGTTGGGGAAGGGAGAGGAGTAGATGAAGTCATGAAAGAAAGAAACATAGAAATGGATGGTGAAGAGCTAAAAGAAGTGAAAAAACAGAAACAATCCATCATGAAGTGAGTGAAAGGATTAAAGAAGAGGGTTATAAGAGAAAGAGATGTGTGCCTTTCAAATATGTTTTACATTATTATAAACTAGGCAAACAGTCAGTGTTTTTAGATAATGGTAAGATGTATGTATTAACTCAGTATTAAGACAAAGGGTGCTACATTAGAGATGCTAAATGTAGCTGCTTGGATACTTATAGGAACATTTGTTGTTGCATTTTTTTATGTTATAAAAATTTGAGGTCCAGTGTATACACCGAATATAGTTTATACAGTATATAATTTCTTGTATCCACGACAACCATACAAGGATGCTTACTTCATTGCCACCCCTCCTAGTTCTCATCCCACCCCCTTGCCACCCCAAAAATAATTTTCTAGATCCGCCCCTGCAGACCACTGCCCAGCTTTTATCATTTGAAATTTAGGATACAGTGTGAAGCTCAATACTGTATGTTAGTTAATTATTTAACAACTGCAAATGGCCAAAAAGTTTTGTGAAATGTGGTACGTCCCAATGGTGGAAATGGCCAAGATTCAAAATGAGGACTCTATTTGGGGACATTTGATTTTCTAAAACCCTATTCAAACTCCCACTTTATTTACATGTGTGAAATAGTATGAAATTTGACCTGTCAATATTGAACTGCTGTACAAACCTAACATACAACTGCTCTGCTGTGTTAATCTACTAGTTTTAACCTTTGAAACATCTCACCGGTTTGTCCTGGATTATAGATGGGTTTATCAGTCTGGATAAAGGTCAAATGATTGTAATGTCTAAACATAACTTTTCTCTCTTCAGTCATCTTGAAAGACTCCCCTTTAATTTCAGCCTTTATTTTCTGCACTGATTCTCCTTCCACCAATGGAGCCTGATGAGAAATAATCACAAACACATCATTAACAAAAATTAAATAAGATGATAATACATCAAACATACGTTATGATCTTGTTTATTATCATGCATGTTTATTATTAAACATGCTTTGATGTCAAACCTTGAAGTTGAAGCAGCGATGAAACTCTTCATCTGTTTTCTCCTGCAGTAATAATGTGATCTGGTCATCCTTCACTAGATGAACGGTCATTACAAGACTTTCATTGGGCTTCAGGAGACTTGCACACAGTTTAGCTTCGGATCCTGACTGGATCAATGCAGGAAATGTCACCATGAAAGAGCTGTCGAGAGATGATACATTTAATATTATATTCTGTCATGTGCATTTGAAAAAGATTTAATAAATTATACACATTTAAGAAATACTAAAAAAATTTAATGCAACCCATCACAGTCAGTTTGTCTGCAGTAGTTTCAGATATTTATTTATTGTCATGCATTTAAAAATGTGACAGACAGCAATAAAACAGAACAACTATGGAATAAAAACAAACACAGTGATCATTAATAGTGACTTACGGCTCTGTTTGTCCATTTATAGAAATGAAGAGAAAAGAGAGCAGCAGGAGTCCTTTCCAAAAACAACCAGCAGTAAGAGCCATGATGACAGAATGATGATCGATCATCCAGCTCGTTTAGTGAATTTGGACTGTGCCTTTTATTTTATAGGGACTCTTTTGCTATAGGAGGTCCTTCAAAAACATCTGTATTGAACATCTGATTAATCATTCAACTATGCAGTTTATTCAGTTTGACAACGTATGCTAAATTACCTTAATGATTAAAGTTAATTTGGGAATTTAACCAACAATTTGTAATATTACACACGTTTAAACAGTAACTATAATAAAATAAAGAATATACAGCAATATACAGCTATAAAGTGCATAACACTCCAATATAACCAACGCTACCATTATTTAAAAGATGTGAAAATGATTTTAATTCATTATGATTTAGTCCAGAGGTGAGCAAACACTTTTATCTGGCATGCAAAGCAGTGTATAATCATATTAAACAGTGTAGGTTTTTGTTCCAGAATGACTCATTTGATGTGATACCACCAACGTCTAAAATTCTACTTCCTGCTTCGCTACTGTTCGGACGCTTTTACTTGCGCTCTGTGCTTTGCGCTTTTGCTTTTTCGCTTTTATCTTTTGATTTAACTACCAGCAGTTCAGCACAGTGCTCAAACTAAACAATTGGGCACTCACACTAAAACTACAAATTCCTGGAACTATATTGATATTTGGAACATTCAACAACTTGGGGAATTTGTCAAAGCGGTCTACCAGTCTGCTATTGCCGGCAGCTGACAATCCTAAAACAGGACAACACAGCTGCCCACACTCAAACAGAAGAAAAGAAGAAAGAATGCCTTCTTCTGGATCTAAATCCACCTGCTGCTCAAATTGCCACAGACTTTTACAAAAGATTGCAGTTCTCGAAACAAAGTTACTTGTGGCGCTGCCGACCCTGCCAGAACATACAGCGGAGCTTCATCGTGGTCCTTCTCAACATAAAGCTGGTGAGTCCTGTGAACCTAATGTTTTTAAACAGGTCATAGTGAGCTCAGATAAACCTAAAGAAATTGAGGACACAAACCGATGGCATAAACAGGGTGCGAGACCCAAAAGTGCTCAAGACATTAGACTGTCACGAGTGTCACAAATTGCTGCATTAGCATCATCTACCCCAGATATGGGTACAACTCGAGTAGCCAATATTGGTATTCTACCACCCCCTGTACGGCTTGAAAATAGATTTGAAGCACTAATGAGTTTGGGTGAAGAATCCCCAAATGTTAATGGACACAGATCACGTCAGCCAGTAGCTTACAGAGCTAACAGACGCTCAACATCATATAGGCAGCGGCGCTCCGCTCAGACAGCAGCCGAGCCAAACACGCTGATAGTGGGTGACAATATTATCAGAAACTTTGAAAGCAAGGCTACCCGTACATACTGTTTTCCTCGGGCAACGGTTTCTGATGTTAACAAGGAACTTTGCAACATTCTGATGAAACATAAGTCTGTCAGTCGGATTGTCATACATGTGGGAAAGAATGATATTCGAAAAGAGCAGTCTGAGCTCCTTAAGGGGGATTTCAATGAACTTTTTGAAACACTTACAAGACTGAAAGTTCAATTTTTCATCAGTGGACCTCTTCCAGCCCGAGGAACAAATATATTTTCTCGTCTACTAAGCTTAAATTCATGGCTGCAAAAAACCTGCACCATGAGAGGACTGAATTACATTGACAATTTCAATATCTTCTGGAGTCAAAGGCAACTTTTTAACACAGATGGTATCCACCCAAACAAACTAGGTGCTAGGTTGCTTAAAGACAATATCTTTTTCTCCATGCATCATCCATCAGCTGAGTGTGCCAGTCCACTAATGAACAGCGGAAATGACCACAGGATTTTACACCAGCACCTGGATGGACATTCAGATGACAAGGATAAAACTCTGCAGTCACAACTACTGTTCACAGACACAGCTCAGACTGAGCCCTGCCCACAGACCTCGCTACAGCTGGATTGTGAATCAACACCCAAGGACGTTTCTGTTGATAATGACCAGAGGAATGATAACACTCCCTCCCAGCTTTCAGGAACACCAGAATCACAGCTGATGTCGTCACACTCTCTCTCCCTCTCTCCAACATCACCACTTCTGGGCTTTTCAGAGAAAATGGAGAAACTGGTATCTGCTGGAACAAAGCTCTCCCACTCTATTGCTGCGAATCCCCAAATATCAACCAAGAAACGGCGGGCTCCTCAACCACCAAAGCCTTCGGGCCCAGCCCGCCCTCCCCCTCCATCTCAGAGAGCACTCCGACCTCTGCCTCAACGTCAGGGATCACACCAGCCCTCATCTGCAAACAGCACTGGTAACTGATGTGTGTTGGGTTCCCGCTACGTCAGCAGTAACAATCATAAATATTTTAAGAACAAGCGGGCGCCCAATGTCCCTTTAGCTTTCCCTATCTCTGTCCTGACATGTGATAGAAAGATGAAGGCCGTCTCCAGCCGCACAGCAATTCTATCTAATCTACTGCCTATTATACGTCATTCTAAGATTGATACAGTTCCAAAACCAGTTACTGTTAAGTTAGCACTTCTGAACATCCGTTCACTAAAGAACAAATCCTTTTTAGTTAATGATCTTATCACCACTAACAACCTGGACTTTATGTTTCTAAATGAAACTTGGTTAGATGACAGCTGCAGTGCTACAGTCCTCAATGAATCAGCCCCACCCAACTTTACCTTTATAAATGTCTGTAGAGCTGTTAGAAGGGGTGGAGGAATAGCTGCTTTATTCAAAGATGCCTTTCAATGCAAGCAAGTGTTACTTGGCGATTACCAGTCTTTTGAATATTTGTGTATTGCTCTAAAAGGTACACCACGCATTCTGTTTACAATTATTTATAGACCTCCCAAATACACCTCAGCATTTGTTGATGAATTCACAGAACTTTTATCAACAATTTCCTCTGAATTTGATTATTTTGTTATTGCTGGAGATTTTAATATTCATATAGACAATTCAGAAAACAATACTGCGATTGAACTGTTAAATGTTTTAAACACTTTTGATCTGACCCAGCACGTGCAAGGTCCTACACACAATCGAGGACACACTCTTGATCTGCTCATTAGCAAGGGTCTAAACATTTCATCCACTGTAATCAAGGATGAAGCGCTATCTGACCATTTCTGTGTTTACTTTGATTTATTAATCTGTCCTGCCACTGATGCTAGATCTGTCTATGTCAAAAAAAGGCTCATTAATGAGAACACCAGTGAGGTATTTATGAATGCTATGTCAATGTTGCCAAACATATCCGCAGACTCTGTTGATGTTCTCCTTGAAAACTTTAACATAAAAGTTAAAGATGCTATTGATGATATAGCTCCAGTAAAGGTCAGGGTGATCACTGGCAGACGTAAAGCACCCTGGAGAAACACAACAGCAGTACAGCACATGAAAAGAACATGCAGAAAAGCTGAACGTATGTGGCGGAAAACAAAACTTGAAGTACATTATAGTATCTATAAGGACAGTCTTCGTGCTTTCAATGTAGAACTAGGCACAGCTAGACAGACCTTCTTCTCCAATATTATAAATAACAACATAAACCACACTCGCACTCTTTTTGCTACTGTAGAGAGACTAACAAACCCCCCAAATCAAGTTCCTAGTGAAATGCTCTCTGACAACAAATGCAATGAGTTTGCTAAGTTTTTCTCTGAGAAGATCAGTAATATCAAAATGGCAATCAATACGACCTCAAATTGTACTGTGGTCAGTCAGATATCATTGCAACAACCTCAGAAATTAGCCATTCTCTCAGAATTTGACATAATTGATATAAAAACCTTGGAAGAAACAGTACAACATCTTAAAGCATCAACCTGCAGCCTTGACACTCTCCCCACATCTTTTCTCAAAAAGGTGCTTAACTGCTTAGAAACTGACCTCTTAAAAATAGTAAACACCTCTCTGATCACAGGCACTTTTCCAGAGTCATTAAAAACAGCAGTTGTTAAGCCTCTCCTAAAAAAGAGTAACCTATACAAAACCATACTTAGCAACTACAGACCTATCTCAAATCTTCCGTTTATAAGCAAGATCGTTGAAAAGGTTGTTTTCAATCAGCTGAACAAATTCTTAAACTCAAATGGCTATCTGGACAATTTTCAATCTGGTTTCCGTCAGCATCACAGCACAGAGACAGTGCTCATAAAGATAATAAATGATATTCGCTTAAACTCTGATTCAGGTAAAATATCAGTGCTGGTGCTACTAGATCTTAGTGCTGCCTTTGACACAGTAGATCACACCATACTCTTACATAGACTGGAAAACTGGGTAGGGCTCTCTGGGATGGTTCTCAAATGGTTTAAAACATACCTACAAGGAAGAGGTTACTATGTGAACATAGGTAACCATAAATCTGAGTGGACATCCATGACATGTGGAGTCCCACAGGGTTCAATTCTTGCACCGCTTCTGTTTAATTTGTATATGCTCCCACTTGGTCAAATAATGAAAAAGAACCAAATTGCTTACCACAGCTATGCAGATGACACCCAGATATACTTAGCCCTGTCACCCAATGACTACAGCCCCATTGACTCTCTATGTAAATGCATTGATGAAATTAACTGTTGGATGCGTCAAAACTTCCTCCAGTTAAACAAAGACAAAACCGAAGTCATTGTATTTGGAAATAAAGATGAAACTCTCAAGTTAACACATACCTTGACTCTAGGGGTCTAAAGACACAAAATAAAGTCAGAAATCTTGGTGTAATTTTAGAGTCTGACCTTAATTTGAGTAGTCACGTGAAAGCGATAAGCAAATCAGCTTACTACCATCTCAGAAATATTGCCAGAATTAGATGTTTTGTCTCAAGACAGGACTTAGAGAAACTTGTTCATGCTTTCATCACCAGCAGGGTGGATTACTGCAATGGACTCCTTACTGGGATCCCCAAAAAGACCATTAGACAGCTGCAGCTCATACAGAACGCTGCTGCCAGAATTCTGACCAGAACCAAAAAATCTGAGCACATCACTCCAGTCCTCAGGTCCTTACACTGGCTTCCTGTCACATTTAGAATAGATTTTAAAGTATTGTTACTCGTTTATAAATCACTTCATGGCTTAGGACCCAAATACATGACAGATATGCTAACTGAATATAAACCTAACAGATTACTCAGATCATTAGGATCAGGTCAGTTAGAAATACCAAGGGTTCACTCAAAACAAGGTGCGTCAGCATTTAGCTTTTATGCCACCTCTAGCTGGAATCAACTTCCAGAAGAGATCAGATGTGCTTCAACAGTAAACACTTTTAAATTTAGATTAAAAACACATCTGTTTAACTCCGCATTTACTGAATGAGCACTGTGCTGCTTCACTGACTGCACCTTTAACTCAAGTCACTTTTACTCCTGTTTTATTCTTTTTAACATTTTAAACTGTTTTATTAAAATCACATTTATTTTCTTTAATTGTTATTTTAAATTCTCATGTATCTTTGTCTTTATTGTGATCTTATCGTTTAAATCTTATTTTTACATTTTCTTTTTCTTTTTTATATATTGTTTTCTCATTTCTGTGTAAAGCACTTTGAATGACCTCTGTGTATGAAATGTGCTATACAAATAAACTTGCCTTGCCTAAAAGATCGCTAGCGCTTAAAACTCGACTGGAAAATGAGAGCGCCAGAGCAGCAACAAAATAGAAAGATAACCACTGAGGTGTGTAATCCAGGACAAGGCCTTATTTATATTAGGACATTTAAAGGCGGGGTGCATGATTTTTGAAAAACACTTTGGAAAAGAGAGTCGGGCCGAGTACCAAAACACACTTGAAGCCAATCAGCAGTAAGGGGCGTGTATACTAACCATTGTTGTCTGGATGGGAATGTGTAGGGCGGGTCTATCAAAGGAAGGTCCAGATTCTATTGGGGTAGGGGTGTGTTTGTTTAGGTGATTTCAAATGTCAACATTGGCTTCAGAGATCACAGACCCCCCCAACAGGAGATCTTTTGTTTCATTAACAGACAGTAAATCAAATGTGAGAAATAGAAGACTTTAAAATTCAGTCTTACATTATGTTTACATACCAGTAATCCATGCAGTCAGTGCACTATCCTATAGGAATATTTATCTAATGTGGGGTAATATGAAGTAATCATCAGTCATAAGATTCATTCATGCTTTTTTGGAAGCTTTTTGCACATCGTTTTAAAATACATATTTTGAATTTGTGCCCCTGGGAAAAAAAACCATCAGCTGCCTTTGCTCATGTTGTTACAAACCGGTATAAATTTATTTATTTTGCTGAACATAAAGGAAGATTTTTGTAATAAGCAGAAAACAAGCATCATTTTTACCCCCTATGAAAGTCAATGGAGCTCAAAAACGCTTTGGTTACAAACATTGCTTAAAATATCTTCCTTGGTGTTCATGTTTTTAATGAAAGATCAAAAGAATTAACAATGCAGATTTGTTTATGCTTCTTTATTCATACAAGGGTGCCAATAATTCTGACCAGACTACTTGTGGTTACAAACCAAGTTTACTGTTAAGGGCTCATTACAGTTGTGCGAATGTCCACGGCGTAGCTGCAACAGCGTAGGCTATGCGTCGGTCACACATGCAGACGGCTGGCAGTATCCACACGTGTGACCACAGTTGCAGCTCAATCGCCAAAGAAGAAGCAGCTTGGCCAGTAAACCCATAAACAAAGAAGAAACAGCTTGATGTGTATGTTTTGAGAAGACCAGCAGTGATGAAAGTAAATAGACACATCACTCGTCAGCTTGGCCCATCTTTGGTCAAACCATTGCAAACGAAAATACCTGTGACACAGTTTTTTTCCTGACGGGAGGGGTTTTAGTTGTGGACCAATCACAGCACTTGTCGTCCCCATGGACACGCTGTTAAAATTTTGGCAAGGTGCATGTCAGGTTACGCAGAGCAACACATAGCCTACAGTGTAGCTAAGCTAGAAACTATAGACGACTATAACTTGGACTTCAGTATGACGAAAGGATTTAAACAGGTAGTTGTCAGTTCTGCCTAAAGGGGATACAGCTATGGCTAAATCTTGAGCGATGTTGAGTTAGGTTTGGGGGTAGGATTAGGATGAAAACAGGGCTCATCCGTTGAAATTTCATGCAATTTTGGCCATAACTGTATCCCTTCTATCCACAACCGTAATTGACTTGAGCAAAATAAGTAACCTAACATGCAGTGCATTTAATTTCTATACATAAGTCTTAGACATTGAGACATTGACAAAATCAGATTTCTGAGATTTATTGAAGTTTGGGCCCATGGATGTGAGGTTGTGTAAGACATTCTGAACCAAAAAAACCCAAACAAAACACTTTAACACTTTTATGTAGTAACACTTTATTTTTGTTTAGAAAGAACAAACAAACTGATCACATAAAATAACATTTTAGTTTCAACTTGAAATTCATCCAAGGGGCAATGAGCTGCATTATTTACATGGGAAGGAGTACTCGGTCTCTGACTGATCACCTGAAGAAAACAGAAAATGTATCACAGATAATCCCAGCAATTTAGAGTATATACAAAAAAATCATATATACATATATAAATACTTGTATAGTGAACTTTCAAAATAATTAAACGTTGTGAGTCAGTGAGCAATTCATCACATTTTAATACATAAAAAATTTGTATCTAATCTTACTTGTTTGGTAGTAATCATAGACTTTGATCACAGCTGGCTTGAGGTTCTTGACTGGAAGAATCTGTTTTAACTGTATCCAATATTTCAAAGGGAGATTTTTTGGAATCTGCAGGAGGATCAACAGAAGAACAAAAACTCTCAGTCATTGGCATTACAACATTTATGGATAAATTATATTAATAATTACAAAATACGAATGTGTTAATCTCTCACCCCCTTCAAATATACAAGGACATGATCATCTTTAGTATCCACCCGCTCCACAAATGGTGCAAACATCTGTGAGGGAAATTTATTAAAGTAATTTAAGTTATTGTCAAGACTTACCTCTAAAGTTATTGTGTTACTGTTCTTAACTATGAAAATCCAGAGACATCAAAGTTCAAAAAACAAGTTTGTGATTCATCACTTTATAAACTTAAACCCACCAATGATGTGTCAGCTGTGAATCCTGATAAGAGCTTAATATCCACAATGACCATGTTAGTAGTTTCCTGTGGACCATTATATCTGCAAAAATAAATAAATAACTTAAGGTTGGTTTCTTGAATACCTCAAATAATTACAAAAAATACAATTTAAGTAGGAAAAAGTGGGCAATTTGAAATTAGTAAAACTAACACATCAGAGTTTCTATCTATTATGTTTCTGTCATCAAATTTCTCTTTAGTTTTAGAGATATGTAATTTCACTTTATATTATAAGTTATTTGGGTATTAATGATGAAATATTTGTAGGTCAATTAGTGACCAGTTTGAGCTCATTTTGCATTAATTTGTAAGAGAAATTAGCTATTCACACGGTGTCTGTTTGACAAACTAAAGCCATAATCATGTCTATTGTTACTCAGAAGTGTTCATACTTGACAGTGAAGTTTAAATTTTTTGGATGTGCGAATGATTTTTTGCAATCAGCCTCAAGCGTTGCTTCAACGGTCAATGTTTTATCTTCAGTGGGAGCGGGAATGTTGTAAAACAGAGCCATCTGAGAAAAAGAAATAAAGAATCAATACAAACACAAACTAATTCATAAATCATCACACATACAGTTTGTTAAACCACAGAGATATGCCAAGTGTTTTTATTAATGCTAAGATATACCAGGAGTTTCTGACCTGCACAGACACACAGGTCGATCCTTTCACTTCAATACTGTATTTGCCAGGAACATTGGTCAGTTTCTTCTCCTGATACAGTAACTTGTTGTCCTGATTCACATCAAAGTTGTGAGAGTCTCCTGCTGACTGAACCGTCACTGTACTGAAACCATCAGAGCTGAAGACTTTGGTGGCGTACAAAGACAAAGCCTGAAGAGCCACAACTGTATCCTGATAACATCACAACATCATTACAACATGGAAATGCATTCTGGGTAATTAATAAACACAGATGTTCACTAAGATAACTTCATTTTCTTTTATATGATTAACCTGTGTAGATGAGAATCCTCCATAGGCGTTCTGCTGCTTGACAAGCCAGCTGACGATCCTGTTAGCATAACCCAGCTCAACTGTAGTGACTGAATCTGAAGTGAGAACAGCTAGCAGAACATATGAGCTGATCTCCACTGACAGAGAACCAGAATCATCATCAGATCCTGACTGAGACCAATGAAGCTGAGACCCTTTAGAACCAAAGAGATGTGAATAAACAACAGATAAAACAACAGATATTGTTGACATTCAAGAATACATGAATGTCTTTACCTTCTGAAATGGCAAGATTTTCCAGTTCCTTTAAAAGCTGCTGTCTGGTGTCCGTGTCATTTGCCAGACTGAAAGTGTAGGCAAGCAGCGCAGTGCTGTACGTGTTTTTCAGATTCCCAATGATGGACCTCAAACAGGACAAACCTTTGGAGACCACAGGATCCTGAAACACAAACAGATAAACAGCAGATGTGAGTGTCATTCATCTAATAGTTTATACTATGATGTCTGTTGATGTACTTACTGTGACTGGAGTTTCCAGTTCAAGTAATGATGCGGTGATGTAAGCAGTCATGGTTATATTATCATTTACTCCACCCTGTAGAGACACAGAAGCAAATAAAGCGACATACTGTAGTAAATTTATCATGAAAATCTTCAATCACGTACCTTCATTCTGTTGTTGAACAAACTTCCTTGTTGAATAAAACAACCATCTGTACTGCGACTTCATATTAACCAATCCTTTGCACTTTTAATAACATCTGGATCAATGTATGTATTTCTGTGCTTTGCCAAAAGACCTCAGGACAAAAGATGTCAACCTGGAGGTTTGGAAATTGGAGATTTATCAGTTTTTGATCATTCAAATATACTTTAGAAAAATTAAAATGAAATATTCACCATGTATTCTCTTCACCACTGCCGAATGTACTGTATCCACCACTGTAATGTCTGTAGTTCAGCTGTCTCTGATATCCTGTTTAGTTTGACAGTGATTGAACAGTGAAACCGTGATTATTATTCTTCATTATTACACTCATTAAAATGCTTGATTCTGACTGGCAACATTTGCAGGTTTGTTACTACAGATAACAAACATTCAAAACTAATTACACACGGTAATCTGAATGTTGTAAATCATTTCGACATCTTATCTTAAAGGTGCTCTAACTGAATTCACGCGTTTTAGACCATAAACATTTTTTTGTTACATACAGCAAACATCTTACTATCTGCTTGCTGCCTGTCCGCTGATCAAACTGTAAAAAAACGCGATCTCTGTAGACACCCCAGGCTCCACAAACTGCAATAAAAACACAGTGGTCAAACCTAGCACCACAAAACATAACCAAGTGTTCCAGCCAATAAACAGCAAGAAGGATTTGGGGTTGGGCGCATTCATGAAAGCACGGAAGGGAGGGGGAGGAGTTAGCTACGCTCCGTTTGTTTGAAAACAGTTCAAACATCAACAAAAAGTGACGTCTCACAGATTCGCTTAGAGCGCCTTTAAGGCAGGTTTTCTTCGCAGTAGGTCTGCATTCGTAAAAAATTAGCACATAAAATATTTCAAATCAAAATTTTATGTTTCTTACCTTACTTATAAGGTGAATACTGTAGCCATGATCATTATGATCATCATGATCATCAGCCATGCCATTATCCCTTGCATTAAACAACATTTTGATGCAAGCATGAATCAAATCCATGATTTCTTTTTCTTACCACTCTTCAGGAAGCCTGTGGCTCTCTCTCTGATGGCTGAAGTGAGTTGCTTTGTGTTTTCCAGATACTGTAAAATGTAAATATTGGGAGACAGAACAGCAATGTTTTGTTCTCCACAGCCGTACGGCATTCGTAATAATCCATGAAGATTCTGTAATGCACGACCCAATATGTCTCCTACAACAGAAATGTAGCAAATTTACATTGTATTTTAAATTTAATGACACAAATGTAACTGCATATCTCGGTTTGTGTATCTACAGTAAATGTTACCAATGACTGAAACTGAAGATCTTGCTGATCCCTCTATCACATCTTTAGGAAGCGTCAGATCCAGCTCTTCTGAAAGACTGTTACCTATGAAAAAGAAAAATGAAAACATGTCAATGATCAGCACATTATGATTGTACACAATAGACATGAGTCTATCACAACAGTTTTTATATTTCACTTTTTATCACAAGCATTAAACGTTAACAAACCCGTTGGACACAGTAACCAGCTGTTAGTCTCCGTATTTTTTCTGTCCCTTCAGCCTACAGCAGAAAATAATATAACATTAAAATCATATCATAGAAATAAAAGCAATATTAGGATGACATACTGTATAAGAAACCTCTGTGTTATGTGTGAGATCTGTTGGCGGTGAGCTCACCTGTACAAGAAGACTTCGAGTAACTATGTCAATGCGTCCTCTCTCTGGCACGCTCACAATCTCATTGTCACACACAGTCTGTGACTGCTCTGCCTCTGCACTCACTGTTATATTCAACACTCCTACAAAACAAACAACTCATGATCATCTCCACTGATGAAATACTTACAAAAACACAAGACACTGATTCAGATTAAACAAACTGACCAAGAACAGAAGGAGTGAGAATCCATTTAAAGGTTTTTCTTCCATTAGCACACAGACAGGATGAATACTGGTCATCATCAGAGGAGGCTTTAAGAGTGAAGTCTGAAGATGGAGCTGGAGTTACTTTAACCTGTCCATGAAAGATGGAGGATTACTTCAGATTTGATATGACAGAAATATGAGAAAGTGTTCAAAGAAATCTCACAATGATACATTTGGACAGATAGTTGAAGACGGTGGCCTTCAGTTGAAAGATCTCCCCACGGATGATGGAGTAAGGCAGAGAAAGCTCCAGGAAGAAGGGCTGGAAAACTGTCAGCTGAGCAGGAGGAGCAAAACCCAAACCTTTGGAGGACAGACAGAAGGCATCTGTCTCCCAAGTGGTGATGGTGTCAGGAACCTTGACAGGAACCTGTGTTGATCCAGAGTCTCTGTGGTGGAATCACTACAATATTTAAACTTTGAAAGGTAATTTTTGTGCAAGTATGCAAGTAGTCTTTATCTTATGTGATGCTATTGTGATAACAACATAATTTTGCTTTAAACAAATCCCCAAAAGCTATGACACAGTTTGAACACTAACTTTATAATTAATTTCATAATAAATCTATAATTTATAATGATGTTTTTATACACTGGCAGAAAAAATTGTCAAAATTTGTACCCCAGCTATCACAGGGGCTGTACCCTTTCAAAAAGTACAGCTTTGCACATATTAGTACCTCAGATGTGTATATTGGTACCAAAGAGAGCTTATTAATACATCAAAGATAGATATTGGTATCAAGGGTATACTGCTCCGGTGACAGATGGGGTACATATTTTGACCATTTTTTTTCTAACAGTGTATTTAGAATACATTATATAATAATAGTGGGATGCTGGTCACCATTGACCAATTGTAAAATAGCTTTGTCATCATCAGAGATTGTGAATCACTGTTACTTTTTATCCGACATCACAATGACGCTGGTCGGTGCAATCACCAATCTGTGCAGCATTACATAAATTCAGACACACCTAATATTGCTGATCTCTGATATAGGCTTAAAACCAATCCACTAACTAATATGACAATATAGGTCATTTGTCCCTTCCCTAAAATACGATCAGGGTGGCCATTTGTGCCAGTTCTCCCGGACACGTCCCAAACATGTTTTAGGTTTAAGTCACGTTGCTCGACCGCATACGTCATCAAGGTTCTCACATTTCAGCTAAAATACATAAAAAAAATATGATTTATTTATTTTAAGACATACAATCATTGTAGTTTCATTCTTACCTTGAAATGTAACGCCTGCTTTTCTGAAATTGAACCCGAAATATTAAACCTTGATGACGTATGCGGTCGACCAACGCGACTTCCGGAGAACTCACCCGAAAACATGTTCGGATGTGTCCGGCGGAACTGGCACGAATGGCTACCCTAAATACGATTCAAAGGAGATTTCGAGAATTCTGAGAATTCACAGCAACTTTCGCCTTGAATTCTGCAGTCAAGTGCCCAAAGATGGGTGTTTTCCGAAAAGCATCTGGCTCTTTTAGTTGGTGTTGGTGTATACACCGCCCAATATAATGGCAAATAGAGTTGATGAAATAGATTGTGCTGACAGATACAATAACTGCCACTGTAAGTAGCTTCACTAACCCAACTTCAGAAAGTTGCCAAATCCATGTTTCTGGAAAAACGCTCCATTCTGTTACTTGAGGACCTCCAAAACCACCCAAAGCACTTCCAGTCTTGTAATTCCTCACTGAAAAAGAGTTTTGCATCATATCTTAATATGATAGACTTTGATATAGCCTACAGTACATATAATTACTAAAGAACTGCAAACAGGGACATAGCAGCCATTTAATATTTTCCCCTCATTTTTATTTCCATAAACATGCTTGCGATATGATAAAAATGCCATCATATTCATGTAAATGCTTAAAATTGGCTAAATCAGGCTTTTCCTTTTAATTGGAATGATTGATTATTTTATTGAAGTATTAATTTATCAACATGTACATATATGACAATAAAAACAAATATTTACTCATTGGAATGATTCTGTGAAAAGTCACACCCTTGTATGTTAGACACGGAGGTTGTCGCACAACCAAATTTGTTGCCATTTTTAATCCCACTTTCTGTCAAACAGCAAAAAACAAAAAACAAATCAATAGTTCCCTTTCAGTCAGCCACTGCAATGTCACATCATGACCGACACATTGGAAACGCGTTTCGCAGGACCAGTCAACTATAGCCGTTTCTCAAAGTCAAGGAAGGATCCTCGGAAGCCAGAATTTCGAGGATGCTACGTCATCGACGTCCGTCGAAGGACTGTTCCAATGTCGAAGATCCTCAAAATTTCAGCCAAGGACTGAGTCCTTTGTTCGAGAAATATCCCATATACAGGAAAGGATGCATATGTGTATCCTTCGCGCTCTTCACGCGCTGAAATCACCCACAATCCTATGCGCGCAGCACCGAAAGCACACCTTTCAATCACGCAATAACGTGCACTTGCTAGCCTGTTCCATTTAACGTCTTCGCCGAATGCTTAAGAGGAGCCTCGCCTAGCCTTTGAAGGAAGTGACTTGTAAGGACTAGTCCTGCCAAGGAAGTATCCTTGACATTGAGAAACGGCTTATAAGAAACTTGTAAAACACCAATGAACTTGGCATGCAGGTATTTGCATCTATCAATGCCGCCCCACCTTGTGAGTATACAATAAGCAGCAGGTGCAATTCCAAATCAGCTTTTTCGCTTTGCAAGCCTGCAGTCAACTGCTATTGAGAAGCTCTCTGCTCGGAAGTACACTGCTTGCTGCAGTTGGTTGGAGAGACAGCTCCACAATGGAGGCTGGCAGATTTGCACCTCTTTTTTTCTCAGTTTAAACTTGAGTTTCAGTGTGTGCATTGCCACTCCCCTGCGTGCTTCATCAACTCAGCACTGCAATGAGCGATTTTCCTAAAGAGCAGCACGAGTTGAATCTGTATCTTTTTAAAGACAGCATTCTCTCGTATCACAGCGGATTGCGTTTTTTTAAATATGCAAAGAAAGATCCCTGCTGAAAAACCAGCATCAAACCAGCATGGGAATTATGCTGGTCTATGCTGGTTTGACGCTGGTTTAGCTGTTGGTCACAAGCATACCAGCACCAAAACACAACATATGCTGGTCTTGCTGGTATGCTGGTTTTTCCAGCAGGGATGGAGGGGGGCTGTCACTTCTTGACGTCGGCCCAGATCTGCTCTCACGTTTTGGCTGGGATAGCGCAGCCCGCAGCCGACTCAGAGATGACAGCTAACTCAACCCCTCAAAGAGATGACAACTAACTTGCCAACCCACACATACTGTGTACAGAGATCGCTGTCCTCCTGGCGAAGGATGCGATAGAGCCGGTCCCTCTAGCCAAGCTACAGTTTTACAGCCCTTAATTCATAGTACCCAAGAAAAGCAGTGGGTTACGACTGACCGAAAGAAGTGTGTGTACTGTCAGTACTGACTTGCTTGAATACGTTTGAAGGCAAGATTCGGTCCCACTGAAACTATTTCAGAGGCTCCTGAGGTATATGGCAGCAGCTGCAGCCATGACACTGCTGGGGCTGCTACTGTTACGGTCTTGTTCTGAGTAACACCTGTTTTGTACTCTTATTTTGAAGTCATGTCTGTGTCATCCATGTCGTAGTTCTTTTTTACATTGGTCCATGTGCTGATTGTTTCCAAGGTGTGTCTTGTTTCCTTGTTATCCCTTCAGTGTATATAAGCCCAGTGTTTCAGTTGTCTTGTATCAGTCGTTGTATGTGGATTACCAGGTTTGGTTCTTTGTTTTGTTTTCTGTTTTCTGTTTTAACCATTCAGTGTTATGTTATATTGCTTTGTTTATGTTCACATTAAAGTCACTTGCACTTGGATCCGCTGCATCTGCCTGCCTTTGTCCACAATCGTTACAGCTACATATGAGACTGCTTTAGCGCCGGCTTTACGAACGAGTCCCAGGGGGGCGTGGCACAGCTGTGTGGCACAACAGCCTGCATCGTGTAACCATTACACTAGCGTAACGTCTCACTTTCACTCCGTGGTCAGACCCGTCATTTTTCTGGGCTGGTGTACCCCTGAAACAGGTCTCCAGGCATGCTTTTGTATGCCACTTACAACATGCTTGCAGTCTCAGGGGTTTGGACAATACCCCAGCTGCACTGGTACATCAACTGCCTCGAGTTGGGGGCTGTAAATCTTATAGCTTGCATTGGCCTCTGTTAAGAAGGTAGGGGACCTCCATGCATTTTCGGTTGATGATTTGTGCCTTCAGTTTGTGCCTGCTGTCTCTAGTGTTACACTACCCAGGCCTGGCTACGTGCCCAAGGTTCCCATCACTCCTTTCAGAGATCAGGTGGTGAGTCTGCCTTCAAAGACATGGCTTTGTTATGTTGCATAGGTGCCCTGTGGTTGTACATGGACTAAACTCAAAGCTACAGGACCACAGACCATCTCTTCGTCTGTTACAGTGGTCAGTAGAAAGTGTCACCAAGCAGAGGATGTCTCACTGGATAGTGGACACCATCTCCTTTGCTTATCAAATACAGGGCTCACTCCATAAGTGTTGCATCATCCTAAGCATTAGCTTGTGGTTCCTCACTGACAGACATATGCAAAGCTGCTGGCTGGGCGACACTTCACGAGTTCACACTTACATATAATTTATAGAGTAATTTAGAATGCGTGTTTGGCGTGCTGTCCGGGGGAGGGCTTCGAGCTCGGACTTGGCCCGAACCCAGAGTACCCCCACCTGTGTAAGTGGTTTTTAGAACTAGAAGTGTGGAGAAGGGGTGGTGGTGGGATGCTACAAACTGTCAATGGATCGAGGTAAGACTGCTGAGTCTATATGTACCCTCTCATGGTTAATTGCTGAGTGTTTCCACCTGTGTATAATTGCTGAGTGTTTCTACCTGTGTATAATTGCTGAGTGCTTCCACCTGTGATTAATTATCTGAACATGCTCCTCCCGAACTTTGTTAATAAAACATCATTTCACGAGTTCACACTTACATATAATTTATAGAGTAATTTAGAATGCGTGTTTGGCGTGCTGTCCGGGGGAGGGCTTCGAGCTCGGACTTGGCCCGAACCCAGAGTACCCCCCAAAATGCTAGAGAGCATCGGACAGCCGCCTGGCTAAATACCCCCCAAGAAGTGCAGAGCTTGGCGGGCTGGCCTTCGAGGTGAGGCCTGGTTCCTTGACCAGGAGGTCCCCTGAGAGCGGTCTGGGGACTATCGTACTGGGAGATCGCCTGAAAGAAAAAATAGGAAAGGTGAAACGTGGGAGAGACAATGAAAATGAACATACTTCGTGGCTGCTCCACTCTTTCACAACTGCGTGGAAACTTTCCACTCTTTCACAACTGCGTGGAAACTTTCCACTCTTTCACAACTGCGTGGAAACTTTCCACTCTTTCACAACTGCGTGGAAACTTTCCACTCTTTCACAACTGCGTGGAAACTTTCCACTCTTTCACAACTGCGTGGAAACTTTCCACTCTTTCACAACTGCGTGGAAACTTTCCACTCTTTCACAACTGCGTGGAAACTTTCCACTCTTTCACAACTGCGTGGAAACTTTCCACTCTTTCACAACTGCGTGGAAACTTTCCACTCTTTCACAACTGCGTGGAAACTTTCCACTCTTTCACAACTGCGTGGAAACTTTCCACTCTTTCACAACTGCGTGGAGACTCTCCACTCTTTCACAACTGCGCGGAGACTCTCCACCTTTTTACGCTGCGTGGAGACTCTCCACCCCTTCACGACTATGTGGAGACTACTTTTACTTTCTGATCAGCGAGGAAACTTCCTGCTGGCACTGAGTGTAAACTTTCCCCTTCCTGGGGTGCTGAAAAAACAGAAAGGAAAAATTAGAGTTGCTCAGGAGATTTCTCGCTGTTTCGTGAAGGGTACGAATGCGTTTGTTGAGGATGTCTAGTGTTATCGGTTGTCTGGTGTCGGGTCGGGTGGCTGGGGTCTTTGAATACCTTTAAGCAGGAGGGAAGTTTTACAATTATTTACCTCATATCCTATTTAGAGGCTTTTAATGGAATTAGGGTGGGAAATAAATGAGGTGATAGAAAGGAGAGAGAATCTGGGAATGGCATGTTATAGGGGACGTGGGATGCTCTAAAGTTTCTCCAAGCGATCACGTAATTTTGAAGGATTTTGGGAGACACAGCTTAGAGGATGGTGTCGAGCGATGCGTCGAGGAGGGGTTTTAGCAGGTGGGTTATGGGAATATCAGTTGCGCATAGTGAGGTACTGGAGTTGGGGATTTGTCCGCCTCTGGAGCTAACGTCCTGAATTTCTGAAACAGAAAACGAGACAGGGAGTCAGCGATTTGATTTTCTGATCCAGGGACGTGTTTAGCGATAATAATAAATTGATCGCAAGCTGAGATCCATGTGAGGCGTCTTAGAAGTGGCATCATAGCCGGTGCGTGGGAACGGCCTTTATTTATGCAATGCACTGTCGCTTCATTGTCGCAATACACTAAAATGCTTTTAGTTGCCCATTCTTTCCCCCACAGGAAAGCTGCTACTACGAGCGGATAAAGCTCGAATAGCGCTGACGACTGTGTTATGTCCTGAAGCTGCGGTGGCCATGTAGAAGCGAACCAACGGCCTTGGTAAAATCCCCCGAAACCGATAGAAGGGGCAGCGTCTGTGAACAATTGGATGTCGATGGGGCACGAAACAAGATTACTATAGAAAAAAGATAGGCCGTTCCACTGGTTTAGGAAAGTTAACCATAATCTTAGTTCGTCGCGACATGCTTGGGTTATGGTGATGGGATCCTCTAGCGAGTGGACAGAGGATGCGAGCGAGAGGAGATGCGATATGAAGGGACGGCCCTGTGGAATGATGCGCATTGCGAAGTTTAAGTGGCCGAGCAGGGATAGGAGTTCGCGTTTGGAGCAGCTGGTTTTTTCGAGGAGAGTAGACGAGACGAGAATTATACGATCGATTTTCTCTTTGGGCAGGGAAGCCTGGAATTTAATTGAATCCAAATTAATTCCGAGGAACTCGATGGATGTAGCCGGTCCTGCGGTTTTCTCTTGTGCTATAGGAATTCCAAGCGCAGAAAAAACATTTTGGACGGTGATGATATGTGCGGATGGGATGGCGTCAGGAGACGAGATTTTTAAAAAGTCGTCTAGTAGGTGGATAAGGTGGGGAATGGCGTAATTATTTGACAATATCCAGCACACGGCTTCTGAAAGCATGTCGAATATTTTAGGGCTGCTTTTGCATCCGAAAGTTAGACGTACTGCAAAATAGTATTTCCCAAGCCAGCGAATACCGAATAGGTGCCAATCGTCTGGATGTATGGGCATTACTTTAAAAGCTGATGTGATATCGATTTTTGCAAGCCAGGCGCCCCGACCTGCGATTTTAATAATGTGAATCGCCTGGTCGATGTCATGGTATTTAAGTGAGAATTCGTCAAGGGGGATCACGCTGTTAATGTTTGGAAACGGGGAATTGTGCGGGGCGGACAGATCAATTATTAGACGTTTTTTACCCGAGAATTTCCTCGTGGCTACTCCAATAGGGCTGATGCGGAACAAATTAAATGGAGGATTTTCGAAAGGGCCGATCATGAAGCCTGACTCCACTTCTTTTTTGATCAAGTTCGTTACGACTTCCGGTTCGATTAGGGCAGATTGAAGATTATTACAGATAGTGTTTTGAGAGAGCGGGCATTCTACGCCGGGGTTAAAGCCGTTTTTGAGACCTGATAGTAGATAGTTAGTAAATTCGGCATCCGGGTGATTAGCTAGTTCAAATTCCATACGTGAAATATTTACAGGAGTCGATAAGTAATGATTTGATTTTTTATTGACAGATTTGTACACTGGGCATACAATGCGGGCATGAGCGCCGCCACAGAATTTACAGATATGCAAAAACCGGCACTGCTGTCTGTTGCATTTACCATCGTTAAAGTGGTTGCAGAGCTGCCGTTTTTCATTTAAGGAGGAGGTGTTTGCGGTTGCTGTGCGAGGTACGTAGCTGGTGGATCGGACTGTGTTTGTCTCCGGGCAGGGTTGAGAGGAAGGGTTAACCTGAGGGCATGCTGATGTTGTGTGTGCCACTGACCTACAAACGGCACACGAGATGTTTTTGCAGCCTAGGAACCCCCTACTGTGGAGGTCCGAGTCATGTGCACCCCAGTATGTGCACTGGTTCCATTGGGCGACTCGCACAGCACTTTTGGCAGAAAAAAGTTTGTGATATGTATAGAAGTGACCTCCCCCATAGGACAGCGCAAGCTCTGCTATGATTGTTAGGTAATCATTTAGCTCGCGCCGCCTGTGGGGAAAGACTGAGCAGATTATTTCAGTAAAACGAGAAAAAGCAATTGAAAATTCAGAAAAAGAAAGAATACGGGATGAAGGTGTGCTGGTGTTTTTGAGGGTGACAGAGAAATCTCCGCAGTCTATTTGGCGAACTGGTTCGGCTGCGGGGAGCATTGAGGGAAGAAAGGAAAGGTCTATGTCTGCACCTGCGAGAATCTGTGTACGAATGGTTTGGGAAACTGGTGGTGGTTCCATGACGAGGGCGTTGGATGGCACGGGCATCTGTGTTGCTGTGAAGAGAGAGTATTGTTTAGTTTGAGATGAAGAGCTGGGAAGATTATAAACCGGGACTGTGAATGTAGGTGGTGGCCTTGCACTTTGAGTAGGCTCTGTGGAAAGGAAGTTAGTTGGGGGGAAATCAGGAAATGAGAGATTATGGAGTGGAGTGTACACACGCGATGCGCACAGGGGCACACTCGCGCTTGCTTGCGCCGCTGGAGCTGCGGGCCACTGGATGTGCGGGCCACTGGATGTGGGCGGGGTTATCACTTGTTGGATAGAACTGTTGGAAAGTTTGCGCCTGCGCTGCTAGCTGATTTTGCCTCAGGTTGGCATCTGCAACGGGCGCTGGAGGCCACTGGAAAGGAAGAGTGTTATTAACAGCAGGAGGATTAGAGATAGAAGCTGTAGGGAGGCCTGTGGGCCCAGCTGCATACGGCGCTGCGGCCGCAGAAGCCGCGGTGCGGAGCTGAGCTGCATAAGGAAGTGGGAGTGGTCCTGCTCCGGCTGAATCTGGAGCGCGACCGAGGCTTGCTGAAGGCCTGTTGCTGCGACTCGCCAGGCGGAGTGAGCCAGATCTCGTGCGGGACGACAATGGTGGTGTTCGCGCTTTGCGGGCTCCGCTTCGCCTTTGGGACGCCTTGGGAGCTGGAGTGTGCTTAGGAGAGAGGTTAGGCAATTGCAAAGAGACATAAAGATCATACAACTCTGCTTTGTTTAACTTTCGCGGAGCCTGTATGTCTGATTTACCCAGAGCTTCTCTTAATCCTGCTACGGTCCACTTCCCGATAGGTGGGATTGTTGGGACAGCCGAGCGGTAGGAGGAGGCTGGGGAGAAGGATGGGGGTCTTGCCGGTGGTGGTGAAGAATGGCCTCGGCGTCTTGGCGAGCGTGAGTCTGATCTAGCAGGCGTGCGGCCGCGTGAAGAAGATTTGGGCTCGATTCCGGTGACCGGTGTCGGATGAATGATGCTAGCTGAGTCTGGCGATGAATCGCTGAGGACATCATTTTCCTCGCCTGATGAAGAGCTGTTGTGTTGTGACATGGTTTAAGCAAAAACGGCGAGCCAAGATGCTACAAACTGTCAATGGATCGAGGTAAGACTGCTGAGTCTATATGTACCCTCTCATGGTTAATTGCTGAGTGTTTCCACCTGTGTATAATTGCTGAGTGTTTCTACCTGTGTATAATTGCTGAGTGCTTCCACCTGTGATTAATTATCTGAACGTGCTCCTCCCGAACTTTGTTAATAAAACATCATTTAACATGTTTACTAGATTCTATAGTGTTCATGTCGAGTCGGGTTTCCTCTCGTGTTTTCTCCTCAAACTGGTGAAACACTAAGCACCAGCTTGTGTGTCGGCTTCAAGGGGCAACCTTTCGATCTCTCTGATGAGCCAATACGGAAGTGACTTAAACTGCAATTCAACGACTGGTCGTTAGAGGCAGGCTCCAAAAGGGAGTCAATTCCCATATACTCCCATGTTAAAATGGCCAGCTTTACAGTAGAAAATAATATGTTTACTAATATTAGTTAAGTTTGCCCTTCATGACAACTGTGAGGGGAGTGAACTTTTTTTTGTAACTCCTCCGTTTAAATTATATTAAGCTTTAAAGTTCGGCATAATTGAGGGAGTGGCCACTTGAGTGAGGGATGAACAACCACTGCGGTCACTAGAATCGAGCTAGGCGGGCGTGGTTTCAGCAACCAGACACCTCAGCTTCACCCACGTCCCGCCTCTATACCTATTTTCGGATATCCGCAAGTGATGCACGATGACGCGCCGCCAAGAGGGCGACGGCAGGCAACGCCTACTTTAAGCTTCAAAAATGATATTTAGAAACCAATGGGTAACGTCACGGACACTACGTCCATCTTTTTTTACAGTCTATGGTAGGCTTGCATAGTGCCATTATGGAGCTAAATTAGTACCCTAATTACTTCACAAAAGTTTGATACTCCTCCACTGCCCTTGGCGGCTGATGTTGCGGAGCATTGGCTGTCAGCATTTCATCAGCTGTATTCACTGTAACCTGTGATAGGCCTAGTTTCCATATAGCACCCCCTATGTGGGGTTCCCATAAGTGTATATATTCCATGGGGTTTATATTACCATCCAAAGTTTTCCCTTAGCAGAGCTCGCTCTCCATCTCTGTCAAGCTCATGTGTCTACTCGGAAACCTTTTACATTTTGCCTATAGTTCACTACCGTGGGATAAGAAACAAGTAGTGATGGGACTCTCAGCAGTAAGCCCAAGTTCTGCTTCTTCAGATCTAGAAATGGAAGGTTTACGCAGGCACTGAAAGGGGAAGCTTCTGTGGTGCTTTGTAAGGGATTCCCAATACGTCGGTCACGACTGAAAGGGAACATCTAGGTTATGTATGTAGCCCTTGTCCGTGAAGGAAGGGAACAAAGACGTTACGTCCCATTGCCACGGCCCTGCTGTACAGATCTCTATGAAACGCTACACTGATAATGAAC
The DNA here is from genome assembly GCF_030506205.2 of Paramisgurnus dabryanus. Taxonomy (NCBI): domain Eukaryota; kingdom Metazoa; phylum Chordata; class Actinopteri; order Cypriniformes; family Cobitidae; genus Paramisgurnus; species Paramisgurnus dabryanus. The sequence continues at coordinate 26,514,801 of NC_133344.1, read as the reverse complement.
ATGTAGTATTGATACTCACCATATAGACGATGTCAGTGTTGAAGTTATCAATGGCTTCTCCAATGAAATGATAATTAATGGTTACTGTAAAATCAGCATCACACTTTAAGGGTTCCTTAAGATTGTCTATAGTCAGTTCACTAAATGATGGGGTATATGGGGTGGCAGGCTGGAAAATTTAAACTACTTTTTGATCTGTAGAAAAGTAAGGCTTGCTATAGCTATGTAAATGAAATCCTGGATATACGCTTTCCTGGACAACAATGAACGAGAAATTACAACCATGCAAATCCACAATAATTTAATACTCTAAACAACAGAAAACTGGATTAGGACAAACTATCATACCATCAGATTAAGATCACTTTCAGGCAGACTAGATGTATTAAGTGAGAATGCTGCCAGTCCGTTGTCGTCTGTAGTGAGATTAAAGAGCAGATTTGGGGACCAGTCAATCCTCTTAAAGAGATAAAAAAAATTGTTTGGAAATGGTGTTCCTTTGAAATCTATAACCTTGATCTAGTGAAAAAAAATAAGCAAGAGTAATATCTGTGCATTTATTGATAAGTGTGAAAAAAGACAACTTACTTTTCCTTTTATGACTGATCCGTGTTTATATGTCGTGGGTAGGTCTGTAATTGCCAAACGTCCAATTTCATAACTGAGGGATACAGTTTTTGATTTTGTCATGGTGGTCTCTGTTAAATACAGATGGTTACTGTGTATCTTACATTTCAATGACTTTTGAATCGCAGTTTATTTAAATGATACAAATGAAGATGATCAGTACATTGCAAAAGCGTGAATTCATCTCTACAGTCACAGCTCACCTGTTCCTTCTTCTGTTACTTTCACATCAACATTAAAAATATTTTGCAGTTGATTGTTTATTGTAATGTTGCTGAAGGCTGATGCATTAAAAGAATGAACGGCACAGCCCGTCTCCTTTATCTAATGGTAATGAAAGACACAAACAGATTAAAGTGACTACTAAATATAGATCACATTCCTCTTCTTGTCCTGCATACTTACAAACCTCAACGGTTTCAGTGAAACAGATTTTATTTTCATTGGAGTAATGTGAAGGACGGCAAACTTTTATCCACGATTGTCCAGGGACAGGCTGCCCATAAGTGTATCTTTGAAAAAGTGCAAGTAAATGATAGATTAAAGAATACAATTTCAGAAGTGAAATAAAATAATAATATAAATAAATATTATATGAAACTCACTTTCCACAAACTTCAATTTTCATTTCCTCATCAGCCACGTTCACACTATCTGGTGCTTTTATAGTAACTTCAAACTTCGGCAAAACTGAGAGGGCAAAAATTAAATGAAGTCTGATTATGACTATTTATAAACTTTGTCTCAAGCAAACAATTGCACATTGTTTGTAGCTATAACTTACCATATTTTTTACCTGAAAATAAGATGTTATCTGTCTTTCACCAATGTGAGCACTCAGTGTGTACCTGCCCTGACGCACTTCAGGGTTTAAGTCATAGGAACGCTGCAATATCCATCGTGTTGAGGAAATATTGGTCCATTGACCGATCCTGTTATTTTGACTGTCCTGTAAAATACCAAAGACAAAATGCCGAGGTTATAAACAGTTTCATAAATCTTTACTATTACTGAAGAAATCTCTAACCGTTTTATCACAAAACTTGCAAATACAAAATATGAAGTTTTGGTGAATTATTCTGTCCTCTAAAAATAGGGCAGTAGGTAAACTCTTCGATGTAGCCCAGTGGCGTTGCTAGACATAAAGCTCTACTGGGGCACAGGCCCCCCATTATTTGCTGACTTTTTTTTGAAAGCCTGCTGTGTGCAAGAGGTGTGCAACACTTCTATACAATGTCCTTTGCTTAACCCACTATTCTACAGTGCAACAGTTACTGCGAAAGATATATACAAGTGTATTCTTCATCATACCTAACATTATTAACATGTTTGGAGGCATAAATGGCATAACATGTTTGGAAATAATGACAGCAGAGAAATATTTTCTACATTATACAATGATAGCAATGATTAATAACTTATTTTTACAAGAATATTTTAAGAAACCAGTCATTTTATGACTGCTATACTATATAATCTCAGTCACAGTTACTGCTTAATGTTTGTGTTATGTCCTAGAGTTAAATATTAGTAAACTAAATATTAATTTCATATCTGAAAATACAGAACAGTATAACACATACATGTGTTGATTTTCTCAGCAACAATGCAATTATTTAGACTTGACAAGAGGTTTTCCTGACATTTTTCCTCTAATGTTTGAGACCTGACAGGGTCAGGATGTAGTTTGTCTAACCTCCCTTAAACGTTTCATATCTCCTTTCTTCTTCTCTTTCCCTGCTTTGCACAAAACATTTCTGATGTCCATCTACAGAAGCCAATAATGATCGAGTCAAAATAATATTAGCATTATTATTTAGAAACTTACTTTAGTTTCGTTATGCTTTCATAAGCACTCGCGTGGCGTCACCTTTTGAATGCGGTTGTGCCCGGTGAACGCAAACGCGCACTGCCATGTATACGTGCGTGCACGCGTCAATGCGAATGCTTCGTCGCTTTTACAAGCCTAAATTGAATAACTACTTTGCATAAAGATCCGTTTTTGCCGCGATTGTCTTTGTAAAGGATTGCACTAGTTAACTGCTAAAATTTAAACTTGAGATTAACACCGGGGCACAAAAGATTTACACTGGGGCACGTGCCCCAGTAAAAGGGGTCTAGCGACGCCCCTGATGTAGCCTATCAAAACTATATGCCAACACCCCTTTTAAGTCTTTTCACAGGGTTAAGTTGTGTCTGTCGTGAATGACTGTACAGGAGGTTTTGTATTCTTACCTCAAGCACCACTGTACTGTACTGTAAACAAAAGAGCAAATGATAATTAAATCGCTTGTAAATGTCAAAATTATTCAAAACTATTGCACAAAATCAGAGTAAATGAGTAAATGATATAAACAAGCTACTTCACAAGTAAAATTAAAAAGTAAAAGAACAAAATCTCAAACCTGTTGTTCAAGGGGTACAATTTGTATCCATGGTAACAACTCTGAAATGTACTGAAAAATAAATGAGGTATAAATAAGTTAAAAACATGTTTTATTGTGATAAATGTTGTCTTTCTCATATGGATAGTTACTGATTGTTGCCTAAGAACTGTTAAACCTTTACAAAGATTTCAAATTATGTATTTGTGTAATTTTGGCAATTAAGACTAAATACACATTTACTTGATTTTCTAAAAAATTAAATTTATTTTATAAAATAGGCAGTATTACATACATGTTTGAATGTGTGAAGTTTTCCCAAAACAATGGTCCAAAGAACAGACCCTGTATCATTATCTCCAGTCATACTTATATCTACACAATCCCAGACTCCCAGGACCACCACAGGTTTTTACATTTGGCATTCTTGATCAATGGAAGAGCAATATAAGTGTTACATCAAATGGCTTATGCATAGTAACTCATACCTTGTGACTTCTGCATTTAAACCATCACAGTCAGTGAGTATAAACACACACCCAGAGCAGTGGACAGCTAGCAAAACAGCACCAGGGGAGGAACTGGGCATTTGGCCTGCTAGTCTTGGGAAATAAACCGGGAACCTTCATGCGGACCGGACTTTCTAACCACCAGACCACTGCCCAGCTTTTATCACTTGTAATTTAGGATACAGTGTGAAGCTCAATACTGTATGTTAGTTAATTCTTTAACAACTGCAAATGGCCAAAAAGTTTTGTAAAATATGATACGTTCCGATATTCAGTAATGGAAATGGCCAAGATTCATTATGAGGACTCTAGTTGGGGACATTTGATTTTTTTAAACCCTATTCAAACCCCCACTCTATTTACGTATGTAAAATAGTATGAAATTTGAACTGCTGTACAAACACTACATCCAACTGCTCTGCTGTGTCAACCTACTAGTTTTAACCTTTGAAACATCTCACCTGTTTGTCCTGGATTATAGATGGGTTTATCAGTCTGGATAAAGGTCAAAGGATTGTAATGTGTAAACATAACTTTTCTCTCTTCAGTCATCTTGAAAGACTCCCCTTTAATTTCAGCCTTTATTTTCTGCACTGATTCTCCTTCCACCAATGGAGCCTGATGAGAAATAATCACAAACACATCATTAACAATAATGAAATAAGATGATAATGCAGCAAACATACATTATGATCTTGTTTATTATCATGCAGATTGTTTTGATGTCAAACCTTGAAGTTGAAGCAGCGATGAAACTCTTCATCTGTTTCCTCCTGCAGTAATAATGTGATCTGGTCATCATTCACTAGATGAACGGTCATTACAAGACTTTCATTGGGCTTCAGGAGACTTGCACACAGTTTAGCTTCAGATCCTGACAGGATCAATGCAGGAAATGTCACCATGAAAGAGCTGTCGAGAGATGATAAACTGAATATCATATTCTGTCATGTGCATTTGAGTGTCTAGGGTTTAATGAATTATAGAGATTTTAGAAATACAAAAATTTGAATGCAAACCATCACAGTCAGTTTGTCTGCAGTAGTTTCAGATATTAATTTATTGTCATGCATTCAAAAATGTGACAGGCAGCAATAAAACAGAACAACTATGGAATAAAAACAAACACCAGTCAAGTAACGAAGTACAAATACTTCGTTAACTTACTTAAGTAGATATTTTGGGTATCTATACTTTACTGGAGTAATAATTTTTTGACTTTTTACTTCTACTCCTTACATTTTCACGCAATTATCTGTACTTTCTCCTCCTTACATTTTAAAAATCGCCTCGTTACTTCTTTTAATTTCGGCTTGTTTTCTTTTTTTTACATTCTGGCTTGTCATCGTTAAAAAAACCTATCTTGATCAATTGCATCATCCAGATGAATGCGATTGTGGTTGGATGAGAAGTATAAACATACACCATTCCGACTCCCTATTGGTTTGTACGCAATCCCCGGCCCCAGCTGACTGCAGATGATCAAAAGTTTGTTCAATAGCGCTGCAAAGATAAACATAAAAGAACCGTGAGAGCGATTAGAAAGCATGCAGAGCAGTTTGCTCTCGCGATGCTTTGATATCATCCGCCATCCGTTTGAACAGTAACAGAACGCGGCATTCTGTCTTCAAATGGAAAAGTACGAAATAAATCTCGCGCATCACTTTCAGGTCAGTTCACATTTACAAGCCTGTGTAAATGTATAGCTGGCTGCTGACACCAATCCATCTGTGTGATTTAAATAGTGTAACAATACCAATTTATATATATTTTTTTCAATTTACTAGTTTTCCAGCCGATTATCGCCAGATCTCACTACTCAGCTGTGTTGGAAAAGTGTTTGAAGGAATCCTCAGAGATGTCATTCTAGAGGATACGGCTACTAAGATCGAGCCAACACAACATGGCTTTATGAGGAACAGGTCAGTTGATACTGCATTGATTCAAATTTTGCAACACTGGCACGATGCACTTAACAGCTCCCCCAAAATGGACATCCACGCTGTTTTTGTTTATTTCACTCGAGCCTTTGACACAATTGAACATTTGTGACCCGTCACGGAAACCAGGGACTCAAGTCGGCAGCACAAGTTTCGAGAAAATGAGAAACAAAGTTTTTTTTTCGAAATTTGTGATTTTCGTTTTATTGCAGAATCTGTTAGTTGAGATCACGAAGAAGCCTCTCCATGTTTGAGATAGCAGTTTTTGTATATTTAAAAGCGTACATTTTGCGGTTAAAATAGGCTTGTTTTTCCGGAGATTCTAGCATGCAGCGGGGGGCGTCATTATCTGTGTGTATATTTACATACTGGATAAGCTTGTGTTTTCGCCTCCGCCCCCAAAGGGAACAGCGTGACTACTAAATAAGGATAGTTCGCCCAAAAATGAAAATAATGTAAGTAATGACTCACCCTTATGTCGTTCTAAACTCGGAAGACCTCCGTTCATCTTCGGAACACAGTTTAAGATGTTTTATCGTTAGATTTAGTCCGAGAGCTTTCCCCTTCATTGAAAATCTATGTATGGTTTCCATGTCCAGAAAGTTAATAAAAACATCATCAAAGTAGTCCATGTGACATCAGTGGGTCAGGAAGATTGTGTTGATGCATCGAAAATACAGATTGGTCCAAAAATAGCAGAATTACGACTTTATTCAGCATTGTCTTCTCTTCCGGCTCGAGCGTGAAGTCACGTGACTGTAGTGACGCGCTGCCCTGTTCCTCAGACATGTTTGCTAAGTTTTTTTTTTTTTTCAAACTTATAGCCTGCGTCTCCCCAGACTGTAAAGCTCGGGCGCACAAAACAAAAGAAAAATAAAAGAAGCTGGGGCGGAACAAATAACAGTCAGCCGCATCGTACGTCAGCCGCGTCACTGACTTTATGCGGCGCCGCAGTCGGATGACGTCAAAGTACCGCGAGAGCTCTTCAAGAAATCTTACGGAGTAGTTTAATTTCGACTCGCTCTCGCGGTACTTTGACGTCATCTGTATGTCAGGTCTTGCAGCGCAGCATGAGTCCAAACACACAGAAGTTACACAGATATAGTTGTATTCTTCATATAATTGGCTACATGTTTTGTCTATCAATATTTTCCATGAAGTCATTGGCTGATGGAGAAACGAGCGAGCCATTGGTAACCTCTCTAAAGGATGTCACGTTTTCGACGGCGCTGTTTGGATGATCTATTATACTACTTCCCTATTTTAAATACAAACTTTGAAGGCGGGTTCATGTGTTTAACGGAGGTGTAAGCTCATATACCCTTACATGTTATGATTTAAATAGTCTTCAGATTATATATTATATTGTATTACCAGACATTAATGCGAAATCTGATGTAAACAATCTATATTTCACGGATTATACGCATTTGTGGACAAATATGGTCATTGGATAATCTGAAACAGACTGGATTCGACTTGTGATCCCCACAAAGGTAAAAGAGTCATGTTTATTTTTGCGGGTTGTCATTTGGTCATAAAATACTACATATGATGCTAGAACATCTCAAAAAGGGTTTTACAGGGGGCATGGCTTAGCTAAATGAGATGTAAATGAGCCCTATTGTCTCCCCCAGCTGAAAAGAAGAGTCCCTTTCGTCTCGATTTTCTCGGTTTGAGTATTTCTGAGTTCCTATATTCAAATGGCCACAACTTCTCCAAATCTTATCAGATTTTCCATGTGTTACACATCGTTGGAAAGCTTAGAAACTGCACTTTCAGAATCTGTGAATAACTCAAAATGCCCAGATCCGACTTGTGTCCCTACTTTCCGTGACTGGTCACATTTTCGACTGCTTCATTCTCTAGCTGATTTGCATGTTAGACAACCTCTTTGGTGCATACAGTAGTAAAAAGCTATTTGAGTAATAGAGAGCAGAGTGTCAAGTGGGGCTCCTGTGTGTCCAAGTCCTTCTCAGTTCCAGCTGGTGTTCCTCAAGGGGGACTTCTATCCCCATTGCTTTTTGTCTTATGCATAAATAGCCTGGATTCATATTTGCCTCCTTCTGTAATTCCTGTAAAATATGCTGATGACCTAACAATAACAGAGTTTCTAATGGGATCGTTACCTGGACTCACTCAGAAGGCCTTGGATTCTGTAGTGGATTGGGGACAGGAACGCTCATTGGCAATAAATGGAGTTAAGACTGTGGACATGGTTATCAGTGCTAGAAGAGAGGACAACATTCCCTCCCCTCCCTCCCCTGTTATCTCAGGGAATGCAATTAGCAGAGTTTCTACTTTTAAATTGCTCGGAGTCCAAATATCATCAGACTTGTCATGGGATGCCCACATTAAGTACATGATTTCGAAGGCACGCCCCAGAATACATTATCTTTGTGCTGCAAAAAAGCTGGACTTCCTTGTGATGCTTTAGTGCAAGTATATTTGACCTTTATTCGGCCAGTTCTCGAGTATGCTAGTCCAGTATGGGGTGGACTTCCTAAAAGTCTCTCTGAGGAGTTGGAGAGGATTCAAAACCGGTGTTGTCGGATAATAGGTATTCCGTCTTCAACTCTCCCAACACTAAATGAGAGGCGTGAGGAAGCCACAATACGTACTCTTACTAAGACAATTAAGGATAGTTTGTCACCGCTGCACTGTTTCCTGCCTATGGCTTCTACTCCTGCTTATTCTCTTCGGCGGCGCAGAACATTTGATGTACCCAGAAGTACAACTAAACGCCATGAACTTTCCTTTATTCCTCGTGCTCTATTGCTGAATGGATGACTTACCTGTGTATTTGTGTTATATATATATATATATATATATATATATATATATATATATATATATATATACAATTTTAGATATTTTTTTTCCTTTTTTTTCTTGGAGTATGTGTATGTTTGACACATTTCAGGGTTTTGTTCTGCAATGTCCTGCCTTGTCAAATTTTAAATAAAACTAAACTAATATAAACTAAACTATATCATGTAACTTCAGTTCCCTTTCAGTCGGTCACTACGACGTCACGTCGTGACCGACGAATTGGGAACTCGCTTAGAGAGACCAATCTGCTTCGTATACTACTAAAACGCCAATGAACTTGGCATTGAGATATTTGCATAATGCTGGCGCCGCCCCGCCAGGTGCCTTTATAAGCAGCAGGTGCAAATAGGGAAAATAGCTTTTTCGCTTCGAAAGCCGGCTTTATCTGCTACTGAGAAGCTACTTTACTCTGTTGGGATTTGATTGCTGAAGTTGGTTGAACTAGCAGTATCACAGCGGACGCTTCGCTTATTCCACGGCTCTACATCTGTTTATTGTTTTGAGTTTAGTGTGTGCGTTGCCTTCCTGTGCGCTCATCAACTAAGCATCTGAGTGAATTTCCCTAAAAGAGTGATACGAGAGAGCTTTGTGCCTTGTTAAAGGCAGCCACTCTCTCGTATATGCGGAGATCAGCGTCCTTTTCAGGATAGCTTTTCGCCGTGCGATCTTGGATGCGAGAAGTATAAGGGTTCCAGTGACGGTCACGAGCGCTGTCTTCGTGCTCAGGCATCGAGCACTCCGGGGCTGCGTTCGTGGAGAGTTTCTGTTCTCTCTGTGAGAGCATAACCCTCTTGGATTGCGGAGACGACTGTCGTTTCTATGGGAACGCTGTCCGCGCCTTTGCAGTGCTGACGCCGCCATGGTGCGGCTGTCAAGCGCTCGCAGGGCGCCCTTCGCGTCACTACGCTGAGTAGGACGGAGGATGCGTCCTCCACCTACCGGCCTTCTCATCCTCAGCCGGTTGAGGCTCCGGTGGAGACTGCAGAGTCGTGTTCTACGATGTCTGCCGAATCCATTGGACCTCCTTCTGGTCCCGTCACTTCTGCAGCATCAGAGGGGTGTCCATTTTTCCTCCGAGGCAGAGTCGTTCCGGAGATGGCGGCCGTGCCCGCTCGAGCGGCGGAGACAGTAGAGTTGGAAAGGTTAACCCCTCTCCGCCCGAACTCTCCCGCCCACAGGATTGGTACTTCGGAGCTGCTCGGGCCTCTCGGTCCTCTCCTCCTGTGCCTTTCTTTCCCGACGGCACGAAGAGCTGACGTGATTTGCGGCCATCCGGCCGTTCAGCTTTCACCCCTCACCTCCCTCACCAACGGAGCCGCTAAAGGCGGGGACCCCTTCAGTGGAGCGGGATGTGTTCCTGGAGGGACCACCCAACCCTTCCCTCCCGTGTTTGTAGACAGTCGTCCGGTTACGGACGCTGCCCATCAGGCATGCCGGAGAGGCGGCTTCGGCCCTGCACGCAATAACGTGCTGCAGGCTCACCAAGGATTTACGAGGGAGGCCGCGACCTTCAGTCGTGCGATGTCCACCACAGTGGTTCAAGATCGCCACCTTTGGCTGTGTCTGGCTGACATGACGGACGCAGGCGAGAACAATTTCTTTAATGCTCCTGTCTCACAGACCGGCCTCTTCGGCGAGGCCGTGGAGTCGTACAGCTCCGCTGCGCAGACTGAGGCGATCTCCTAGGTCATGCCCCGGCGAAGGAAAGCTGCCCTTGGTCCGCCACGCCGGCTCCTCAGTCTGCCTCTCGCCGCCGGCGTCCTGCGGCGACCACCTCCGTTCCCCTCCTCGGACCCCATCTCGGCAGCGCAGGGGAACCGGTCGTCAGCAGCTCGCCCCGCCCGCTTAGCCGCTTCCCGTGAAATTCGGGAGTTTAAGTGGCCAGTGAAGGGCGACCCGGATTGGCAGAGGATCACTCTTCAGGAGATGGAGCTCCTTCCCCCGATAGAGGGTCGGGTGGAAAATCCTTGGTTTACATATGTTCCACCGGCTGTTTCGCCGGTACCCACTTAACCACACATAAGAGTGCATTCCTCTTCCCTCTCTAGGTCTCCGGAGGATCGAGAGAGCCGTGAGCGGGTACACACCAGCTCCCCTACCTCTCCTCTATCGCCAGCGGGTGACCTGAGGAGTCCGAGCTCTCCGCTGAGGAGACCGGACCACCAGCACCCTCATCGGAGTCTGCGCTCTCCGTAGAGGAGACCAGATGACCGTTACCCTCAGCGGGCTCAGGTCAGTGTCACACACACATACTGTAGATGTTTATGCTGTCACAGCAGACGCACCGGCAGTCCCACCTGTCTCGCTTCGCTGCCCCACCGCGGGTACTTCGGTAGTGTCGTTATTTCTCCTCGTACGGTGCCTGGGTGCTTGGCTTCAGTTCCCAGCCCGTTTCGTTGGGTTTTACGCACGATCCGCCTCGGTTACGAATCCGGCACACCCCCAAAATTCGGGCTTTCGTTTCACTGTAGTGAAAGCGTCCGATGCACATGTACTGCGTGCAAAAATCGATATCCTGTTGGCGAAGGATGTTCGAGCCGGTCCCTCTTACCGAGATGATGATGATGATAGGGTTTTTCCAGCCTTTATCTCATAGTACCCAAAATACGCGGCGGGTTACGATCGATTTGATTTACGCACCGGCTCTACGAAGGTGTTCTTTTTGGATGATAACGCCGAGGCTCGTATTTCAATATTCAGATCGGTTTGCAGCCTTAGACCTGTAAGACATGTACTTATGTGTCCATCTCCCCTCGCTTTAGACCGTTTTTTCGCTCTGCGTCGTGGGGTGGGCATATTAATACTAAGTACACCATTCGAGCTGTCTCTCTCTCTCTCCGTGTCTCCATGTGTAGTCACGGCATTAAGATGTCAGAGAGAGAGCGTTGTTCGCATTCTGCTTTTTTCTACGTCGACTTATAATAGCCCGTTCTTGGCAGACGTGCGCGAACACAGAGAGTTAATGCTTCGGCATCTCGCTCGTTTAAGTCTTCAGGTCGTCTGGGAAAGAGCAACTTTGCCCCGTGCAGAGGATCCTTTTTCTCAGTATGGAAATAAGACTCGATCGACTAATTGGCGTGTTTAACAAGAGCGCGCAACCAGTCAGTTCTGACTTGCCTCGGTTTAATTCGAGGGAAGTACGCGGTCCCTCTGAAACAATTTCAGAAGCTCCTGGACATATGACAGCATGCTGCGGCTGTGACGCCGCCCGAGCTGCTTCATATGAGACCGCTTCAGCATTGGCTTACGATCGAGTCTCGAGGAGAGCGTGGCACACCGACATACACCGTGTAAACATTGCACCTGCGTGTCATTTAAATTTTTCCCTGTGGTAGACCCGGCATTTCCGATAGAAGATATGCCCCTGAGGGGTCTCCTGGCATTCTGTATATTGCAATGCCCTCAGCACGGGATGATCAGCCACGTATGACGGGCTTGCAGTCTCAGGGGTGTGCATAGCACCCCAACTGCCGCGAGCGGTGCGCTGTATATCTGGGACTTGTACGCTCCGCTATGGAGATGCGAGGGAAGGATGTATTAGCCGACACCAATAACATTGCGACTGTTGCGTTATTTACCGTTAAGGCGGTTTTGCGCTCTCGTCACCTGTCGCATCTCGCTCGTCATCTCCTCCTTTGGAGTCAGAAGCATCTGAGGTCCCTTCGTGCCATTTACATCCCGGGTTCGCTCAATACAGCGGACGCGCTTCCCGAGCTGCGCCCCCGGCGAATGGCGACTCCACCTCCAGACGGTCCAGCTAATTTGGAAGAAGTTCGGTTGTGCGTAGATAGATCTGTTTGCGTCGCCGGACGATACCCACTGTCGCCTATTTTATTCACTAACCGAGGGCAGCCTCGGCGTGGATGCGTTGGCACACAGCTGGCCGCGGGGGGTGCGTAATACGCATTCCTTCCAGTGAGCTTTATTGCGCAGACACTGTGCAAAGTCAGGCAGGACGAGGAGAGCCTTTTATTAGTCGCCCCGTACTGGATTGGGTTTCAGAGTTAATGCTCCTCGCGACAGCCCCTCCCTGACGATTTCCCCTGAGGAAAGACTTTCTTTCTCAAGGAAGGGGCACATTATGGCACCCGCGCCCCGACCTGTGGGATTTCCATGTATGGTCGTTGAGCGCGCGCAAGGTTTAGGTGATTTATCGCAAACGGTATCTAACACCATCGACGCGGTTCGAGCACCGTCCACAAGACGGGCTTACGCGCTTAAAGAAACCTTTCTCGTCACCCGGTGCTCTTCGCAACGCGAGGACCCCAGAGAATGCCCATTAACATTGTGCTTTTATATCTTTAACATAGGTTAGATGGTAGGCTGTCCCTCCGCCATTAAAGTTGATATCGCCGCTATTTCTGCTCATCACTCTCTTATCAACGGCAGATCAGTTGGCCAGCATGATTTAATTATTACATTTAAGAGGCGCTCGCAGGCTAAACCCCTCGCGCCCTCCCTCTTTCCTCCTGAGACCTGTCCATGGTGCTGAAGCCTTCAGGTCTCCCTTTTGAGCCTTTGCAGTCTACGAGTCTGAGGTTTTTATCAATGAAAACTCTGACCCTGATAGCATTGGCCTCCATGAAGAAGAGTAGGGGATTTACATGCATTCTCTGTTGACGATTCGTGCTTTTAGCTTGGTCCTGCTGTCTCACTGAGACCCAGACCAGGCTACGTGCCCAAAGTTCCCACCACTCCCTTCAGAGATAAGGTGGTGAGCTTGCAAGCGCTGCCCCCCGGAGGACGCAGACCCAACCATGGCTTGTTGTGCCCCGTACGCGCACTGCGACTCTACGTGGTTCGCACGCAAAGCCTCAGGACCTCAGACCAGCTCTTTGTTTGTTATGGTGGCCAGCAGAAAGGGAAAGCTGTCACTAAGCAGAGGATGTCTCATTGGATAATTGATACTATCGCCCTGGCTTATAATCTTCAGGGTATTCCTTGCCCCTTTAATTTGAGAGCGCACTCCACACGGAGCGTTGCCTCATCTTGGGCTCTAGCTCGTGGTTCCTCGCTAACAGACATCTGTAGAGCTGCTGGTTGGGCGACACCTAATACGTTCATTAGATTTTACAGTGTTCGTATTGAGCCTGTATCCTCTCGTGTTCTTTCCTCACCAGGGGGAGCACGGAGAACAGTCTCACAGGTCGGCTTGCAGCCTCCATCTGATGCTTCATAACTGTGTCAGTATGGAAGGCCTTCAGAACAAAAATGCGTAATGGTTTGAATTGTTCTTCCTCCGCTGCCTTGGCAGCCTTTGTTGCGGAGCATTGGCTGTCAGCCTTCACTAGCTGCATCCTCGCGAACCTACGTGTTGGCTCGGGCTCCACATTGTGTCCCACCGGGTTCCTTTGTGAGTATTTTTCCGTGGGGTTAATCCTACTAGCCCACGTTTCCCTTAGCAGAGCACTGCTTTGCTTACACAGCCACGGCTGTCATTTTTACCTCAACTACGGTTGACTTTCGCCCACCATTAACCCTTAAGACGGGTGGTGGCTTCCGCAGCGTTCCTATCCCGCTCAGGTAGGGCGCTTCCCAGTTGCTGGCACTTCTGTGGGGTTAAAGGAACATCTAGTGCCCGGCCTTCTGCCTTAAAACCTAATTCTCCTCCTCCTTAAGTGGAACCGGAGGGCTTTACGCAGACACTGGAAGAGGTCAGCCCCTAGTGGCGTTTTGATAGGGATTCCCAATTCGTCGGTCACGACGTGACGTCGTAGTGACCGACTGAAAGGGAACGTCTCGGTTACGGATGTAACCCTCGTTCCCTGAAGGAGGGAACGGAGACGTCACGTCCCGTCGCCACAGGTGCTGCCACCTGCTGTTAAGGCCGGTCACACTTCCGGCTTTCTCAGCGAAAAGAAGCTATTTTCCCTATTTGCACCTGCTGCTTATAAAGGCACCTGGCGGGGCGGCGCCAGCATTATGCAAATATCTCAATGCCAAGTTCATTGGCGTTTTAGTAGTATACGAAGCAGATTGGTCTCTCTAAGCGAGTTCCCAATTCGTCGGTCACGACGTGACGTCTCCGTTCCCTCCTTCAGGGAACGAGGGTTACATCCGTAACCGAGACGTTTTTCAACTTAAATGACATTGTGCTGCGTTGCGTTTTGAAGCATGGCAAAGATATCTATGCTAAAGACATCTGTTGTTTTGTATATGCTAATAACTGCCCTAAATTTTATTTGCATTAACAAAACCTACTTAGCTGAATGCTTGAGTGTTAAATCAATCAAACACATAACCATACATACCAACTTTTGCTTTTGTTAATAGACATCAGCTGTTTCCTTAAACCTGTTTCTACTTACAAGAAAGACATTTAGTAATCTTCCAAAGTTGCTTGGATTTATACTGACTAAAGTAAAGTGTACTAAAGTCCATTAGCTACACAAGTACAGATGCAGAAATATAGGCTATTATATATAATTGCATTTTTGTATAATTAATTATAGTTTGTGTTGCTGTCAAAATACAATTATAAATGATAACAACACCATATTTCTATTCTCACACATACTATAGTTGTGTGTGATTTTGTTGTTTTTTAACTAAAGAGGGCACCACTGTAAAAGTTTGGCCACCAGCGGCACTACTCTGAAGTTTGACTTTTTGCACCATTACAATATTTATAGGCAACAAGTCATCATATCTTCCTCTCTATGGAACACATGTTAATGCTGAGTAGTACACATATTTGGTTCTTTAATGCAGTGGTTATCAAACTTTTTTTTTCGCCTCACTTGTGTACAGTGGATTCCTTCACGACCCCCCAAAGAAAATGTATGACATAAACATTCTAAAACTTACAAATTAAACAAAACATATTAAATTATACAATGTATTGCTTTTGTTTAGTAGCCTTATTTTTTGAGGTTTAATTACACAGAATTTATAATAAAGTAATGTATTTCATAAAATATTATAAAACTGGGGCCCCTGGCACCATCTCGCGGCCCCCAGTTTGAGAACCACTGCTTTAATGTATTTGTTTGCATTGTATTAAAAAGCGTTAATTTTTAATGGGCATATACCGTATGTGGTTGAAACAGATAGCCTAGTGCAGGGGTAGGCAACATGTAGTGCCGATGTCAATCAAGCAGACCTGAACAAACTAATAAAGGTTTATAAAGTCACCTGAAACTACAGGTAGCCAAGGTTTTATAAGGGTTGGAGCTAAAATCTGCAGGACATCGGCACTCCAGGACTGACGTTGCCTACCCCTGGCCCTAGTGCATCCCAAATTTTTTTACATTAACATTTTTAATATAACACTATAGTTATTATGGCCTTTAGAAACGTTTTTTAGAGGAGATTGGGTAGTGCACAATAGGCCCCTGTTGTGCGGCCTACTCTTTTTTTCGTAATGACATTTTTTTCCTTACATTACTTTTATTTTTATACTTTAAGTAGTTTTGAAACCAGTATTTTTTACTTTAGTAAAAAGCTCGAGTTGATACTTCAACTTCTTTTACACCCTATTATATATACTTCTACTTGAGTAATGAATATGAATACTTTTGACACCACTGACAAAAACAGTGATCATGAAAAGTGACTTACGGCTCTGTTTGTCCATTTATAGAAATGAAGAGAAAAGAGAGCAGCAGGAGTCCTTTCCAAAAACAACCAGCAGTAAGAGCCATGATGACAGAATGATGATCGATCATTCAGCTCGTTTAGTGAATTTGGACTGTGCCTTTTATTTTATAGGGACTCTTTTGCTATAGGAGGTACTTCAAAAACATTTGTATTGGCCATCTGATTAATCATTCAACTATGCAGTCTATTCAGTTTGACAAAGTATGCTAAATTACCTTGTTAATGCCATAGAAAATTTGTGAATTTAACCAACAATTCAAAATATTACACACATGTAAACAGTTACTATAATAAAATATAGAGAATATACAGCAATATAGAGCTATAAAGTGCATAAGACCTAACCCAGTTATGCTACCATTATGTAAAAGATGTAAAAATTATTTTAATTCATTATGATTAAGTCCAGAGGTCGGCAAACACTTTTATCTGGCCCAAAAACTGTTTATAATTATATCAAAGGCAGGGTATCGTATTTGATCGAGAAAGTCTCCTCACATCCTAATAGTCACTATGTTTGGTTGTCTAAATGTAAGGTGTAGGACCAAAAAAAACTTTCAACAAATCATTCAACTTGGACTGAATGCATTAATTGGACGCATGCAATTTTTGCTCCTTTTTTGTGAACGTGTTTTGCATGCCACTGCGCACCTTGTTCATGCAGACATCATGTCATCAGCGCATTCACGTCCGCACTGTAAACTTTATACAAAAGTTTGCCCACCCCTGATTTAGTCTATAGAGATCCTTCAAGTTCAATAAGGGAGATTAACTTAAATTGTTTCATAGCATTCAATCACTACACAACATTTCTATGACAAAATACTCACTTTTGTAAGTTGCTTCAGATAAATGCATGCCAAATGCTTAAAAAAGGTAAAGAATCAATTTAAGAGAACAGTGTACAGATCCTATCTTCTAATCAAACTGCCCTCAGAAGAAACATTGAGGTTAATGACACTCAATCCTGCTTAAATAAACACTCCCATTGAAACTGATGGTCAGTCCGAGTAGCATTTACTGTAAATCTGTGTTTATATTTGAAAATCACGTTACCGCTGTGAACTCTACAATCAGCAAATGGAACGTATCTAATTTTGAACCAAGATGAAGCTTTATCATTTCTTGAGTTATTACAACAAAATCTATGTGACGGAGTAGAGCTTATTCATATGACTGCTAAGATCAGCATTTATTTATTGTAATGTGTAGGCAACATGTAAAAATTTATTTAAAATCAGATGTTTTAAGTAAACAAATACTTTTGTGGCCCCTGAATGTGAATTGCAGTATGGTTAAATAGTATTGTCTCAGAATGGGAAACAGCTTGACATTATTTCACCAATACAAACTCAAACAGCATCACATGTGCTGGCATCTTGTTGGGGAAGAGCAAATTCCTTTTTTACATTATTGCTATATTGCTACATGCAGATCTTGGTAGAAACGATTCTACCCATCAAATGCGGGTAGAATTCCACCGTAGCAGGTAAGACAGCCAATCCCACTAGCCACTTTGGCAGGTTAAATATATATATTTTTGTAGTTTTCTTAAAAGTTATGTGAAAATGATAAACAATGCGCAATGCGACACTAGGAAACTGCAACTCCCATGAACACCCTGCGCAACGTACAGTAGGGGTTATTTACCATATAAAGAGCTTGACGCTGATGGATTTGCGAATGCACGGGATGCAGTCTGAGCACATACACGCACACTTCGGGAAAGATAAAACAATGCATGGAAGTGATTGAAGAGAGTGTGTGCACTCTCTGGGTAAGAGCGGTGAGAAATTCATAGCGCATACATGAATGCACACGTACCAGTTTTGTCCAAAGTCAAGGGAAACCCGCGAGTGGAAAGGTTCGCACATCATTTTAATGTAGACTACTTTGGGCAACAATAATAATGTCATCTTGACATTTGTCAGTAAAACTCTTAAAAGCCTTGAAGTCTTAAAGTGCCCATATTTTGAAAAACTCACTTTTTCTGGGTTTTGTGGTGTTCTTTTGTGGCTCTGGTGCTTCCACACGCATACAAACTTGGATAAAAATCCATCCATGCTGTTTTGAGTGAGATACAGGTTTTTGAATGTCTTCTGCCTTGAGTCTCAGATTGCGTGGTTTCAAAATCAGCTCCGTTGTGAAGTCACTAGCCTTGTCGTCACATTCCACATCTCCAACCACCAGGTAGCTACAGATCAGTCACTTCGCTGATATCCTCCATAATTTTGTCATCGTTGATATCCTACATTGTTATCATGTCTCACGGAAATAACAGTGCTATATATCTATATTTCACGGATTATACGCATTTGTGGACAAAAATGGTCATTGGATGTATTCTATTAGACGGTTTTCATAAATTATTCACACATCTGAAACAGACTGGATTTGATTTGCGATCTTTATATCAACACAAAGGTAAGAAGTCCTGTTTATATTCTACATGTCGTCATCTGGACTTCTCTCGCAAAATACTACATTTATAATGCTAGAGCATCTGTATCTCAAAACAGAGACCATACACTGATGCTAAACCCGTAGACCTTTTAAACGATGGATAGTAATGTTAATATTATTAATGTTTGTAGACAATAGGCTATATAGATATTGTTAGTAGCGTTAAAAAACTGCCATCATCCCGTCCAGGAATTGGTGCGTGTCGAGGAGGTGAACTTGTGTGTGTTTTAGCAGTCACTTGACATTCAGAACGAGGTGGCTAATCGGTTTGCTCAGGCCCGGGGTGGGTAATCGGGAGAACCGGGAGAATTCCCGGTGGGCCGCTTCACTTTTGGGCCGGTCGAGTTTTTTTTTTTTACATTTGTCACGTTAGTGAGTCTATCTTCAAATGAAACTTCACACGTTTCACATTGACACTGTAGCGCGCAGCCTCTGCATGGGTTGTACCATGTGAGGGAGTTCCCCTCCCCTCCCATAGAGTTGGTTCGGTCCATAGCACGTCCAAGAAAACTTTTCTCCGGTAGGCTGGGCCGGCCCTACCGTAACAATACGCGTCTGAGAGGAGGAGGGCGTAAAAAACAGGTTGAAGAAAAAATCCATTGGAGGAGGATGCTGCCAAATGTGCCAAACTTACAGATTTATTTTCAAGAGGACAAACAAAAGTGGCAACAGGTAACTTAAAGAGAAATAAGCCTAGTAATGATTAGCATTAGCAACGTAATTATTCAGCTAATACCGTTGTCAAACTATTTTTACAAGCCAAACATTTTTTTTTTGTTGTTAAAATATTACCCTTTTGTGTATACATGGCGATTCATAGACTTTGCAAATATTATGCAAGCAGCTTCTGAGCAGTCCCCCGCTGAAAATGAGGAGGCCATGAGTAAACAATATGAATTAAAGTTATTTAACCCTCAGGTTGTGTTCAGAACCCTATAACACCTTTTGTTTTCCCAGTCAAAAATGACCAGCCTAAAAAAGTTTATAAATCACTTGTTATGCCATTTACCCAATATTGTATTCAATATTTTTGTCAAATTGTTTTCTTTTTTAATTAGGACTTTTATATTTCTATTTGCATTAATCATCGGCCTCATAGCATTAGCAATGCTAATAATTTATCAACCTTTCCTTGTGGAATACACTCTAAAAAGGGCTGGGTTATTTATATATTTTATATATTGGACAGAACACGCTGCTGGGTTAAAATTGACCCAGGGTTGGGTTGTTTTAACCCAAATGTTGGGTTATTATAATCCATGGTTGCATAACAACAACCCAACATTGGGTTATTTTTAACTCAGCATGGGGTAATTTTTAACCCAGCATGTGTTCTGTCCAATATTTACCCATTATGGGTAAAAAGTAACCAAGCCTTTTTTAGAGTGTAGAGGAATATTTTTGTTAACTTCTTATCTTAAGTGAAATATTATTTAACTTTTACCTTATTTGTTGAACCATGATATTAATAAAAACTATAGTAAGAGCTGAACTGTTGCTTTATTTATCCAATTTGAAAAAGTGCTAATTTGGAATAACACTATGGAAAAAGTGGGCCGGTCTTGGGCCTGAAACTCCCGGGCTGAAAAGTGGCCCCACTCCGGCCCTGGGTTTGCTTGTTAGTTTGTAGCATGGTTTCACCTCAAAGCCATTGACCAGCTTCTGTACTTTTCGAAAGTTATAAGAAATATTTAGCTGCTTCATTTTGCAGTTCTACATGAACTAAGTAATAGTTTTGCCAAACTAACCAAGCAGAGGTGGGTAGAGTACCCAAAATCTGTACTCAAGTAAAAGTACAAGTACTTATACAAAAATGTACTCAAGTAAAAGTAAAAGTATCAATCTAATTATTTACTTGAGTAAGAGTAAAAAAGTATTAGATGAAAAACTACTCAAGTAGTTAGTTACTCGTTACTTCCGATCTGATAGAGAAGTAGCGCAAATGCACTGAATTTCAGACTACTTGGAGGGTTTTCACAAACCTCTCCTTAAAAGTCTCATTGTTCTGCTTATATACAAGTAAAGCAGTCCTAAAATGGGTACATTAACATCACATAACGTGTCATTTGAGAAAAAATCTCAAACACACACACAGATGTTTTTCTGATGGTTAACTCTGTATTTATTTAAATGTTCACAACACAAACTTGTCAGCATCTGCTTTTAAACATGCAAACAGTAAACAAAAAAGAACAGGTGTGTCTGTTTGTTATCAGGTTTTTATATGAATAGGTTATTTTCATTGCCATTAAAGTGCAATTACTGAACATAAACAGGAGCTTAATAAAAATGATTTATTATAATATTTAATACATGTTTCTTTAAAATCAAACTTTATTCTTTTATTTTTATTCATTCATTCTTTAGGAAGGATTTAAATAAAATACAATCCCGTTTTTATTTGAATGTATTTTCTACACATTAGTGAGGTGCCCGGATTTGTGTATAAATGCAAGATGTCATTACATTATGCTGTTTGTTTAGTTGTGGGAAAATGATATGGAAATGTGCAGATGTGAACGTGCTGTTTGTATGGTTTTACTTACACTAGGTTTTGTCATTGCTTGCACAAGAGTGCATATGGCAAAAAAACTCGGACAGTGTGTGAAATGACCATTAATAGTGTTCAAATAGACATTACTGTGACACTTACCACTTCAGGTTGGATCTTGAATTCCTGTACGCTGAGATGTCAGCTCATTTAGTGAACAAAGCATGCATCACATTATGAAACTATTCTTTTTAATCTCTTGGAGTGAAAACATAGACCGAACTTGAAACCACGCATAATCTGCCTCCGATATCTCGCACAACGCACACGCACCCTCATCTGCTTCTCCTATCATCTACGCGCGGTCGCGCGCGCTAAAGGGTGACTGCGCGGTGGTGCGCTTAAGGGTGACGCAGCTGTTTTGCGAAACTTTCGAACACGCCCTATAAACTTTAAAATATATATATATATTCATTAATTATTACCATTTGACAGTAGCGCAGTAACGCCACCGAATGTAGCTAAGTAAAAGTACAGTTTTTTCACTAAAAATGTACTTGAGTAAGAGTAAAAAGTACCCATCCTTAAATTTACCCAAAAAATTTACTCAAGTAAATGTAACGAAGTAAATGTAATTCGTTACTACCAACCTCTGAGACCGATTTTCCAACGAGGCTAACGTACTCCCAAGTGTCTCTTATCACTTTCCCAAGATACGGCAGACCGCCCACTAGCTTCTAGAAATTACACAAGCAGAATACATCCCCCGCCGATTCTGAATTTCTATAATTTGCGAAAATAATGCGTTTGAAAATGTTTTATAAACAGGAATATGTTAGCGTTGTCCAGGGCAAAACGAGTGATTGTTGAGACTTCTACATCACATCACAATTTCTACTCTCTTATCTGAGGTTCAGAACGTTATTCCCCTCCTCCCGCTAAATCGCTATAATTGATATGTAAAATACATTTGTCTGAAGTTTTATGAAGTATATTGTATCTGATGGTGCACATTAACCATATGTGTACTGTGCTCTGCTACAGCTACATTTTTAAACATTTGTTATTACTGATCTCCCTTCAAAGTATTATGGCTCTTTTCTGTTTATTTCCCTTTAAGTAAACAAAGGCATTACACATATTTTTCTCCTCAATGTTGATGCTTGACCTTTGCTTTAGGCAAGGCAAGGCAAGGCAAGGCAAGGCAAGGCAAGGCAAGTTTATTTGTATAGCACATTTCATACACAAAGGTCATTCAAAGTGCTTTACATAGAAATGAGAAAACAAAAATCAAAGATACACAAATTTAAAATATCATATAATCTTGAGCTTTAGGCTCAAGATTATATGAGTTTCAAATATTGACCCAGCGATTTGACACAATGAGCTTGAAAAATAAATGCCATCACTTTTATTAATCAAAGATGTTTGGTTCTTTGATTAGGCTGTTAGACACTGAGATAAACTGAGGTTTCAGGGGTTTAATAAAATTTGGGCTCATGTGTGAGATATAGAGGGTAAACAGAAGTTTTTATCACTTTCATAAAGTAGTTTTGTGCCAATGAAAAAGACCACATAAAACACAAAATAAAACATTCAAATATTTGTGATTGTATTTCAGCTTCATCTAAGGTGCACAGTAAGCTGCAATTCTAAAGTTTTTCAACAGTGGAAGGAGTACTCGGCCTCAGAGTGATCACCTGAAGAAAAGAAAAAAATGTTACCACAGAGAAAAAAGATGTTGTAGATCAGGGGTTCCCAAACTTTTTTTCCTGCGCACCCCCTTCTATGTTCCAACCGGGTTGGCGCACCCCCAATCCCTGCTTAAAAAAAAACATGCTAAAAAGATTTGTTTTTAAAGACTCATGTTTAATCATGCGCAAATAACCAGGGGCCGGTTGCAACAGCCGGACGTTAAGAAGTTGGGTGTAAGTCCTACGTCGAACTTAGCTACGTCTGACATTGTGAAAAAAATTTACGCGTGTCTGAAACTACGACCAGACGCAGCTACGCTCAGCGTAGATGATGCGCGCCCCTTTGTATGCGTTTAACCACTGTGGATTTAGATGCCATTCGAGTTTACTATGGTAAAAAACATACACTTACTGCCGTCAGCTAATAGATGATAAATGAGAGTTTCCTCATGTTTACCAGACCGCTCTCCTTCTTGATGCGTGCGTAACGTGCAGACCCATCATTCACGAAATATGATTCATTATAATCATATTGAATCATATTCATTATAACAGCTCAAGTTTAAAACAAAATTAAATGAGAGCTTTTAATAAGTTCTCTACATTGTCTTTGTAAGTATTTATGTATTTTATTATATTATTCATTGGCGGTCTCTTTACCATGCATGAAAACACATTGGTCGCATATCCTGTGCATTAGACGTGCCCATGTCTCGTCATATTTCATTATTTCTATTTTTGCCATAAAAAAGTTTCTCTCTCTTGGTCCCTCTCCTCCTTCGTGACTAACAACTTTATCATAAGACGTCTCACACTTGACAGTTTCCCTGATTTCAGCCAGTTAAGCATGTTTATAATATATATGGAATGAATGAAACGAGTTGGCACGCATTTAGGCTGCAGTGCATAACAGAAGAGCAGTGCATAGAAAAAGACAGCAGCTGTCTTCTACGTTTCTATCAAAAACTAATTAATTATAGTTTTTTTATTTAAATTAAAAGTGATTACAAAGGAAATGTTTATTGTTCATTTTTTTATTTATTTATTGTATGGAAAAATCCCACTTAAAGAAACAGACCGCCATTACAGTTTTCCTCTCGTGCATCCCCTGGTGGCAGCTTACCCCTGGGGGTGCGCGCACCACACTTTGGGAATCCCTGCTGTAGATAATATAGGGTAAACATACGTGCCATTCTTCCCGGACGTGTCCTGGACAGGATTTCGGGTGCGTCTTCCAGAAGTCGTATTTGTCGACCGCATACCTCATAGAGGATTATTATTATTATTATTACAGAAAAGCAACCATTACATTTTAATGTTAGAATGAAACTACAATTGTATATCTTATGTTTTAACTGAATGGCGTATGCGGTCATCAAATACGACTTCCGGAAGACGCACCGAAATCCTGGCCAGGACGTATCCGGGAAGAATGGCACGTATAGTCACACTAGTTAATAACAGGTGTCAGATACAATCACTGTACTTTAAATAAGTAATAATGTATAAAGTATACTTTTAAATAAAGCCAAATAGGACAAACCGTTGTGTTTTGGCAAACCATGCACAGACACTTGACTTCTTTAAATGTATGATTAAAATGAATTTACATCTTACTTGTTTGGTAGTAATCATAGACTTTGATCACAGCTGGCTTGAGGTTCTTGACTGGAAGAATCTGTTTTAATTGTAGCTCATAATTCATAGGGAGATTTTTTGGAACCTGCAGGAGGATCAACAGAAGAACACAAACTCTCAGTCATTGGCATTATAGCTAAAACATTTATGGATAAATTACATAAATGTTCAAAATTTGAATATTTCATTCTCTCACCTCCTTCAAATATAAAAGGATATGATCATCTTTAGTATCCACCCGCTCCACAAGTGGTCCAAATGTCTGAGGAGCAGCGGCAAGCTGTGAGGCAGAAATTATTTTTATTATTAAAGTCATTTTAATTGTTGTTAAGTAATGTCTCTTGTGTTGTTATATTTATATTTATGCTTTTGGCAGAAGCTTTTATGCAAAACTACTTAAAGTGCACTCCAGCTTTACATTTCCCAGTATGTGTGTTTCCTCTGACTACTAACACAACGCTCTACACTGTCAGAAACATTTCCAAAATAGACCCAAGCTAACTCAGGCAATACCCTTTAAAAAGTCCTAATATGAACCATTTTGGTACAAGTATGTATACATGTATACAAATACTGTAGTACCATGTACCTTTGAAGTACTAATATTTACACTTTAGGTGCAAATGTGTACGCTGCAGTCACGGCTAGGGGCCATTTTTTCTGACACACTGTCAGAAAAAAAGGTTTAAAATTGTACCTTTTCTGTCACTGGGGTGGTACCCTCAAAGGTTCAGTTTGTACCTTTTACGGCTATACAACACATTGAAATGTTGTACCTTTTGGGGTATAATATACCTTAAGGACCTATTTTGTAGCAAATAAATGTTAGTGGTACAAAACATTTAACTGTCCCTTTAAAGGTACAAAATAGGTCCTTAAGGTATAATATTGTACCCCAAAAGGTACAACATTTCAATGTGTTGTATAGCCATAAAAGGTACAAAACTGAACCTTTGAGGGTACCACCTCAGTGACAGAAAAGGTAAAATTTTAAACCTTTTTTTCTGACAGTGCAGTGTAACAACTGAGCTCCAGGAACTACAAGGTCAACAACAACAGCTTTACTGTAGATTACTACTAAAAATACAGACGCAGAGTAAGTGTTTTGAGACTTGAGCTCTCATAACTTCATAGTTTTTGATAATTCACTTTATAAACTCAAACCCACCAATGATGTGTCAGCTGTGAATCCTGATAAGAGCTTAATATCCACAATGACCATGTTAGTAGTTTCATGCGGACCATTATACCTGCAAAAATAAAAAATAAACGTAAGGGGTTGGTTTCTTGAATACCTACTGTAATCACAAAATGTTTATTCTGTTCATGTTGTCTGTTTTCCTTTTATTAAAAAGATCAGTTAAGCATTTACATTGTAGGTCAAACATGGGTTAACTCAAACTCATTTTGTGTTAACAGGACTTTGCTTATCAGAAGCATTTGTTAGACAAACTAACTAAATCTATAATCATTATCATATTTTTATATTTTCCTAATATTTCCTACGTGACAGTGAAGTTTAATTTTTTTGCGAATGATTTTTTGCAATCAGCCTCAAGCGTGGCTTCAACGGTCAATGTTTTATCTTCACTGGGAGTGGGAATGTTGTAAAACAGAGCCATCTGAGAGAAAGAAATAAAGAATCAATACAAACACAAACTAAATCATCACACATACAGTTTGTTAAACCACAGAGATATGCCATGTGTTTTTATTAATGCTAAGATGTACCAGAAGTTTCTGACCTGCACAGACACACAGGTCGAGCCTTTCACTTCAATACTGTATTTGCCAGGAACATTGGTCAGTTTCTTCTCCTGATACAGTAACTTGTTGTCCTGATTCACATCAAAGTTGTGAGAGTCTCCTGCTGACTGAACCGTCACTGTACTGAAACCATCAGAGCTGAAGACTTTGGTGGCGTACAAAGACAAAGCCTGAAGAGCCACAACTGTGTCCTGATAACATCACAACATCATTACAACATGGAAATGCATTCTGGGTAATTAATAAACACAGATGTTTACTAAGATTACTTCATTTTCATTAGTGTGATTAACCTGTGTAGAGGAGAATCCTCCATAGGCGTTCTGCTGCTTGACAAGCCAGCTGACGATCCTGTTAGCATAACCCAGCTCAACTGTAGTGACTGAATCTGAAGTGAGAACAGCTAGCAGAACATATGAGCTGATCTCCACTGACAGAGAACCAGAATCATCAACAGATCCTGACTGAGACCAGTGAAGCTGAGACCCTTTAGGACCAAAAACATGTGAATAAATGACAGATAAAACAACAGAAATTGTTGACATTCAAGAATACATGAATGTCTTTACCTTCTGAAATGGCAAGATTTTCCAGTTCCTTTAAAAGCTGCTGTCTGGTGTCCATGTCATTCGCCAGACTGAAAGTGTAGGCAAGCAGCGCAGTGCTGTACGTGTTTTTAAGATTCCCAATGATGGACCTCAAACAGGACAAACCTTGAGCGACCACAGGATCCTGAAACACAAACAGATAAACAGCAGATGTGAGTGTCATTCATCTAATAGTTTATACTATGATGTCTGTTGATGTACTTACTGTGACTGGAGTTTCCAGTTCAAGTAATGATGCGGTGATGTAAGCAGTCATGGTTATATTATCATTTACTCCACCCTGTAGAGACACAGAAGCAAATAAAGCGACATACTGTAGTAAATTTATCATGAAAATCTTTAATCACGTACCTTCATTCTGTTGTTGAACAAACGTCCTTGTTGAATAAAACAACCATCTGTACTGCGCCTGCTTATTAACCAATCCTTTGCACTTTTAATAACATTTGGATCAATGTATATGTACTTCTGTGCTTTGCCAAAAGACCTCAGGACAAAAGATGTCAACCTGGAGGTTTGGAAATTGGAGATTTATCAGTTATTGATCAATAGTCTTGATCACTCTAATATATTTTATAGAAAATTAAAATGAAATATTCACCATGTATTCTCTTCACCACTGCCGAATGTACTGTATCCACCACTGTCATGTCTGTAGTTCAGCTGTCTCTGATATCCTGTTTAGTTTGACAGTGATTGAACAGTGAAACAGTGATTATTGTTCTTCATTATTACACTCTATGCTCGATTCTGATTGGCAACATTTGCAGGTTTGTTACTTCCAGATAACAAACGCTCAAAACTTATAACACACGGTATCCTGAATGCTGTAAATCATTTTGACATCTTATCTTAAGACCAAAAGTAAAAACGGGTTTTCTTCGCGGAAGGTCTGTATTCATTTAAAATTAGCAAATAAGATATTTTAAATCAATATTTAATGTTCCCTTTCAATACGGTTCACTTCGCATTGCGTCAGTTAGCTGACGCTATGGGGGAAACTCCTGTTTACTCCGTGACTGAAGCCTATTGGTTAACGTCTGTACAAAGTACAGACCAATGACGTTTGAACCCGCGCGCGGGAGGAACACGTCCTTATATAAGCGCGGTTCAATCGTCAGGAGCTCATTATTTTCTCCTTCAGCGCGAACCTCTTGCTGCTCCGAAGAAAAAGAAGAAGCCTTACCTCGCCGTTGACAAAAGCCCTGCAGCGGAGTCCAGGCCTAGCGTCTTCCCCTGCCGTTTTCCGGCTGAGAACCGAAGATAGCAGAGTCCAGGTCTAGCGTCTTCCCCTGCCGCTTTCCGGCTGAGAACCGAAGATAGCCTTCGCTTGCCGTGGTACGAGCCCTGTGCAGCGGACACATGCCTGACGAGGTCTCCCCTGCGGCCGCCCGGTAAGATCAATATTTTTAATATAAAGCTATAAGCTAAAAGAGCAGGCGCTGTTGTAATAGCGTCCAGCACAGCGGCTCAGTGAGCCTCTCTGCTATGAATTTCCTCCGAGCGCGTTACCGGTCTGGCACCTCCCACGCCGGGACCGCGCTTATGCTTTGGTTGTCTTATCCATGTTTCGTGCTCCCCCTGCTGTTCCTCTCTCGCCGGTATGAACACACGGCGAGCCATGAGACTAGATGGACGCATAGACAAGCACACACGGACTAACCCCCCCTGTGTTCTGTCACACCGCAACCGTTCATGCTTACAGAGTCCCTTCGCTCCTCTTACATTCAGTGGCGAGATCTCTGGCACATATATTAATCCCCCGAGTGCATCGGGTGATACCGTTCATACGACGCATGGCTGTTCTGTCTGTGTTGCTGCTCCCCTCTGCCGTTCCTCTCTTGTTGAGATGAACAAGCGGGGAACCGTAGAACTGGATGCATACGACAAGCAACACGGGCGGTCTGCCCCTGTTCTCTGTCATAGCACAGCCACTCGTGCTCCACGCTCGCGGAGTCCCTCGCTCCTTTCCCCACAGTGGTGAGGTCTCTAAACGGCTTAGTTAGCACGCGGTATTACGGCTCGCTGCCTCTAAATGCAGCTGTCTAGTGTTCAATGATTACAGAGCTTCATGCCCCTCCCCTCTTGGAGCGGCGCGATCTCATTCGTCTGCTCGATAGGGCGGATTCGCCGCTATTGGAGCACCAAGAACACTCATTATAAGAGAGCTTCATGCCCCTCCCCTCCTGGAGCGGCACGATCTCATTCGTCTGCTCGATAGGCGGACACGCCTCTATTGGAGCGCTAAAACACTTATTATAGAGCTTTACTGGCCTGAGCCTGTCTCACTTCGGATAGCTTACTGTTCGTCTGCCCGGTCATTTCTCTCTGGTTTAGACGGAATCAGAGGCAGAACGAATTTGTTTATAATATACTGAGGCCCGAATACCTCCCTTTATTCAGTCCCGTCCTATATCAAGCGCTGAATATTGGTACATTCTTATATACCCTGTTTTTCTGCCCTTTTAATAAACGGCAAAACCGCGGGCCTCACTGCAGACTTCCTCTCTGCGATGGGTTCAGTCTGACATTAAACCACCTAGACATACTGCTCTGCTCCGTGAGCCCTTCGCAGCACAGCTGCATCAACAGAGAACGAAACTGTCTGGGAGAAAAGGGGTTATGTCGCGCCTAGGCTGGACTGCCCTGAAATGTTTTCTGTGTGCTGTTTATCCAAACATACTGTGTAATACTGTCGGTTATGCGACCTCACTATAGTGGCGAACGGTATTTAATTCCTCTAAAAAGAGTAATTTCCGTGCTTACTATACTGTGTATTGACACCCACGGTTGTACGGTGTCTCTAAACACTTTATCGCCTTACTGACAAGCAATCAGTAATACGCACACACGGCCCGCTGTCCATAATTCTATCGACGCTTGCCGAAAAAACCCCGGTTTGGCCATATACTGTGTATTGACACCCCACGACTGTACGGTGTCTCTAACACCTTTCTGCCAAATTCGCTCGCAGCCCACCTCAGTTTCTCCGCTACGATGCTGATGGCGCAAACAAGCACGGTCTTACGGCTGTTATTCTCTCTTCCTAGAGAGACGACAGCCTCAGACTTTTGCATGGCTCCAAGCGTTTGAATCGCGCCCTCTCCGGACGGCCACTCAAAGGCTTACAGCCAAGCGGTTTATGACGTTTTTCGGCCATATAGCTGATTTATATTAGCGGATCCGAAGACGCTCACACCTCCGCTCCAATACTCGGAGATATTAAGTGTAATATCAACCTCAAGTGAGCTTGCTACCCGCCACAATAAGTTTCAAAGCTTAAAGCGCGCGCACAGTCAGACGCGCGCGGCATCTCGTTTAAGACGGGCACACGTACCCCTCTAATGAGCCTCAGAAAGCTGAATATCGTGGCATTCTGTTCATAAGTCCACTTCAGTTTGACTAAGCAAAGGTCCCGCCCCAAGCTGACGGCCGGGAAGCTTGCTTAAGTTACACACGGCTGCATTAAGTGCTGTCATTACGAGCTAGCCCAGCATCTGCTGTGGGTTGAACACGCTTTACGACGGCAATCAGCCTTCGGCGCGTGGAACGCCGTTTGTCTCATATAAATCACCTTGTACTGTGAATACGGTACATTAAGAGGATGATTTAGCACTGCAGCACTCTCGACCATGTTATTGTGATAATGCGGTCGGGCAATTTACGGTGGTTTCATTATTTACCGAACCAGACTGAGATCTCGCCCCCTGAACAAGCTGACGAGTCATCTCTTTTATAAACTCATTGCATTGCTTTATAAGCTATGTTCAATCAGAGTGATACGCATCTCATGCTTAAACTACCAAGATTCAAATATTAACCCATTACGATGGGCGTGCGGAGATGGCATCCGTGGGACACGACCTACATTATGTGCCTTATGACACATTGACACAAGCTGCTAGGACCCCTTTCACGAGGCGTCCTTATGCAAAGTCTGATCCATTCTGTCTAGTGACATTTGAAAGTTTAAACCCCCCGCGAATCGTGGGTGGAACACTTTTCTCCTCACTACAGAGGCACGGCGGCTCTCTCCCCTACCTATATCTATGTGGCCGTGATAACAGCGAACCACGCTTTTACGACCGACCATTCATTTAATTCACAAGCCTGTCATCTCTCAGATGCGGACGGCGGCGGTAACAGCGAACCATGCTTTTACGGCTGGCCATTCACTTTATTCATAAGCCTGTCATTTCTCAGATGCGGACGGTGCCCGAGGCACAGCGCTCTAGAACTGTCCAAGGTCCTGTATGACACATACGTCTGACGTACATCAGACAATCAGCTGTTCATCTGCGTCACAGATCACTCACTAGAGCACCTGTCAATACAGGTTATTTATGGATCGTTGACGTTATCACCTCCCGTGACAATTATGCTCACTTGTCTTAGAGCATGGGCATGGTCTTAGAGGTTTCTCATTTGACAATTGTGACACGGCCGGCTGGTCCCCGCCGTCCACGTTGTCAGTTTACAGCTTCGACATCCCTGCTTCGCGCACTACTGAGGTTTGTTGCATTAAAGGTGTGCCCATTAGCTCACCTGTATGCATGATATGGTTTTTAATTATATGCGTCCACCGTGCGCTTAGAGAAGCTCACATGTACACGCTATAACATTTTGGTATACAATAAGATGCGCTTGGAAAAGCTCACCTGTATACACAGCTGTGTTATGCTTTGTGACACATACATTGTTGTTCATCTGTGTACGTTCACGGTGCGTTGGGTGCCCACCGTTACGTTCATCAATCATATCTGTACACATTCACGGCGCGTTCTGTGCACTGATTTATCTATACGCATTCACGGTGCACTGAAGAGTTCACCCGTGTGCGCACAAGTCATTATCAGAACACATGACGGCGCGCTCTAGAATCTTGCCGGCCTGTGCATTATAACACTCTGATTCATCTATATGCATTCACGATGTATTCAAGTGTTCACCTGTGCCCGTGCAATTTATAGTCAATACACATTTACGGCGCGCTTGGAAAGCTCACCGATCTGTGCACTATAATACTACCTATATGCATCCCGATGCGCTCGAGGGTGCACCTGGGTTCACACTATTGTGGTATCTGTATAATCCCACGCTACGAACCGTTCTGCCGCATATTATAGTCAGATCGGCCGTTCGTGAGCTTCGC
Organism: Paramisgurnus dabryanus; assembly: GCF_030506205.2. Taxonomy (NCBI): domain Eukaryota; kingdom Metazoa; phylum Chordata; class Actinopteri; order Cypriniformes; family Cobitidae; genus Paramisgurnus; species Paramisgurnus dabryanus. The sequence continues at coordinate 26,483,097 of NC_133344.1, read as the reverse complement.
AGATCACTCACTACGTATGTCTGTTGCTAACAGTGGTTATTTAGATGGATCGTTGAAACCATCGCACTGGCTCACGCCCCTCTATGAGCTATGTCCTATATAGAGCCCACTCTGTGCGAGTTTGGCTTCTTCATGAACTTGGTCTACAGGGGTATCTATATCTATATTTGATATCTGCTACGCGGCCGGCTGGTCTTCGCCGTCTACGTTGTCAGATTGTACAGCTTAGACGTCCCTGCCCTACGAGCGCAGGTTCTCTCGGCTCAATCATGCACACTCATGCGTTTTATGTGTACACCACGGTGCGCTCAGCAAGCTCACCAACATGACTCTGAATTTACTTATCTCGCACAGCCGCGGCGCGCTCGGTACCTCGCCGTCTTGTGCTATGTTATGTGTTTAAAACCCCATCGTGTGCGCGTCAACAATTTATATGGTGCTTACACATTTGCTTTTAAAGCTGTGAATATGCCGGGTATAGGGCCACACGCAGTGTCTCTCCGGTAAGGCACTTTAGTACGTTGTGTATGCACGGCGTGATGGGATTACGTTCCCCCATAGCGTCAGCTAACTGACGCAATGCGAAGTGAACCGTATTGAAAGGGAACGCTTAGGTTACTCACGTAACCCCGGTTCCCTGAAATAACGGGAACGAAGCATTGCGTCTCTTGCCGTGCTACAAACGTCTACGCAGCGAGTGTTATTCGGCTGCGCGCTTCAGTCGAATAATAATGAGCTCCTGACGATTGAACCGCGCTTATATAAGGACGTGTTCCTCCCGCGCGCGGGTTCAAACGTCATTGGTCTGTACTTTGTACAGACGTTAACCAATCCCACATGGAAAGAACCTATATGTGGATATATGTGCATATATGAAACCTATATGCAGCTTATATGCACATATATGCTGCATATATACAGCATATATGCGCATATATGAAACATATATGCAGCTAATATGCACATATATGCAGCACATATACAGCATATATGCACATATATACAGCATATATGCAGCTAATATGCACATATATGCTGCACATATACAGCATATATGCACATATATGATAATATATATGCTGCATATATGCAAAATTGAGGTGCATATATGTGCATATACAGGCCATAAATTATGTGAATTATTAAATAAAGTTATGATGTCTGCACATTTAAAACATTTACAAGATCTGTCTAGGACATATATAACAAAATGGTTTAATTTAACAGCTACTGTTCAGTGTTATTTAACAGCGACGGTAGCGCAGATGGTAGAGTGAGATGTCTAATGATCGGAAGGTTGGAGGTTTGAATCCCAGCAGTGGCACGTGGGATTGCATTTTTTTTGGTGATCGGAAGGTTGGAGGTTTGAATCCTGGCTCCTGCAGGTGCAGACTGTCATTGGTTGGACCTTTATTTATGTTTAATTTATTAGCAGCTACAGATTTTAATAATTTTACCAATATATAGGTTAACATATATGTGCATATATGTACATATATGTACATATAATATAGGAAAACGGCCAATTTTATATATGTCACATATATGTAAAACCTATATCAAAACCTATATTGAAACATATATGTTTATATATGTTTTTTCCATGTGGGATAGGCTTCAGTCACGGAGTAAACAGGAGTTTCCCCCATAGCGTCAGCTAACTGACGCAATGCTTCGTTCCCGTTATTTCAGGGAACCGGGGTTACGTGAGTAACCTAAGCGTTCCTTATCTTACTAAAAGGGGAAAAAGCCATGTAACAGGCAGGATAATGTACAGGGCTAGTGTACTGTCTGGGCTTATTTCTGCAGTAACAACCGGCTCCCTACATGATCCCTTACATTAAACAACATTTTGATGCAAGCATGAATTAAATCCATGATTTGTTTTTCCTCACCACTCTTCAGGAAGCCTGTGGCTCTCTCTCTGATGGCTGAAGTGAGTTGCTTTGTGTTTTCCAGATACTGTAAAATGTAAATATTGGGAGACAGAACAGCAATGTTTTGTTCTCCACAGCCGTACGGCATTCGTAATAATCCATGAAGATTCTGCAGTGCACGACCCAATATGTCTCCTACAACAGAATTTTTTTATTTTTTTTTATTTAATGACACAAATGTAACTGCATTCTGTTTGTGTATCTACAGTAAATGTTACCAATGACTGAAACTGAAGATCTTGCTGATGCCTCTATCACATCTTTAGGAAGCGTCAGATCCAGCTCTTCTGAAAGACTGTTACCTATGAAACAGAAAAATGAAAAAAAACATGCCAGTAATCAAAACATTATGACAGACTCAGGTTTATTGTGTACAATCACAACAGTTTTTATATTTCAACTTTTATATCAAGCATTAAACGTTAACAAACCCTTTGGACACAGTAACCAGCTGTGAGTCTCTGTCTTTTCAGTCCCTTCAGCCTACAGCAGAAAATAATACAACCGATTTATGATTAAAATTATATCATAGTAATATAAGCAATACAGTGGCGGCTGGTGACTTCTTTTTTTGAAGCGCACAATGCGAAGTTTGTCACAACATGTATGTAGCTTGTCATGTGTGTGGTTCATCATTTCAAAATATGTGTTCTGCGCTTTGAGAGATTGTGTGTGCATCACGAGTCATGAGACGCTCCCGTGTGCCAGATACTCGCACAATCTCATGCGTAATTAGAGTTTACTGTTAAGGGAGTGTCTTGTGTGTATTTAGGGAACACGCGCATCTCTTTTTTCATAAACGGTTTTGACACGTCTCCAGCAGGCACTTATTTTGACAAAACACATGATGCACACAGGATCTCTCCACACGCATGACACATATTTTGGAAAAGGGAACCACACACGACACTCCAAACACTTATTTTGAATTAGCGCATCCTCGGAAGAGCAATTACGAGCTGCCACTGAAGCAATATTAGTATGACATACTGTAGCAGAGCCGGCGCCAGACCATAACTAACAGGGGGGTCCAGACTGTCAGCTCATTTCCGGTATAAAGTGCAGAAGATCACAAACTAATCAGTATTTCAGTCAAAACCATTCTATTTCATCATAAACAATCTGAAAACAGGGCTTTAATTGTAAAATACCGAACTTGTCCTCTAATAAACATATTGCACTTGGATCCGCTACCTTATCTTGCCTACTTCATCATAACACATACTGTATGAAAACATCTATGTTATTTGTAAGATCTGTTGTGTGGTAACCCACTGCACAATGTGATGTCGAAGTGACGTCCTTTTCATGTAATTTTTGGACGTCCAAATTCAGTACATCGGGTTGTTTTGTAATGCCAGGTGACATCATTTTTTGACGTCTACTGCATGTCTAAAAGTTAATGTCTGTGGGACCTCCGTGTAAGGGTATAAAATAGACATGATTCTGTCTGCGTTTCACCCATCTACTGCAAGTCATGAACACACACAGACACAAATACTGGGCAACTATCATTGCAACACCGAAACACTTCAGTCACTTCCTGCCAGCTGTGGGAATCGAACCAGCAACCTCTGGGTTACAAACAAGTCTCTCTAACCACTAGGCAACTAATATCTGAAATGAATGACTGTTTCACCAATCACTATTACATCAGTCTCAAGTGACCCTATATATGTTTTTTTTTCATGTTAAATTGTTAGTCTAGTCATATACTTTTAATATAATGAACTAATTACAGATTTTTATGAATTTTTTGATGACTTTGTATGTAATTCAAAAAAACTGAAAAATACTGTATAAATACTGTATAAATAATAAAGGCTATTTATATGTATTATTCATGTTGAAACAACAATGTTGATATTTGTACATAAACACATATAGGCCTAATCATGTAATATATACATATAGGCCTGTCATAGATGTTAAAAAAAAAATACCCAGTTCAAAAGTCAAATGTTGACCGTAAATATGACGTCCAAGTAGGATCATGGTTGGACGTCCAAATAGTGGACCTAGTTTGGACGTCGAATAGATGTCCAGAATTGGTCATGGACCCACGGACCCAATATAGACTTGAAGTTCATGTCTATCTGATGTCCAATGTTTAGTGGTAAGCTCACCTGTACAAGGAGACTTCGAGTAACTATGTCAATGCGTCCTCTCTCTGGCACGCTCACAATCTCATTGTCACACACAGTCTGTGACTGCTCTGCCTCTGCACTCACTGTTATATTCAACACTCCTACAAAACAAACAACTCATGATCATCTCCACTGATGAAATACTTACAAAAACACAAGACATTGATTCAGATTAAACAAACTGACCAAGAACAGAAGGAGTGAGAATCCATTTAAAGGTTTTTCTTCCATTAGCACACAGACAGGATGAATACTGGTCATCATCAGAGGAGGCTTTAAGAGTGAAGTCTGAAGATGGAGCTGGAGTTACTTTAACCTGTCCATGAAAGATGGAGGATTACTTCAGATTTGATATGACAGAAATATGAGAAGATGTTCACAGAAATCTCACCATGATACATTTGGACAGATAGTTGAAGACGGTGGCCTTCAGTTCAAAGATCTCCCCACGGATGATGGAGTAAGGCAGAGAAAGCTCCAGGAAGAAGGGCTGGAAAACTGTCAGCTGAGCAGGAGGAGCCAAACCCAAACCTTTGGAGGACAGACAGAAGGCATCCGTCTCCCAGGTGGTGATGGTGTCAGGAACCTTGACAGGAACCTGTGTTGATCCAGAGTCCCTGTGGTGGAATCACTACAATATTCGAACTTTGCAAGGTAATATAACTTTCATTTGCAAGTAGTCTTTATCTTATGTGATGCTATTGTGATAACACAATTTTAAAATCTTCAAAAGCTATGACACAGTTTGAACACAACATTAACTTTATAATTAATTTTATAATATATAATTTATAATAACTTTTTATACACTGTCAAAAAAATTATTTGTACCCCAGATGTCACTGGGGCTTTACCCTTTTAAAAAATGCAACTTTGCACATACAGTATTAGTACCTCAGAGGTGTACAACCCCAAATCAGAAAAAGTTGGGACACTGTAGAAATTGTGAGTAAAAAAGGAATGGAATAATTTACAAATCTCATAAACTTATATTTTATTCACAATAGAATATAAATAACATATCAAATGTAGAAAGTGATACATTTTGAAATGTCATGCCAAATATTGGCTCATTTTGGATGTCATGAGAGCTACACATTCCAAAAAAGTTGGGACAGGTAGCAATAAGAGGCCAGAAAAGTTAAATGTACATATAAGGAACAGCTGGAGGAGGACCAATGTTCAGGAATAGGAATGTTGTCCTATTCTTTTCTAATGCAGACTTCTAGTTGCTCAACTGTCTTAGGTCTTCTTTGTCGCATCTTCCTCTTTATGATGCGCCAAATGTTTTCTATGGGTGAAAGATCTGGACTGCAGGCTGGCCATTTCAGTACTCAGATCCTTCTTCTACGCAGTCTTGACGTTGTAATTGATGCAGTATGTGCTCTGGCATTGTCATGTTGGAAAATGCAAGGTCTTCCCTGAAAGAGACGACGTCTGAATGGGATCATATGTATCTAGAACTTGGATAAACCTTTCAGCATTGATGGTGCCCTTCCAGATGTGTAAGCTGCCCATGCCACACATACTCATGCAACCCCAAACCATCAGAGATGCAGGCTTCTGAACTGAGCGCTAATAACAACTTGGGTTGTCATTGTCCTCTTTAGTCCGGATGAAATGCCGTCCCAGTTTTCCATAAAGAACTTCAAATTTTGATTCATTGGACCACAGAACAGTTTTTCACTTTTCCACAGTCCATTTTAAATGATCCTTGCCCAGGGAAAATGCATGTGCTTCTGGATCATGTTTAGATATGGCTTCTTTTTTGACCTATAGAGTTTTAGCTGGCAACAGCGAATGACACGGTGGATTGTGTTTACTGACAATGTTTTCTGGAAGTACTCCTGAGCCCATGTTATGATTTCCATTACAGTAGCATTCCTGTATGTGATGCAGTGTCGTCTAAGAGCCCGAAGATCATGGCCATGGGCATCCAGTATGGTTTTCCAGCCTTGACCCTTACGCACAGAGATTGTTCCAGATTCTCTGAATCTTTGGATGATATTATGCACTGTAGATGATGATAAATTCAATCTCTTTGCAATATTTCTCTGAGAAACTCAGAAAACTATGTTTCGCTGCAGCATTAGGGGAATTGGCGATTCTCTGCCCATCTTGACTTCTGACTAGGGATGGGTACCGAAACCCGGTATTAAACTGGCCCCGGGGCTAAATTATGAAAGACCGTAGTATCAGTAAGATCTGACGCTATCGGTTCTGCTATCGGTCCTGGAGAAAATAAATAAATAAATGTACTATGTTTTCTTGCTTAATAATGTTTTCGTGCACATTTTATCTCACCAAACATTTCTAATTTGCGATTAAGACGTTTGTCTGTGAGATCTGCGAGATCTCTCATGCGCGCCGCGGAGGCTGGCTGTCTGTCAAACACAACCACAACAACGAGCGCGGCGCACGCACACGCATAACAGCACGAAAACTACCGCTTAATACAAAGAGTGACGATGGCGGATAGAGCAAAACATTCAAAAGTGTGGTTATACTTCACTAGAGTTGATGCAGACAACGCTCGTTGTCATACAGGTAAGTGCAACAAGATGTTTGCATGTAAGGGCGGAAACACAAGCAATCTGTCAAAGCATCTTTCAAAAGTGTATTACGTGCAGAAAGAAGCTGTGTCCCAATTCAAGGGCTGCGACCTTCTAAGCATACAACCTTAAAAGGGGAGCACTCTGTCTTTCAAGGTGGCAGCCTCAGAAGTCCGCGAAGAGAACTGAAATGAGACAGTCTAACCCTCGGAGGACCTATAATTTACGTCACCTGTTGCACGCGCCCACCGCGCCTGTCAGCAGGACACAGCGGAGACGTTTCTGACTTATTTAAATAAATATGGAATCAGAAAAATATTCATTTATTTTAGAAAATATGACACGTTGATGTAGATTAAACTATTCAACAGTATATAAAATTAATCAACCTTAGAAATACGCAACATAAACAGAATAATATTAACACAAGTCACAGCCTCAAGTCGCGCTGCTGTGACGCAATCGGTCTTAAAATACGTCCTTAGAAGGTCGCAGCCTGCAAAATTCAACCATCATCTCTGGTGGTTGCCGCATCAACGTCAGGCATGTATGCTAAAATCAAAAAAATGTTCACGTCATTTAAAATAAATGTACAATCTCCCTAATTGGTTTGCTTACCTTACGTTGAAATTCTGTTGATTTCTTTTGGGAGAAATGCTGAACGTTATGCATTCAACATATTTTCTACTTCTTTTTAAAATCCCAAATAAAGAAAAATCAGCATGTAAACATTTATTTAGCCTAAATATCCTATTTAAAGTATTTTTTCTGCAGCTTTCACGCTGGTGCATTAATAAATATATGTATAATATTTAGAAATGATATCCAGAAATTAATTTGTAATAATGAAATGCAGACACATAATTAACTTAATCATGTGAACATAGGTTCGTGATCAAATGTTAACATTGGCCAAAGTACCGATAAGAATACCGTTAAAGCAACGGACCGTTAAGCAGTACCGGTAAGAGTAGTAATACCGTTAAAACCTTAACGATACCCATCCCTACTTCTGACAGACACTTCCATTCTGAGAGGCTCTTTTTATACCCAATCATGTTGCCAATTGACCTAATAAGTTGCAAATTGGTCCTTCAACTGTTCCTTATATGTAAATTTAAATTTTCTGGCCTCTTATTGCTAACTGTCCCAACTTTTTTTGGAATGTGTAGCTCTCATGAAATCCAAAATAAGCCAATATTTGGCATGACATTTTAAAATGTCTCACTTTCAACATTTGATATGTTATCTATAATCTACTGTGAATAAAATATAAGTTTATGAGATTTGTAAATTATTCCATTACTTTTTTACTCACAATTTCTACAGTGTCCCAACTTTTTCTGATTTGGGGTTGTATATTGGTACCAAAGAGAGCTTCTTAATACCTCAAAGATAGATATTGGTGTATACATACACTGTAAAAAAAAAATAGCTGTAATTTTGCCTTAATGCTGTGAAGTGCAGTCAAGTGCCCACAGATGGGTGTTTTCTGAAGAGCGTCTGGCTGTTTTTAGTTGGTGTTTGTGTCATACACTGCCCAATATAATTGCAAATAAAGTTGACAACTGTGCCGACAGATACAATAACTGCCACTGTAAGGCAGCTTCACTAACCCAACTTCAGAAAGTTGCCAAATCCATGTTTCTGGAAAGTCGCTCCGTACTGTTTCTTGAGGACCTCCAAAACCACCGCTTGCACCTACTGCATAGTCGGCTGTCACCGAAAAGAAAGGAGAGTATTTTTAAGAGGAGTCAGCATCATAACCTAATATGATAGACTTTGATATAGCCTACAGTACATTTAAACATTAAAGAACTGCAAAAAGGGACGTAGCAGCCATTTAATATTTTATTTTAATTTTTATTAAGGTGCCTGCAATATGATAAAAATGCTATCATATTGATGTAAAGGCTTAAAACTGGCTACTGGTAAATCTGTCTTTTCTTTTAATTGAAACTTTTTAGTAAAGAATTCATTCGTACATATAACAATAAAAACAAATATTTACTTGGATTGTGTCTGTGAAAAGTCATGCCCTTGTAAGTTAGACACTGAGGTTCTCTCACAGCCAAATTTGTTGCCATTTTTAATCCCACTTTCTGCCAAACAGCAAAAAATAAAGCAAATGAATAGTTACATTATGCATATCTTTAATAATCACTATATCATTTCATTTAATGTATGCCTGTATGTAAAAAACGATTTAATATTATGCAGAAAAGAAAATCATCATCCCACTTTGTTACCTTTAAGGATTCATAGGCGTGATCTATTTCCACAGCTCGACGGGGTCTAACATTCAAACATGGTTGCTCATCTTCAGCCTGGTATGGATATTCTGACACTGAACGCAGTGGCAAATGGTTAAAAATCTGTAATAAGATGGATCATAATCACTCATTAGTCTTCCTTATAATCACTCATAACAGGTATTTTACATTTTTATAACTTTTTAAATTAAGAATATTTTACATCTAGGTATCTACATTGAGTATGGATGAGATTGAGTGAGACCTTATCAGCATCCAGACGTTTTCCTGGTTCCAAGATGTGAACACTTTTATCTACAGCACTGAGAGCACACAGTGAACCAGGCTGAGCTGACAGCTGTATTGTGTTTGCTTCACCTGGAACTGCTGTAGCAGGAGAAAACTGAAGAGACACCTGAAACAACAACACAACAGGAAGATCATACAGTAAAAAAAGGATTAATCATTTTACTCTTAAAAATATAAAGCAGTAAAAATAATTACAAGACAATTTAAGTTATATTTTGAAATAATATAATTCAGCATTGCTGCATTGTTTCACACCTTGTTATTGAAACACTTTTCAGTGTTGAAGTTTTTACTCGCAGCAACTACATTGTCACTGGGCAGAACACAGTATACAAGTATCTGCACTACTGGAGTCAGATTTCCTGTAACAGACAGTTTGAATGACACTGTGCCATTCGCTGCTCCATTAGAAGTCTTCACTTCAACCTTCTCATATCCATGATGAACTATCACACCTCTGGACAAGACCTGAGACAAACACACAACACACTGTTAACAAACTGACCAGTTAATACTGTCAAACAGATCTCTATGAAACTCTACACTGATAATGAACATGTAGGATTGATACTCACCATATAGACGATGTCAGTGTTGAAGTTATTAATGGCTTCTCCAATGAAATGATAATGAATGGTTACTGGAAGCTCAACATCACACTTTAAGGGTTCCTTAAGATTGTCTATAGTCAATTCACTAAATGATGGGATATATGGGGGTTTTGTGGTGGCGGGGTGGAAAATTGAAACTTCTTTTTGATCTGTAGGGAAGTAAGGCTTGCCATAGGTATTTAAATGAAATCCTGGATATACGCTTGCCTGGACAACAATAAACGAAAAATTACAACCATGCAAATCCATGTAAATACTTTAAACAACAGAAAACTGGATTAGGACAAACTATCATACCATCAGATTAAGATCACTTTTAGGCAGACTAGATGTATTAAGTGAGAATGCTGCCAGTCCATTGTCATCTGTAGTGAGATTAAAGAGCAGATTTGGGAACCAGTGCTCCCACTTTAAGATATAAACCTCTTTGTTTGGAATTGGTGTTCCTTTGAAATCTGTAACCTTGATCTGGTGAAAAAATAAGCAAGAGTAAAGATCTGTGCATTTATTGATAAGTGAAAAAAAAGACAAACTTACTTTTCCTTTTATGACTGATCCGTGTTTATATGTCGTGGGTAGGTCTGTAATTGCCAATTGTCCAATTTCATAAGTGAGGGATACAGTTTCTGATTTTGTCATGGTGGTTTCTGTTAAATACAGATGGTTACTGTGTATCTTACATTTCAATGACTTTTAAATCGCAATTTATTTCAATGATACAAATGAAGATGATCAGTACATTGCAAAAGCGTGAATTCATCTCTACAGTCACAGCTCACCTGTTCCTTCTTCTGTTACTTCCACCTCAACATTAAGATGATTTTGCAGTTGATTGTTTATTGTAATGTTGCTGAAGGCCAACACATTAAAAGAATGAACGGCACAGCCTGTCTCCTTTATCTAATGGTAATGAAAGACAAACAGAATAAAGTGACTACTAAATACAGATCACATTCCTTTTCTTGTACTGCATACTCACAAACCTCAGCGGTTTCAGTGAAACAGATTATAATGTTTTCACTGAAGTAATGTGAAGGACGGCAAACTTTTATCCATGATTTTCCAGAGACAGGCCGCCCATAAGTATATCTGTGGAAAAAGTGCAAGTAAATGATAGATTAAAGAATACAATTTCAGAAATATTATGTGAAATATAAATATTATGTGAAACTCACTTTCCACAAACTTCAATTTTCATTTCCTCATCAGCCACGTTCACACTATCTGGTGCTTTTATAGTAACTTCAAACTTCGGCAAAACTGAGAGGGCAAAAATTAAATGAAGTCTGATTATGACTATTTATAAACTTTGTCTCAAGCAAACAATTGCACATTGTTTGTGGCTATAACTTACCATATTTTTTCACCCGAAAATAAGATGTTATCACACTTTCACCGATGTGAGCACTCAGTGTGTACGTTCCCTCACGCGCTTCAGGGTTTAAGTCATAAGAACGCTGCAATATCCATCGTGTTGAGGAAATATTGGTCCACTGACCGATCCTGTTATTTTGACTGTCCTGTTTAATACCAAAGACAAAATGCCGAGGTTATAGACAGTTACATAAATCTTTACTATTACTGAAGAAATCTCTAACAGTTTTATCACAAAACTTGCAAATACAAAATATGAAATTTTGTATAATTATTCTGTTCTCTAAAAATAGGGCAGTAGGTAAACCCTTCGAAGTAGCCTATCAAAACTATATGCCAACACCCCTTTTAAGTCTTTTCACAGGGTTAAGTTGTGTCTGTCGTGAATGACTGTACAGGAGGTTTTGTATTCTTACCTCAAGCACCACTGTACTGTACTGTAAACAAAAGAGCAAAATGGTTATAAGATGGTTTGTAAATATTAGGGATGCACCATAAGAAAAATTCTTGGTCGAAGTCAAATAAAATAAAAAACTATATTCGAAGGCCGAATACCGAAAAAATATTATTTTTCATTTTACTAATTATTTTGTCAATTTTCTCACCATTGCACAAGTTACATTTTCAAAATGTCCTTTTTACTATATTTATTTCACATTATTTAACACTGAATTTTTTTACATTTTAACAGGCATTATCAGTGGTGTAGTCTACGTGATACGGCGTATACCTGCGTATACCCACTAGGCATTGTCAAGGATTTCTGTATACCCAGTAAAAATAGAGTAAGGGATGCGTAACAGCATTGTTTTGTGACATTTCAAACTTTTAGTCATAATTTAGATGTGAAGCACTGACCCAACCAAGCTGCATAATTACTGCTGCTGGCCACCAGCTGGTCCTATTCTAATAGGCTCTTAGGCTGTGATCAGGTTTGGGTAGTCGGACCCGATTTAAAGAAGAGGTTGGACCTTATCAAAGCATGGAAGAGGTATCTCTCGGAGATGAAAATAACTTTTCTGAAGTCTCCTAGTTGGGTATGATTGTTCAGAAAATGTAAGGGGAGGAGCCGTAAACACACCCATAAGGGTATATTTTCATTTGGGTTTGACTGGGTGAAAAGCAGTAAATCCACAGACTGCCCTTGTAATACACTTATATCATGTCGAATTGTGCGTAGGTGTCACACCCCGAGGCGGACCCAAATAGACTAAAGGGTCACACCCCTCTTAACTCTTCCACCTCGAGGAGTTTCCCAAGACCACCCCAATGACCAGACAGACGAGTATACTACTATTAAAACAGACTTTATTAAATATTTAAAAAGGGAAAAGGGGGAAGGGAAAAAAGGGAAACTTAAAACTAATGTGGCTCTTCTTTGCCTCCAGGGCCACTTGGGGAAAGGACTGGGGACCGGGGCTCTGGCCCAGCAATCCGTGGCGCGCTCCGCTTCTCCTGGAGGCAGAATCAAACACAGTCAGACCAGGGTAAGTACTCCTTTGCTAATCACAGTACTGGGGGATCCTCGTTCCCACACAGAGCTTCACTGATGCAGGTAGGTAGTTGCTATAATCACAGCACCGGTTTATCCCACAGGTTGTGTTACTCACAGTGCCGGGGGATCCTCGTTCCCACACAGAGCTTCACTGGTTCAGGTAGGTAGTTGCTGTAAGCACAGTACAGGTTTAGTTCACAGGTGGCGTTACTCACAATGCCGGGGGATCCTCGTTCCCACACAGAGCTCCACTAGTTCAGGTAGGTAGTTGCTATAAGCACAGCACAGGTTTATTTCACAGGTTGCATTACTCACAGTGCCGGGGGATCCTCGTTCCCACACAAAGCTTCACTGGTTTCAGGTAGGTAGTTGCTATAAGCACAGAACAGGTTTATTTCACAGGTTGCGTTACTCACAGTGCCGGGGGATCCTCGTTCCCACACAAAGCTTCACTGGTTTCAGGTAGGTAGTTACTATAAGCACAGAACAGATCTATTTCACAGGTTACGTTACTCACAGTGCCGGGGGATCCTCGTTCCCACACAAAGCTTCACTGGTTTCAGGTAGGTAGTTACTATAAGCACAGAACAGGTTTATTTCACAGGCAACGTTACTCACAGTGCCGGGGGATCCTCGTTCCCACACAAAGCTTCACTGGTTTCAGGTAGGTAGTTGCTATAAGCACAGAACAGGTTTATTTCACAGGTGGCGTTACTCACAGTGCCGGGGGATCCTCGTTCCCACACAAAGCTTCACTGGTTTCAGGTAGGTAGTTACTATAAGCACAGAACAGGTTTATTTCACAGGTTACGTTACTCACAGTGCCGGGGGATCCTCGTTCCCACACAAAGCTTCACTGGTTTCAGGTAGATAGTTGCTACATACAGTGGATTTTGCTACAGTGTCAGTGTACCGTATTCCTTCGCCCTTCCAGTATGGCTGTCCGGGCGTCGTAGGGACTAGTGAGTCCGATGACCGGAGCCGAACGCTTCCCAAACTCCCCCTCCTTCTTCCACGGCCGGGGTCACGAGCTGGGGCGAACTTTCGTCGAGGCTCCGTTCACCACAAGCTTCTGTTGACGAGGTCAGTACACACACCGTTACGACCCACAATCCGCACGGTACACACTTGATACTACTCACTGTGTTCTACCACTGTCTGTTCTGTGTACAAACGAAGCTCTCGTTGTCACACCCCGGGCACAGGGCTTGGTTTTCTCTCTCTCTGTAGGACTCAGGCCTCAACGGATGTCGTCCTCTCGTGACTCGTCGGAGGCTCGGCAGTTTGAACGCTACAAGCACAGCATATACACAGCAAGTAAAGCGTAAACACCATCAATCAGTGAAACTCACCCACAGCACTCTTATACAATTTCACGTGAATTTTAGATCGTCCTTGCCACCTGACTACGACGACCTCGAGAGGACGGTTGGGTAACAACTGGATCACAATTGAGGGAGAGATATGTGATGTTCACAGGCCCGGCGTGTTGGTTATCACTCCCCTGGCTCACCTGCACTTCCTTTTTTTCCACAGGGCCACTGACTTACTGGTAAACGGTGCGTCGTCCGTGCTTCCGGTCAACCCGCGGCTCACCCACGCTTTCCTCTCCAGTGGGGCCAGGGACCTCAAGAAACGCAAAAAAGCACACACCAGGACAACTCTTCATACAAGTTATGTACAGATAAGTACCACCACGGTTACTCACGCTTTGTTTCCAATAACCTCGGTTCACTGCGTTCTTGATGGCTCTGTGTCCACTCTTTCTCACTGAAAACTCCACAATATTCCTTCGTCAGCTGATTGTCTCTTTCTCTCTTCCCCAGGAGAGCGATCCAACCAGCGTGGTCCGTCTGCAAAGCAGCAACACAGCGTACACAAAGTATACCACCAGCACCCAGTTTGATGTCTACAAAGGTCTTTTTATATGCTGGCTCTTCCCCTCGTCAGCCTACCAGTGATCGCTGTGCAAATTATCCCCACCTGCGCGCAATCAGGCTTAATTTGACTTCGGGGAAACCCCGGAAATGAAATGTGGAAGCCGGGTTCCGCCCGTCGTTCATACAAAATGTGGAAGCCGGGTTCCGCCCGTCGTTCGTTCAAAACGTCACCTGTGACATCGGGTCATGGTTTCATTCTCACCCTCAAGACTTAGCCGCTGAGCTGCTGCTGAAGGGATAATGCTCCTCTGGGCCCATCATCCAGAATGGCATATGTTGGTATGGACCGCTTGCCTTTCCACAGCAGCACTGGAACCAATTTCAAGTAAACCCATCTTGTAGAGCTTGGAGTCGACAGATAGGCACGATCTCGAGATGTCGTAAGCAGCACAGTGCGGGAAACTTCCAGTGCGATATGATGTAGGACCCCAAGGTGAATCTCGCCACATTCTACACAAGGCTTCTTTAGTGTACATTCTTTACATTTATGACTTGTTTGTCCACATTTCCAGCATCTTTTGCCATACTTAATACACTTCAGAATCGGTGCAGGTCAATGTTTAGTAATTTCACTGCACTGTGACAAGTAGTGTTCTTGACTTTTACAATACAGACATTACACTTGAACCTATTAGTTGAATGTTGGGCAGCTGCAGTTTCCATAGCAACCGAATGTATGGTGCTTAGCTCTTTGGGCTGATTGCTTCCATGGTAAACAGCAATGGGCCGAGCTTGGGTCTTTAGTTTAGGCTGACGTTCTCTACTTGCCTGAACCTTCTCAGTTTAATAACACTGCACCATTTTAGACGATAAACGCTGGGCCTCTGCCTTTACTTTCAGCCAGTCTGCAAGGTCATGCAGATTATATGAGTTAAGGCTAAAGGCGGGCGTACACGGTGTGATTTTTGCTGTTGTAGGGGCTCGCATGCGATTTTTTTCCTCGGGAGCAAATCGTTCATGCTCGTATGGTCGTGGCTCGCACCGTGTGAGAGGAATTACGAGCCGAGCCGAGCAGGTTACGAGCACCTTACGACCTCCCGATAATTTTTAAACATGTCAAAAAAGTTCGGGAGCTGTCGGTATAAATTCGTAGTGTTGGTGCGGGTGTACGAGACGGTCTGGCAAAGCACTTGAAGTTGACCCATCAGAATGTACAATACGCAGAAGAAGAAAGACAAATGTAGCACTGCTACCTCAAATATTGATGACTACTCTATAGCTGGCTATGTTTCGCGCACATACACACTCAGGTGACCGGACATCATGACAAATATACAGGTCCTTTCAGTGACGACCTCTTGATCAGCTTATTTGCCTGAAAAAAACCTGTCATATGTGTTTTTGTGATGTCGGGTCACAGCTTTGGATGTGTGTGGAAACAGGAGAGAGTGTAGTTGTTTTAGGCTATACCGCTGTTCTGATAAGTGCTACCACAATGCATTAAACGAGGCTGATATTAAAACTTTTTTGTTTTACTTGTTGATTTTTCTTTACTTGTTAATATGTTTTATCATTATTTACAATGTAAACATAAAATAAGCCAACTAAATTATGTAATAAATACATTTAAAAATTATTAGACTCCGTGCAGAGACCACTGGTTTAAATAGTACAGGATGTACAAAGAATGTCGCAATTTTTGTGTAATCCAAGCTGTGCCAAAGTTGCTGTAGTTTCATAAATGATTGGATATTAAAAGGGCTGTCGCGTTAGAAAAAAGCAACGGAATGTATATGTTTGATAGGCTAAGATATGCATTTATTGAGAGAGAGTACATAAACATGATGATCATATGCGGAGACGATGTTTCCCATCTTATTATGGAGCTTCTGCTTTAACAACTGAGCTTGTTCGGTATTTTTACCCACATATATATTCTTTTACATATTTTCGACTAAAGGAACAATGATATAGCCCAGTGTAAGTTATATGGTAGCTTGTTTTGAAATGATGAGAACATTTAAATGACTAAAAATGTAGGCTATCTCTGAAACTTTATTTAAATAATGATTAATTTGTTTTCATACTATATTTGTATTGCTATGTATTAATTTACATATAGGCCTACTGTGAAAATGCACTATATTAATATGCAATGCCTTCTGTATGGCATTTATTTTGTGCAGTTACAGCATAAATGCTGCGGTCTCACTTTTACTTCAAGACACCGCATTGACCGAACATTTGCACATAACAAGCCTAGACAATGTGCTTTATATTAAATTAAACTATTTTCGTTTTACAAATTAATATTTGGCTATAGATGTGTTGTCTTAATAATTTAATTATAAAGGGAAAGACGTGTAACGTTAGCTTGCGTTTTACCTCATTGCTCCTCATTCTGCATTTACAAATAAATAAATAGGCCCACTGAATGTGTTTTTTGAACGGTCATATTTATAAAAAAGCAACAATATATGTAACATTAATAATAGCAATATAGATATTTACTTGGCACTAAAAACATGATATGTTAAGACGGTAAAACCGCATATGCGCTAGCACGAACAATCACTGCCAGAGAAATTCCTTCACCGCCACAGAACTAGACCTATATTGCAATTTCGGAATGCATAAATAGAAATACAAAAGAACAGAAATTCCAGGCTGTTTTATATACTAAGCCAATATCTTTACCCTATTCTTTTTGTTTTATTTTTTGTACATTCTGCCACAACGAAAGGTAGCCTACTTCATCCTCACAGGTGTGAAAATGCTTACGTCAGAATTCGTCAAGTCGTACAGTAAAATCTTGTCGTGTGTGACTGCGTCCGAATTATTTTCGTTTAAACTCACTCGTGTCGTGTGCGAGAGCTCACGACGTTCCGACCGTCAGAATTCGCACCGTGTACGCCCAGCTTAACAGAACTCTGTTGGCAACGTAATTGGAGGTGTTCTATTAAGCTATCTTTGTAATCCTTTGGTAACTTACTGAGTAACCTGTCAACATGTCCTAAACAGGTAAGCTCTTGCCCCTGTGGCCCTTCAAGGGACATCAACATGCCCACCAACAAGTCAACATTAAGAGTGAAACTCTGAAAAGCCTTTGCATCTCCTATTTTAACATCAGGTGAATTTAAAAGGGCCCATATTTCACTTTGTGCCAATTGATGAGGTTGGTCATATTGGCATTGTAAAGCGGTCATTCCAGAACTAATTGTTCCATTAACACCCTATATTTATAATGTTCAGTAAGCTCAGTATGGGGATTGAGGAATTGTCTAAAGCCATCTTTGGATCTGTAAACTCATGCTCACTTTCATTCGCAAGCTTAGGCAATGCAGGCATTGGCTGGTAAACCAAAACTGAAGCAACACTGTTAACGATTTCCCTGTATTTTTACAGTACGGTACTGGCAGCACGGTTGCCAGTAAGTTACTGTATTTTGGTTTTACAGTACTGTACTGTAATACCATTTTACAGTACACAAAGTGGTACTGTATAGTTACAAAGCAGTACTGTACTGTAATTTTACAATATTTTATTACAGTAGTCTATTTTTACAGTAATTTACTGTAATGTCTATATTGACCCATAAATACTATTTATTACTTATTGCAGTTAATACAATAATATTATATAAAATAGCTAGAGATTTAGGTTTAAATCTATAGTTATTAATATGGTAAAAATGCTAAATTAAAACATAATGAATTAAAAGGCAATCCAAGCAATGTATGTATCAAAATTTTATTTAAAAAAACATTTAATTGAAACAAACATATTTAAAACAAGATTTTAAACAATAATAAACATATAATCAAGTAACATAAAATAAAATCAACAAGTATAAACAAGTTTGGAGACCCCTGCTGTAACATATTTAACTCTGGCAAATAGAACACTGTTCCATAGTTTGAAGTTTTCAGTTTAAAGTCCATCATCGACTAAAAGGTAACATTTCACTGTGGTAAAAAGAACACTGGCCCATAGTTTTAAATATTCTACTTGAATTTCATTTAACACTAAAAATAAATGCATTAAACTGTGGCAGACAGACCACAGTGGCCTTTAGTTTGAAGTCGTCCATTCGAACTCAATCAGGGACTGCATGAAGCTGTTCACATGGGGGTTAATGGCCACAGCTTTTCTCTGCACCAAGTTCCTTGTCTTTTTGCTTGCTCCTTGTCTGGATGTGCACTTTTTCCCATCTTTGGAATTAATTCTATCCAGAAACCTGTTAGAAATATCATAAACATTAAGTCAACAAATATAAGATAGAAAAAGATTCTTAAAAAATTAAACTCAGCCTTGAATTTACTCCTATTCTGAAACCTTTTACTCTTATTCTACTGTTCCACACCTAATTACATTAAAATACAGAAGATTCACTTACCGCTGAACAAACTCTTTTCTCAATGGACAGCATCCACCTGGATCCTGTCATGATTGAATGTCCTGAACAGAAAGTACAAATGTTACTGATTTGGACACAACTTTTTATTCTGAAAACAAAATATTTTGTCAATAAAGTCCAGGGACACCTCTGCTAAATAAATACAATTATTAAATTAAATTTCTTATAACCAAAGTCTGAATATTTCTGTTTGTATATTTCTACATGGCACACTAAGACAATTGTGTACATGTTGTGTATGGTCGTGTTACAGTGTTGTGTGTGGGAATTGTGAATGAGTGTATACATGGGTATTTAAAGAAGCTGTAGTGGTAAAGTGCAAACTTACCGAACATAATGTGCTTGGTGTGTGTCTGGTATCACCCGTTGTGCCTCCACATCTGCCTTAACTCCTGATAAAGTGCAAGGACACTCAGGTAAACTACAAATAAAAAGTCAGCCACATTCCTGTGTAATTTTGCATGTGACGTGAAAGCATTTAATATTGCAGTCGAAAAAATACATGACTTGTAACTGTACATCATGTACTTGCCTGGTGCCTTTAAAGATGATCCATCTTACCCAATCCAGCTTACAAGCAATGGTAAGACTGTAAAAAAGACAAATGTTACAAAATCTGTTAGCCATAGAAATAAATAGACATTGTGAAGGAAATGGTAAAAGAAAATTTAGTAACACTTTACTATAAGAGTTTATTCCTTAACATTTGGTAATGCCTTAGCTAATATGAACTAACAATGAACAATATATTTTACAACATTAATAATATTTGATAATGTTCATTGTGCATTAACTAATGTAAACAGAGACAAAGTGATTGATTTAAAAATGTATAAAGTGTTTAAATCTAATATCATGCTATGCTAACAAATAAAACATTACTGTAAGTGTTAAGTCAGTTGTAAAACAAATATATATATATATATATATATATATATATATATATATATATATATATATATATATATATATATATATATATATATATATATATATATATATATATATATATATTAGTTGTTATATTATATATTATATATAAATATCTAAATAAGTCTTTTTTTAATTATAACATCTTGTCTACAGAAAATCTCTGAAAATGTCTCGTTTAGTGCAGAAAATAGCGATTTATAGTGACAAGGTAAAAAGACTGTCCCTTTAATGTTTAACCCGGACCGGCTGCGGTGTAACACTATTTCACGCAAAGTTTTTTAACAAGTTAACGTTAGTAGCTAGCTGCTCACTTTAAAGATAAACATAATCGCCTAAATCTGAGCAATCCTGGTGATGCCAGTTTCCTACACGATGTTATTATGGACTATTTTACATCCAGAGATGAAGGATCAGATGACAGAGACGAGAAGACAAAGGTACGTAAATGCGGAGCCCATTCTCTTTTCGTGCATTGATTTGATGTGTTTTGGAAACTTATATATACTGCATGTAATGCATCTGAAGTGGTGGAAACAATATGCCATAAAAATTTATTGGACAACTTACTGGGAGTGTAAAACGCTTAAGAGAAGATATTCTCTGCTTTTGCTGATATACCGTAATATAATAACAACAACAATAAGCGCGGCAATCCCTTTCGTTCATCTGATATTAAGATGGTCTGAATGATATTTGGTCGAAGTTAAAGCTGCGATGAGTTCGATGCATGTATCCAGTTAAATATGAGGTTTCTTGTTTTCACTTCTGTGGAGGAGGACTGCGGTACTACAGTATGCTGTGTACGGCGTGTCAAGTCCTGTCTGTTTACAACCACGAGTCAGCCTTGCCAAACAGTCGAACTTAATACTTTTCTCTGACGCTAACTGAACGGATGAAACGCCGAGATAAACGACCATTATGCTGGGACCGCAAGATAGCGCTGGCGGGTTGTCTTTGTCCATTTCGTTAAAAATAGTTTCATTGTCACCACACTTTCAACACAATATAAGCTCACCAAAACCCTCATAATTTAGTTAAAACAACCCTATATTCATTAAAAAAAAGGTGTAAAGCGAGTTAAAGCAGCGGTAGACATCTGTGTGTAAGCTTACTTTCTGGGGGAGATTGAAACTTTGTTGGCGACCGTTTTTCTCTCTCATTGCACGTTTAAAACAATATTGTGACAAACTATTGACAACATTCTTAAACTAAAAATTAAGTTTTCATGAAACAGAAATATTTCAAACTTACCGAACTGCCAGAAATCAATCGTCCTCCTTCAGCTGCAGCCAGGAGTTGTGCTGTCTGTGTGATTTGACTCTGGCGCACTTTCTCTGATTATTGCAAGTACACCTGGCACATTACAGCAATGGCTACAGCAAGGTTACATCAAGACCAAAATATACTGTAAAATTTTCCCGCTCAAACAAATTTACCCAGAATGCATTATGAACTGCAGTACTGTACTGTAATGTACACATACAGTATAGTACTGTGGATTTTTACAGTAAAGTACTGCTAAATCTACAGCGACATCTAACAGTGTACAATATATGGTGTAAAAACGTCTGATTGTTGCCCTCTTCAGGTTGAACTGTGGCTACTGCAGTTGAATTTTCCCATTGGATGTTGGGTCCAAAAAATGACTCGTGATGTAAGCAGGTTCAAGCTGACCACGCCCCTGTTACGATCTCACCACACACTTGATACGAGCTTAGTTCGTCCCCTCTATCTTCGTTGGGATCTGCCCACTTTTCTTGCATTTTTCAAATATTGCCAGTGGGTGGAGTCAGGCTCTGTCCAGGGGTTTAGTTACTCTTTAAAATGCATTTAACAAATCTTTGCTGCATTTGCGCGTCTCTCACTCTGGGCAGGTTACATTCAATCGTGTCAAAGACCTCATTGTTCAGTAAAATTTATTTGGTCTTTTCACTAGTTTTTTTTTTTTTTTTTGCTATTTTCGGCCAAAAATTTTGGTTGGCAAACATTTGGTGCATCCCTACTAAATTTTTTAAATGATTAAAAGAACTATTGCACAAAATATCAGACAGCATTGTCAATTTACAGTATGCCTTATTTAAAATGAGTAAAATTATATAAACAAGCTGCTTTACAAGTAAAATTAAAAGTAAAAGAACAAATTCTCAAACCTGTTGTTCAAGGGGTACAAAATTTGTATCCACGGTAACAACTCTGAAATGTACTGAAAAAAATAAGATATAAATGAAGTAAAAACATGTTTTATTGTGATAAATGTTGTCTTTCTCATATGGACAGTTACTGCCAACTACAGTTGTTGCCAATGAACTCTTAAACCTATACAAAGATTTAAAATGATTTATTTATGGATTTTTGGCAACAAGGACAAGAATCATCTCCAGTCATACTTTTCTCTAAACAATCTCAGGCTCACCATAAACTGAGGGGCAATGTCCGATTTCTCTGATAAAGCCAATACGGAAGTGATTTAAACTGCAATTCATCAACTGGCCGCTAGAGGCTTGTTCCAAAAGGTAGTCAATTCCCATAGACCCTTATGTTAAAATGCCCAACTTTACAGTAGAAAATAATATGTTTTGAGCCTGGAAAAAAATGTTTTGGGTCTGTATAGCTAATTTTGTCCTTCACGACAACTATGAGGGGTGAATTTTTTTGTAACTCATCTGTTTAAATGATATTAAGCCTTAAAGTTCTGCATAATTAAGGGCATGGCTACTTAAGTGATGGGTGAACGCCACTGCTGTCACTAGTGTCGAGCTAGGTGGGCGTGGTTTCAGCAAACAGCCACCTCAGAGCCACCCACGTCCTGCCTATTTACCCATTTTCGGATATCCGCAAGTGATGCGCTGTGAAGCGCAGCCAAGATGGCAACGGCAGGCACCGTGTGATGGCCATTGATGCAGCCACACATTAGAGCGGTAACTACATGACATTACATTCACATTTCTGTTTACATAATTTGTTCCTTTAGTATTTAATGCAATATTTGTTACAGATCACTTCATATTATAGGACCATAAATGAAAATGACAGACACAGTTGTTTTGTTTACGTTTATTTTTCATTTGCATTCGTTCTTACCACCAACTAGTTTGGGTGCACACTTTCTAGTTAGTGGTTTATTTCCTTTTTGCTAATATTTATTTCTTTGAGTTTAAGTTACCTGTATGAGGAGTGGAGACTTGTCGCTAGTGATGTTACGTCTGACACCGAAGCTTCGATGCTTGCTTCGGACTCGAAAAGTCCTCGCAATGAACCACTGTTTCGGAGCTTGTATCGTTACGTCACTAGTCACGTGAAATACGACGTCTGAAGCAAACACACTGGTTCATTTCTCTAGTGAACCACACGACATGCTTTGACAGCCCAAACCGGCGTTGACAGGTTTGAAACTTGGCGGCTTTATTTTTTCACGCAATTGAAGCCAAACCATAGAAAAGCTTTCTAAACAATTTTGTGTACTCCAGGATCATCTGTTTCATGCGAGAGAATATTCTCCAAAGCTGGTGAATTTGTAAAAAAAAAAAAATAAATCGCCCACATCACCAAATGTATAGCCTAACGTTAGGCTATATTATAAAATTATTAAAAATATAAACATGTATTATAATTAATATAAAATTATATTTCTGAATAAAAACCACAACATTTAATGAATACCCTGCTCCACATTATCCAAGCCCTGTCCAGTTGCCCTCTGCCACATTATAAATACATTTTTAAATGCATAAATGTCCAGTTAGTAAGTTGTAGAGTGCTGTATCCTACAGCTAAATATTCACACACAAACACATCTCAGGCTCAATGTTTTATTGAGGGTTTGAAACATGAACACAGTGTCAAAGCTCTGACAGCCAAAATGGGGCGGGTACATTAGCCTACTCACATTGTCAGCTTTGTTGCATTACATTTACTTCATCAGCAGATGGTGGTGTGCATTTTCTGTTTGAATGAAGCTTCGAGTAATGAACCATTTTCGGCACAATTGTATCGGAAAGCAATAATGCTTCGAAACGCTTCATTTGGCCATCACTACTTGTCGCTGCTTAGTGCTGTGTGGAATGCCTGTGGAAGTCCGTGTCTATAGAGGACCGGCTGGCAACAACAACCGTCTTTTAAGTTCCTGGAGTATTCCATGTTTGAAATTAGCTGGGGGGGAATGTATGATGGTTTGTTTTGTCTGATATAATTTGTATATTGGCTAATGGTCTAATTTGATAACATACTTTGAATTGTGTTATTTAACCTATTTGATTTGGTTTACATTTTTTGTAAAATGGATTTATTTAAATCTATTTAAATTGTGTTTTGTGTTATCCCCTGTGTGTGTGTAATGGACTAGTCCGGTGTGTATATAAGTTCCCTCATGTGTCATTTGAGTGGGTTTTTTGGTTCAGGTTAGAACTCTTGTGTTAAGTTTGTTTGTTAGTTTATGTTAGCACAGATTTGAATTTCTTTATTCAAATTTAATTTGCTAATTTTTTATGGGTTTGACCTTAAAATAAACCTTCTTTGTTTGGAAAACCTGTGTTCTTTTTGCCTCTGGCTGCTTGGTCCCTTACACACCGCCTACTTTAAGCTACAAAAACAATCTACAGAAACCTATGGGTGACATCGCCGATACTATGTCCATCTTTTTTAAAGTATATGGTATAAACACACACTCAAAGAGCAGTAGGCATCTAGCAATACAGCACTTGGGGAGCAAATGGGCATTTGGCCTGCTAGTAATGGGAAATAAACCGGCAACCTTACAGTGTTAAGCTCAATACTGTACAGTGGCGACTTCTCTGATCGAGGGTGCTCAATGCGAAGTTCGTCACAACATGTATGTAGCCCATGGTTCGTAATTTCAAAATATGTGTTCGCCGCATTGAGTGACCCTGTTTGCATCACGTGTCTTGTCAAATTAAGTGCCTGCTGCAGATGCGTCTAAAAGGTTTATGATAAAAGAGACGCTCGCATTTGCCAGACACTCGCATAATCTCGTGCGTAATCAGAGTTTAGTGTTAAGGGAGTGACTTGCGTGTATTTTGTGAAGGTGAGCGTCTCTTTTATTATAAGCGGTTTTGACGCGTGTGCAGCAGGCACTTATTTTGACAAAACATGTGATGCACATGGTTCACATGACGCAACAAACACATATTTTGAAAACACGAGCAACACACATGACACTCCGAACACATATTTAGAATTTGCGCCCCTTGGAAGAGAAGTCACGAGCTGCCACTGATACTGTATGTTAGTTAATTCTTTAATAACTGCAAATTTGCAAAAAGCTTTGTAAAATATGGTACGTCCCAATATTCACTAGCAGAAATGGCCAAGATTTATTAGTCGGCTTGACTTTTTTAAAATTATTTAAACTCCCATTCTATTTATTTGTGTAAGGCATTTGAACTGCCAATATTGAACTGCTGTACAAACACAACATACAACTGCTCTACTGTGTTAACCTACTAGTTTTAACCTTTGAAACATCTCACCGGTTTGTCCTGGATTATAGATGGGCTTATCAGTCTGGATGAAGGTCAAAGGATTGTAATGTCTAAACAGAACTTTTCTCTCTTCAGTCATCTTGAAAGACTCCCCTTTAATTTCAGCCTTTATTTTCTGCACTGATTCTTCTTCCACCAATGGAGCCTGATGAGAAATAATCACAAACACATAATTTACAATAATGAAATAAGATCTAATTGTAATCTAATTATGAGTTTGGAAGCATCACATTTTGGCATGTTTGACATGACCTGACTCTGAGTTAAAGATATCAATGTTATAATTTCACAGAATGTGAAAGTATGTACAGTAAGCTTATTTTATGTAGAAAACAGTAAATCACAAAAAAATGACTTAAGTTGGGTTTTCACAGGTAGGGTCTCGTATTATGATCTTGTTTATTATCCTGCACATGTTTGGATGTAAGACCTTGAAGTTGAAGCAGCGATGAAAGTCTTCATCTGTTTCTTCCTGCAGTAATAATGTGATCTGGTCATCCTTCACTAGATGAACGGTCATTACAAGACTTTCATTGGGCTTTAAGAGACTTGCACACAGTTTAGCTTCAGATCCTGACTGGATCAATGCAGGAAATGTCACCATGAAAGAGCTGTCGAGAGATGATTAATTTAATATCATATTCTGTCAAGTGCATTTGAGGGTCTAGGGTTTAATGAATTATAGAGATTTTAGAAATACTGAAATTTGAATGCAAATCATCACAGTCAGTTGGTTTGCAGTAGTTTCAGATATGTATTTATTGTCATGCATTCAAAAATGTGACAGGCAGCAACAAAACAGAACAACTATGTAATAAAAACAAACACAGTGATCATGAAAAGTGACTTACGGCTCTGTTTGTCCATTTATAGAAATGAAGAGAAAAGAGAGCATTAGGAGTCCTTTCCAAAAACAACCAGCAGTAAGAGCCATGATGACAGAATGATGATCGATCATCCAGCTCGTTTAGTGAATTTGGACTGTGCCTTTTATTTTATGGGGACTCTTATGCAATATGAAGTCCTTCAAAAACATTTGTATTGGCCATCTGATTAATCATTCAACTATGCAGTTTATTCAGTTTGACAACATATGCTAAATTACCTTGTAAATGCCATAGAAAATTTGTGAACTTAACCAACAATTCGTAATATTACTGTCATGACTGGGAAACAGGAATCAGGACGCAAGTGCAGGGTTCACCATGAAATAAATAACATTTAATATAAAATGAACAGAAACAAAACACGCGGCGTAAAACAGCAACACAGGAACATCCAAAATGTGAAACGGGGAACAGACAGGGTAGTAATGACAATGACAATGATCCGGCGACAGGTGAGAAACAGACAGCAGTATAAATACACAACATTTAACAGGGAACAGGTGTGATGAATCAGTCCGTGAATGTCCAGGTGACGTAATCGGAGAGACAAACAAAACATGACACGGATCACCGTGACATGACCCCTCCCTCTAAGAGTGGCTACCAGACACTCACCTAAACAAAACAAACACAAAAGTCTGGTAGCGAGAGTCCAAGGGAGGGGTGGAGGGCTTGGGGACCCTGGCGAAGCCGGCAGCCGCCGGGATGAGACCAACAGGAACGGTAGGCCGGACTGCGCCAGGAGAACCGGAGCGATCGCTCCGAGAACCGAGGCAGACGAATTACCCCCCTCCTGGGAATCGCCGACGATCAGCTGCCCCCGGAAGTCATCTCCCATCCCCTCGCGGAAACGGAGACCCTCTCACGGTAGCCACCCCGGGGAAATGATCGGGCGTGGTCCGTTCCGGATCCCCCTGCGAGCAGGATGGTGGTCCTCCGAGGGACCGTCGACGACGACTCAACCGTTGGGGGACCGCCTGGGCCGATCCTCCTCCCGCATGCTCGCAGGAGCGAGCGATCGCTCACGGTGGTCCCCAAGAGACATCGGGGCTGATGGGGAATGAACCCCGATGTCATTACTCCCCCTCGACGAAACTCCTGGGGGAGCCGCCCTCCGTGAACCCGCTGCGTCCAGTCTGGCCGGATCATTCTGTCATGACTGGGAAACAGGAATCAGGACGCAAGTGCAGGGTTCACCATGAAATAAATAACATTTAATATAAAATGAACAGAAACAAAACACGCGGAGTAAAACAGCAACACAGGAACATCCAAAATGTGAAACGGGGAACAGACAGGGTAGTAATGACAATGACAATGATCCGGCGACAGGTAAGAAACAGACAGCAGTATAAATACACAACATTTAACAGGGAACAGGTGTGATGAATCAGTCCGTGAATGTCCAGGTGACGTAATCGGAGAGACAAACAAAACATGACACGGATCACCGTGACAATTACACACATGTAAACTACAGTAACAGTAACTAAAATAAAATAAAGAATATACAACAATATACAGCTATACAGTGCATAAGACCTAATTCATTTATGTTACCATTATGTAAAAGATGCAATTTTTTTTTTTATTGATTATGATTAAGTCCAGAGGTTGGCAAGCACTTTTATCTGGCCCATAAACTGTTTATAAGTATATCAAAGACAGGGTATCATATTTGATAGAAAAAGTCTCCTCACATCCTAGCAGTGTCACGGTAGGAAATCCACTGTTTCCTCAGTGTCATGTGTGTGTGTGTTTGTTTGTTCACTCACCCCCAGCCATGTGCTCATTAGAGCGATCCCGATCACCTGTGTGTTGATTGTCTCGCTCCAGCTGTTCATCATTACACCACCTCCATAAATACTCACCTGACTTTCTGTTCCCTGCCAGATTCTCACTTTGTGTTCTGCTCTGTGTTGTTTGGTTGTCTCGTGTCGTTTGGATTACAGTTTCAGTTGGATGTGTATTGTCGTCGTCTTCGTGTGGATGTTCCCGTGTTCAGCATGGATTTCACCACTGCTCACCACTCCACCAACGTCGCACTCAATACCTTCATCACCAACTTCCACCGTAGTCTTCGCCACCATTGCCACAACAACAACACCGGACTGTGTTCACTCCCGCATTGACTCTTACTTTCTCTGTGTTTACATTTAATAAACATTGTTAATTTTCACCTGCATTTGCTTCCACTCATTACGTGTCATTACAAGCAGTCACTATGTTTGGTTGTCTAAATGTAAGGCGTAGGACCCAAAAAAACTTTCAACAAATCATTCAGCTTGGACTGAATGCATTAATTGGACGCATGCAATTTTTGCTCCTTTTTTGTGAACGTGTTTTGCATGCCACTGCGCACCTTGTTCATGCAGACATCATGTCATCAGCGCATTCACGTCCGCTCTGTAAACTTTATACAAAAGTTTGCTCACCCCTGATTTAGTCTATAGAGATCCTTCAAGTTTAATATTTCAATAAATAATTAAATGCAATAAGGGTGAACTTAAATTGTTTCACAGCATTCAATCACTACTGTCAGGACTCTGCCTTGAAGTCTTATGTTATATTTGTATTTTGTCATGGTGGCAGAGTTCTGGCAGTCCCTGGCCTTATGTGGAGGTTCATGTCTTGTTTTTGTGTGGCATGCCTCCGGTGTCTTGTCTTGTGACTCCGCCCCCTCCTGCTTATTATTAATCATTGGTTTTCTCCCATCACCTGTTCCCGCTCATTATCTTGTTTGGTTTCTTCTATTTAATGTCAGTGTATCTTTAGTTCTGTGCAGGTTCATTGTGTTGTGTTCTGTTCCTCGTGTTCGTGTACGCTCAAGTCTAGTTACCAGGTCAAAGTTTAGTGTTATCTGTCATAGTTTCATGTTTCATGTTTTGTACCCCCTCGTGGGTTTTGTTTTTGTCAATAAAGTGTTTTCTGTTTTCCCCAGACATCGTGTGCATTTGGGTTCATCTCTCCTGTAATTCCTTACAGAATGAACCTGCCAAAACTGAACCCAGCAACGGTGTCGGGGTTTACTGTTTCACCTCCAGTGGGGCTTCTACTGCCCATTGCAGTGCGCCCTGTCTCGGATTGGCTGACCAGGCGGGCTCGAGTGCTGCTCTTTGCCAATCTATGGCAGGCCGTCGTTGAGTCCGATCCGGACCTTGAGGGGTTGGCTGCCTTGTCTGGGCCGATCCTTGGACTGGCCGCTGTCCAGTTTGCCTCGGCCTACGGGATGGCCGAGTCGGCGCCACCCACCGAGTCCGCGCAGCCGACCCAGCCCGTGCCGCCACAGCCAGAGCCCGTGCAGCCCGCGCCGCCGACAGAGCCCGCGCAGCCCACGCCGCCGACCCGTCCAGCGCGGTCGACCCAGCCGCGTCCTTGTCCCGCACCTCCTTGGACTGTTTTGTCCTGAGTATCTTGTGGACTTAAGTGTGTTTGATTAGTTTTGATTTTTATCCTGTTTTTGGCACCTTTTGTTATGTTTTATTCTGATGTGTTCTTAGTCTTGTCTTGTATATTATCTGTCATATGTTCTTGTCTTGTGTGTTCCCTTGAGGGAGGGCTCCTGTCAGGACTCTGCCTTGAAGTCTTATGTTATATTTGTATTTTGTCATGGTGGCAGAGTTCTGGCAGTCCCTGGCCTTATGTGGAGGTTCATGCCTTGTTTTTGTGTGGCATGTGCCTCCGGTGTCTTGTCTTGTGACTCCGCCCCCTCGTTCTCCTGCTTATTATTAATCATTGGTTTTCTCCCATCACCTGTTCCCACTCGTTATCTTGTTTGGTTTCTTCTATTTAATGTCAGTGTATCTTTAGTTCTGTGCAGGTTCATTGTGTTGTGTTCTGTTCATCGTGTTCGTGTACGCTCAAGTCTAGTTACCAAGTCAAAGTTTAGTGTTATCTGTCAGAGTTTCATGTTTCATGTTTTGTACTCCCTCGTGGGTTTTGTTTTTGTCAATAAAGTGTTTTCAGTTTTCCCCCGACATCGTGTGCATTTGGGTTCATCTCTCCTGCAATTCCTTACAACTACACAACATTTCTATGACAAAATACTCCTTTTTGTAAGTTGCTTCAGATAAATGCATGCCAAATGCTTAAAAAGGTAAAGAATCAATTTAAGAGAACAGTGTACAGATCCTATCATCTAATCAAACTGCCCTCAGAAGAAACATTGAGGTTAATGACACTCAATCCTGCTTAAATAAACACTCCCACTGAAACTGATTGTCAGTCTGAGTAGCATTTACTGTAAATCTGTGTTTATATTTGTAAATCACGTGACCGCTGTGAACTCTACAATCAGCAAAGGGAACTTATCTGATTTTGAACCAAGATGAAGCTTTATCATTTGCTGAGTTATTACAACAAAATACATGTGAGGAAGTAGAGCTTATTCAGAGCTTATTACCATGTCTATATATTATAAATATTATTTTCTCCCTAGGGTTTTTTGTCCTTCTAGGATTTTTTTCCCATTGGGTTTTCTCCTAGGGGGTTTTTTAGTCCCAGGGAGAGTCAGCCAACTTTGGCTTAACTTAGCACTTTACTGTATACGTTACATTATTAATATGCTCGCTTACACGGTTTTTTATCCTTAGCCGCTATATTCCACTTCTTATACTATGTATTGATTTTCAATGTTCTCCTCTACATCTACTCATGTAAAGCTGCTTTACAACAATTAACAATTGTGAAAAGCGCTATATAAATAAAACTGAATTGAATTGAATATGACTGCTAAGCTCAGCATTTATTACATTGTGACAGTGTAATGTGTTGTGGCCCCTGAATGTGAAACAGTAGTATGGTTAAATAGTATTGTCTCAGAATGGGATACAGCTTGACATTATTTCACCAATACAAACTCAAACAGCATCACATGTGCTGACATGCCGTTGGGGAATAGCAAATTCCTAATTCATCTTTTTTACATTATTGCTACATGGACATGTGATATGCAGGGCTTGAAATTAACACCCGTCGAATGCGGGTCGATTTCCACCGTAGCAGGTAAGACAGGTTAAATACAATTTTTTTTTTTTCATAAAAGTTATGCAAAATGATAAACAATGCGCAATGCGACACTAGGAAACTGCAACTCCCATGAACACCCAGCACAACGTACAGTGGGGGTTATTTACCATATAAAGAGCTTGAGCGCTGATGGATGCGTCACGGGACGCAGTCTGAGCACATACACGCACACTTCGGGAAAGATAAAACAATGCATGGAAGTGATTGAAGAGAGTGTGTGCACTTTCTGGGCAAGAGCGGAGAGAAATTCATAGCGCATACATGAATGCACAGTTTTGCACAAAGTCAAGGGAAACCCGCGAGCGGAGAGGTTCGCACATCAATCTATTTTAATCGTTAATCTATTTATGCCTTACTTGCATGTTTTTTTATGAACCTAAATATATGATCTACCTTTACTGATATACCTGGTACTGTATATACCAGCTAATAAATGTAGTCTTAATTTGGTTGGTCAATCTGCATTTGAAATGGTTTTAAATCTAATCAAGCTAAATCAAGAAAAATTCAAATTAAAATCATTTTAGGATGCCAAAGTTTTTAGTATTACATGAGCTAACATAGGCTCAAATCAGTTAGAGATTAGCTACATTAACTTTAGCACTCTTAATTTGCATTTAATATTAAACTATTGAAAAATCCCACCAGTAGCATCCCTGGAAATATCCAGCAAGTAAAGTCCTTCCTTGTTTCACCATCTCCAATAGCAGTTCAATATGTGCTTCACAGCTTCTCACTACATGTGCTTGAAGATGACTCTGCACATCCTGCTTTCTGGCATGGGGACTATAAAAATCTCCACTTCCCTTTTCAAAATAAAAGTCTATTTATTTTTCAAAACAAAAGTCTCTTTCCATTTGCAATCCAACAGCACACCTCCCACTTGAGCTTCTGGTTTCAGAACCCAAGGAGGTCAACATCATCTTTCTTTGGGGCATGCCAGATATTCTCTTCATTGCTCCTCCACTGAAATCAACACAACAAGACGCCTGACGTCTCTGTGTAGGATTGTAGCAGGGATCTTGTTGGAAAGCTTATTCGCTGCTGGGGTACTCCTACTATGTTCTTCATGGGATGGCTTCTTAATCATGAATGGATAGCTGGGAAACGTCCTGACATTGACTCCTCTCACGACTCCTTTCTCGTCAGGACATGTACTGATCACTCTGCCTAATTTGAACTGACCTCTTAAAGCATTCTGATCTGCAAGCCAAACAACATCTCATACTGAAACATTCCTCTCCTTCATATGCCATTTGCTTCTAACAAAGATTTTCGGGCCTGCCAATAGACACCACTTCTTCAGAACTTATTTACTTCTGACTGGATCACTCTCAGCCTTTTGTAAGGGTAACCCTCAAACTGGAAGTCTCCTGGGTCTCCTTTCAAGCTCGCCCGCCACAGCAGAAGGGAGTGAAGGGAGTTTGGAGTGATAAACTCCACACAATTCTCTTGGCATTGTGCTCTCGCATCTACACGCCTCTCATTGGCCAGATTGGCTGCCATATACACAAACATCTGAAATTCTCCCCATGTGAAGACTCCATTGCCACCTACATTCTGGAGTGCTCTCTTTACAGTCCGGATTGCTGCCTTGGCTGCTCCATTTCTATGAGGTGAGTCTGCAAGATGGATATTCTAGGTCCACTTTGTGCTATGCTTGGCCGCCTTTTCCTCCACTCCTGATCCTTCCAGGTACTCCAGGAACTGATACAGGTCTTCAAGTGCAGGTTTGGCCCCGTAAAAGTTGGTGCCTGGGTCAGACCATACCTTGTTGGGGTGTCCCCTCAGCGACGTAAACCTCTAGGCTAGCATTAATCCTTCTGCAGACATATCACTGACAATATCAGCATGAATGACTTAGCATGAATGGTGCCATGCAACTGAGCACGATACCCCACACTTTTAGCCTCACTCTCTTATTTACCTCATCTTTCACTTCATATGGCTCAAATAGATCCATGGCAGTGAACTGAAATGGAGCTGCTGGTCCGGTCCGTTCAGACGGTACATAGCTCATTATTTGTTGGCATCTCTTTCCTCTCACTTTTCTGCAGATGACACAACTCTGCAGCTTAGCTTAGTGTCCCTGGTGTCAGCTACCACTTCCCTAGCTGACTTTATTGGCCATTCTTCTAATGGCTTCCTCAAAAAATCTGTCCCACTTTGCCATGTCTTTTGCAGATCCTCCAGAGAAGCTCTCCTTGTCATGGCATCTGCTTTATTCAGGTTCCCTGGGATCCACTACCAGTCTTCACTGAGACAGACTTTTGGATTTCTTCTATCCTGTTGGCAAAAAAACGTCTGGTAGCCATAGCGGTCTCGCTGAATGGGGTCCCTATACTGTCTGGCTGTCAACTAGGTGAAACCAGCACTCTATCTCCATTCAACCATGCAATTGTGGTGTAAGGCTTCTCTGAAACTTTACATGTCCCAGCTGTGCATACTGTTCAAAGAGCTTGATGGCCTCCTGCCTAAGGCCCTCGGAAAGTGGCTTGTCCCAGGTGTTTTGGGACAGATTTCCACTCCCTGTTTACTGGAATGCTTTTCAAAAGAGGATGGAACCTTTCTGCTTTAGTGGTGTTACCAATTCAATTGGGTCATAAAGCCCAGCAACCTGACTCAGAAGTGTTCTGGTGAGAGGATAAGGTGTCTTTGATCTCACCTCCTAGATTGACAGGCGGTCTGTTCTCATCTTCGCTCTCCTTCTGGAGAAATTGATTGATGCCAACATATAGAGTTTTTGCTTCCTGTGCTAGATACCCAATGCCTAATGCCTTTTTGTCCTAATTTCTCATCTGATTTGGCAGGACAAGCGTTTTGTGCGTCTCAGAAAACGTTATTTTTATGAAGTCTATCACTCCATTTTCCTGCCTCCCACTTTGCACAGACTGGACCTTGGCTTCAAAGAAAAACCACCTGCTTGCAGAATCTCCTCAATCTCCTTGGTCACTTGGCTAAGTCTATTTACATCATTGTGGGATGTGAGGACATCATCCACATAGCTGTCTTTCGCCAGCACCCTTCGCACATCCTCAAGGTAAGAACATTTTGTGAGCCTTGCTGTTTCACACATAGCCAGCTGTGCTATGCATCCAGCATGCCTGTCCCCTATATTCACCCTCATGATGACATACTCCCCTATCTCTTCATCCTGCCGTCCCTCCAAAGGAATCTGTGCAGATGTGTCTCATGCAAGGCTGCTTGCACTCCTTTCCTTAGCAGGACAGCTCTGATGGGGTTCAAAACATCTGGCCCTTTGAGTAGCAGGTTGTTCACACTCACTCCCTTGAACTTTTGACTGCTGTTCCACACAATGCGCACTGGAGTAGTGACTGAGTAGGGATTTGGTGCTACTAAATGACTAACGTACCAAACTGGTCCTCTCCAGTCCTCAATCATCTTCTTTGTGAGTCTCTTTGCAGCTCCACGCTCAACCATCACATGGACTTGTAAGCAGCAAGCCACTCCGGTTCCTTCCTGAGCCTTTTCTCAGTTCTGAAGAAGGTGGCCTCAACGCCACTTTGATTATTGGGAAGGAAAGCAGGGTCCATTTTCCAAGGATATCTCGCATCCCAATGTGGAGACTTGCTGTGTTCATCCTTTATAATGTAAGTAAGGCCATATTTTATTATGTTGAGTTCCCTCTCCTCTGATAAGGTCATCTCCTTTCCTCCAGGCTGACAATTCCCACAGCAACATCTACCACATTTTGGCTCGCAGGCTGCACCAACACTATCCCATTTCCAACATTTAAGGAAGTCGCGGTGAGTTGTGGCTGTACGCCTAGCTTCAACTATGGTGTCTTGAATGTAAAGTGCCTTTGTCATGAAGGGGATTTCAGCAGGGATCACCTCATATTTAATGGCAGCTGTTCTCATAGAAAGAGCAAAAGGCATCTTTGATTCATATGCCGCCATGTCCACTTGCTCAAACAGATCAGGGTGGGCTCCACCCACTGTCTTTCCAAGAAGACTCTCCCACAAGACAAGATCTCCCACAACTTTCACCCTTTGTGGGGCAATTCTCCCCTCTCTTTGACTTATGAGCAACTCAATCTCCTCAGGTCTCCTTAGTTCCTCAAGTTCAACTTCAGGGAAGAATCTTCTCAACTCTTCAGGTCTAACAACCGGGCAATCTTCTTCAGCCCTTAACAGATTAGTTAATGGGCCCTCTCAGTTCCCTTGAAAGTTTTAATTCAAACTCTGAGGAGGTATCTTTTTGTGGCTACTTTGGTAGCCATTCCACCAACTCCATGCATAACAAGTGTGATCGTCTCACTCCTAAGAATCAACCTATTGGCTGCTTTATGAGTTATAATTGGCATCCTAAGCCAGATCCACAAGTGCTCAGATTATTTGACCTGCACTGGCGGTCACTTCCATCAACATCATAATGACAGGGAGTTCTCTTAATCCACTTTCTTTGATAGAGGCTCACCTTGCACTTGGCAGGACAGCTTACCTTCGACAAATTATTGGTAAAGGCCTTCCTGCATCTATCAGCTAACTCTGGGGTAAGTTCACACAAGAATATCTGTACTCAAGTAAAAGTACAACCACTTATACAAAAATGTACTCCAGTAAAAATATAAAATCTAATTATTTACTTGAGTAAGAGTAAAAAGTATTAGATGAAAAAAACTACTCAAGTAGTTAGTTACTCGTTACTTCCGATCTGATAAAGAAGTAGCGCAAAAGCACTGAATTTCAGACTACTTGGAGGGTTTTCACAAACCTCTCCTTAAAAGTCTCATTGTTCTACTTTATACAAGTAAAGCAGCCTATCTCAGTCCTGCAATGGGTAAATTAACATCACATAATGTGTCATTTGAGAAAAATCTCAAACACACACACAGATGTTTTTCTGATGGTTAACTCTGTATTTATTTAAACATGCAAACAGTAAACAAAAAAGAACGTGTGTGTCTGTTTGTTATCATGTGAATAGGTTATTTTCATTGCCATTAAAGTGCAATTACTGAACATAAACAGGAGCTTAATAAAAATGATCATTTTAGAATTTCATATTGAACTTATCTGTTTTACAAATCAACTCTACATTTATTATAATATATAATACATGTTTCTTTTAAATAAAACTTTATTCTTTTATTTTTATTAATTCATTTTTTTAGGAAGGATTTAAATAAAATACAATCCCGTTTTTATTTGAATGTATTTTCTACACATTAGTGAGGTGTCAGGATTTGTGTATTAATGCAAGACGTCCTTACAGTATGGTGTTCAGTTTGTTTAGTTGTGGGGAAATGGTATGGAAATGTGCAGATGTGAATGTGCTGTTTGTATGGTTTAACTTACACTAGGTTTTGTCATCGCTTGCACAGGAGTGCATAATTATTATGGCAAAAAAAAACTCGGACAGTGTGTCACATAATAGTGCTCAAATAGACATTACTGACACTTACCACTTCAGGTTGGATCTTGAATTCCTGTACGATGAGATGTCAGCTCGTTTAACAAAGCATGCATCACACTTTTTGACCTCTTGGAGTGAAAACATAGACAGAACTTGAAGCCACGCATGATCTGCCTCCGATATCTCGCACAACGCACACGCGCCCTCATCTGCTTCTCCTATCATCTACGTGCGGGCGCGCATGCTAAAGGGTGACACAGCCTGTCTGGCGAAACTTTCGAACACGCCCTATAAAGTTAATATATATATATATATATATATATATATATATATATATATATATATATATATATATATATATATATACATTAATTATCACCATTTGAAAGTACTGCAGTAATGCCGCCAAATGTAGCGAAGTAAAATAACAGTTTTTTCACTAGAAATGTACTTGAGTAAGAGTAAAAAGTACCCATCCTTAAATTTACTCTAAAAGTACTAGTTACCCAAAAAATTTACTCAAGTAAATGTAACGAAGTAAATGTAATTCGTTACTACCCACCTCTGGCTACCACCATCAAGCTATTACATGAGCTAACATAAGCATAAAGCAGTTAGAGATTAGCTACATTAACTTTAGCACTCTTGCCATCAATTTGCATTTAATATTAAACTATTGAAAAATGTTAACCGTTATCCCACCAGTAGCATCCCTGGAAATGTCCAGCAAGTAAAGTAATTCCCTGCTTCACCATCTATCTCCAATAGCAGTTCAACATGTGCTTCACAGCTTCTCACTACATGTGCTTGAAGATGACTCTGCACTTCCTGCTAGTGATGAGCGATTTCGAAGCATGCTTCATGAGGGTTCGAAACATTTACGAATCTTTTGTTTCGAATCATTGGTTCAGAGCTTGTTTCAAACTGGCCAGTCACATGATTTTAGCAAACGTATCGAAAATCCGACGATTCACCACTAGGGGGAGTTGATCACAAATGACCAGTGTAGGTGAACCCAGGTCAGTTTTATTATAAAAGTTCATAAAACATATCCTTCTGACCAGGGTTCTAAATTAACACCAGCCAATGTGGCTGGTAACTTTCTAAAGTTACCAGCCAATCAGCATTTCCACTAGCCAAATTTTTTCCGGTGAAAAAGAGAAATTATGAATGCATTTGATAATTTTATTAACATTGTTAGTATGAAAAACACACATAAAGTGAGGCTTCTCCAAGCAAGGCTCTCTTCAATACGACCTGTCTTGGCAGTTTTATAGACTCTCTGATGACTTTGGGCACTCTCATGGTCCTTTAGCCCTACTGCCTCAACTTTAAAATTATTTGTTCCCACCACAAATTGTTCGTTTCGGTTTTTTCTTTCACGTACATGCATATTTTCAACATTATACAATGATAGCAATGATTAATAACTTATTTTTACAAGTATATTTGTACAATATTTTAAGAAACCAGTCATTTTATGACTGCTATACTAAAATAATCTCAGTCATAGTTACTGCTAACTGTTTATGTATGTCCTAGTTAAACATTAGTAAACTAAATATTAATTTCATACATGTGTTGATTTTCTCAGCAACAATGCAATTCTATAGACTTGACAAGAGGTTCTCCTGAAATGTTTTCCTCTAATGTTTGAGACCTGACAGGGTGTGAGGATGTAGTTTTCTCTTACCAGTCTCATCATCTTTCCTTTCTGCTTCCCTTTCCCTGCTTTGCAAAAAACATTTCTGACGTCCACAGAAGCCAATAGTAATCGAGTCAAAATAAGATTAACATTATAATTTAGAAACTTACTTTAGTTTCGTCATGTTTTTATAAGCTAACATAATCGCGTGACGTTGAATGCGGTTGTGCGTGGATAAACGCAATGACGCGCCGACATGGCTTTGTGCGTGTATGCATCAGTGCGCCTGCTGCATCGCTTATTCGCTTTTACAAGCGCATATAGATCCGTTTTTGCCGCTATTATCTTTGTAAAGGAATACACTAGTTAACTGCTAAAATCTTAACTTGAGATTTACACCGGGGCACAACAGATTTAGACTATGGCATGTGCCGCCTTCCTTGTGTGTTATTGTGGATGCGCTCCGTTCATTTCCATGGTTTCTCGCGCTGGTTTCACTGCAAACTGCGCGCAGCCAATGGGTGTATGAAACATCATCACGTAGCATTACGGTACAGTGTTCATGGGAAATGTAGGAAGTACTGCCAGAGGAATAAATGTCCGAGAACAGAGCATTATGTATCATGCATGCAATGCCTCATGCATCACCGGCCAAACTGGCTAGTAAGTTTTTATGAACACCCGCCAAAATTAATTTTAACCCGCATTTGGCGGGTTGGCGGGTGTTAATTTAGAACCCTGCTTCTGACTAATAACACTATCATTTTGTCTACTTTTTGTTTATAGATAGATTTAATGAGCATAATTAAAAATGATTTGTTTGCCATAAATAAAACTAAAAACACAGAATAGACTTTTAATTATGTCTTAATTAAATTAAATAATTTATTTTTCTTAAAAACATATTTTTAGAACAATCTTGCTATTATTTTTTAAAAAGTGTAAAATGTTTGGACAGATCTTGCTGCTTTTACATTATTTTGACCAGCAGGATTCACCAGCGTGTATGGTGTTTCGAACGCTTTGAAAAACTGAATCAATTTGCGAAGCAATTGGTTCAATTGATTCGAAGCTTCGAAAAGCTTCGTTTCTCCCATCACTACTTCCTGCTTTTTGGCATGAGGACTAAAAAATCTCCACTTCCCTTTTCAAAATAAAAGTCTATTTATTTTTTTAAACGCAAAAGTCTCTTTCCATTTGCAATCCAACAGCACAGTATCTGATTATGCACATTAACCCTCTGGAGTCTAAGGGGTTTTTAGGGCCCTGGGGAAGTTTTGACATGCACTGACATTTGTGCTTTTTTCAGTTGCTTAAAAACATATTAATGGCAAAAGTCTCATAACACTGTGTTCATCACAAACTGGGCTACAATATCATATAATCAACATGTATATACATGTTTGTATTTTTGAGAGAAAAATGTTTATGCATGGTTTTTGAAAAAGCAAAATTTTTAAGTCACTGATATAACTCCACAAAACTCATTCTAAACATGTTTCCCCAAGACTTTTCAAAATAGGATCTAGTAGTCTAGAGTTTTTTCTTCAAAATGATGTAAAAATCATATGGCCTACTCAATCACATAAAGCAAGATATTGATTTACAATTTCTAAGACACTTTTGCTTGGGAAAGGCTGTATGCATGGAGGCGGAAAAGCTCCTGAATAATCAGTGATTGACAGCTGAGAGACAAAAGAGTTGAATAATGAGCCAGATAATGAGCCTTGTGGGGATGTTCAACAGGAATGTAACTTTCTCTGTAGTAAAACCATGATATGGTTTACTTTTCAATATAATGTAAATACACACACACACACACACACACACACACACACACACATTATATATATATATTTCTATTGAAATATTTTCTATTAATTTCACAAGCATAAGTTACCTTTTAAAAACCATAGTAGCCTAATCATGGTAAAGATACTGTTTGGCCATCGTAAAATGAACACACTTCAACACAGGGTTAGTGTTTGGTTGGCCAGCGAGAGGTTTACTTTTGTGCAGTAAAAAGCTCAAAAGAACAACTGCCTATCGTTGTCTGGACTCTTATTTGTGTTTTTGTAATCATTATAGTAGAAACACAACCAGGGACACGCGTGATAAACTTATCAATGTTTGTTTACAAAATTCTTGTTCCGTATTGAACTGATACGGAACACAGTTTGTTCCGTATTTTATGAAAATTAATTCAGTGCAAATACATGACAGACACATAGCTTATAATGTCAGCCATGAACGAAGACCGCATCATTTGAATAAGAAAACCCTGACTGTGCGGTAATTTCTCCCTCTGTTTGCCTATGATCTGCGTAGCATTTTTAACATCTTGCAGCCCCATCAGGGAATGCCCATTGGTCGTTTCAGTCATTGTGATGTCACGTATCATAGCAACGATGACGACAAGTGACAACAGCGGGAAATGTAAAAATGACTGCATCCGAGCAGCCGGCGAAAAAGAAACGAGCACAAAAATATAGAATTGAATGGAAAAATGACTACCGGTGGCTGGAATGCGTGAGGGACAATGAATACAAGGCCAATTGTACCATATGCCGTCGAGTTTATTCTGTTTGTCACGGCGGAGTGTGTGATATAAAGCAGCACGCATGAGGAGATAATCACAAGAGGAGCGAAAGGCTGCGGGCACAGGGAGCAATGGTAAGGTTCCTTGTCCGTCAGTCGTCTCCAGAGGCTCATATGGTATGTAATTATGTGGATTTTTAAAACTCAAATATAGTTGATAAGAAAGTGATTATATTAAAAGAGATAGTACAGGTTTAGCCTAACAATCCACATATATATCTCTCCAGTGCTCTCCCTCTGTCCCTGTATCCCGCATCCTCCCGT
The DNA here is from genome assembly GCF_030506205.2 of Paramisgurnus dabryanus. NCBI lineage: Eukaryota > Metazoa > Chordata > Actinopteri > Cypriniformes > Cobitidae > Paramisgurnus > Paramisgurnus dabryanus. The sequence continues at coordinate 26,441,891 of NC_133344.1, read as the reverse complement.
CTCAGAATGTGTCATATTAAATAATTATGGATTTAGATGGCTCAAGGTTTAAAAAGGGGTGGGGTCTTTGAAGAGGGCGAATTATAAACTTAAATTAAAACCATGGTTCATTGTTGGCAAAATGATCATGATAGCCTTTATATTTCACATCTATGGGTTCAGTCTTGTATACTTATGAGGCATACTTTGCTATTTATTAAATATTTAGGCCTAAGAAGTTGTATAAAATATATTTATCTAAATTTATTAATTAGTTTCCACTATTTTCACCAGAAGTCTTCATTTCAGGGGTTATTTTTTTCAAAATCATCTTTTGTGGGGGCATGTCACCAGACCCAGGCAAACCACAGAGAACAGGCTCGCAGGTCGGCTTGCAGCCTCCGACTGACGCTACACAATAACTGTCAGTATGGAAAGCCATCCAGTCAAAATGCGTAATGGTTTGATTGACTTTCCTCCGCTGCCTTGGCAGCCTGATGTTGCGGGGGATCTGCTGCCAGCCTCTCACTAGCTGCATCCTCGCGAACCTATGTGTTTGGCTCGGGCATCCACAATGCGTCCCACCGGGTTCCTTTGTGAGTATTTTTCCGTGGGGTTAATCCTACTAGCCCACGTTTCCTTCAGCAGAGCACTGCTTTCCTTACACAGCCACGGCTGTCTTTTTACCTCAACTACGGTTGACTTTCGCCCACCATCAGCCCTTAACGGGGCGGTGGCTTCCGCAGCGTTCCTATCCCGCTCAGATAGGGCGCTTCCCAGTCGCTGACACTACTGTGGCGTTAAAGGTACATCAAGTGCCCGGCCTTCTGCCTTAAAACCTAATTCTCCTTCTCCTTAACTTCTTTAACTCTGTGGACCCTGTACCGGGTCCAGAATTATCTTATTTTGACTTAATATAAAATATTCCTTTAATTTTTAATGGTCTGTCATGGACCCAGTACCACATATGAGATACTGTTTGAAAGCTTAGACTCTCTACTTTCTGCAGATATTCATCACTTTGAGATATGTTTTACTGCAAGAAAGTTATTTACACTTAATTTACACTATCACCCCCCCGACAATTTATTATATGATTTAATATTCACATATTTCATATTTTTCAAGTATGACAAACATGGGCAAGTCTTATATCAAATGAAAGCTCTTACTCTCAGGAATAAGGCTGCATTGTTATTTTTGTTCTATTATTATCACATATCCAGCAATCATTGAATGAATAATAAGGTAAAAAATTGTCTTTTATAAACATATGGGAAACTTGAGTGTGAACTGCCTCAGATAGCACATATATTCACAAATGATACACCATCTTTTATCTTAGGTCCTACTCTAAACAATGAGTCCATTCACAGCATTTTCTTTGGTTGTGTGCATATATAATCCCTTGCTATTTATTATATGTGCAAAACAAACAAAAAATATTTATATGAAAAATGTATTTTCGCACCCTTCAGTAAAATAAGAATATCTTTTGAATGCGACATGCTAAAGAGTTCATTCTTTTTTTGGGTGTTTACTGTCTGCTGCTGGTAACAACCAGAACTGTCTGCAGTCTGCTAGAGCACACAGAACCAGAGTTCCCTTTCAATACGGTTCACTGCTGAAAAACTATGGGGGGAAACTCCTGTTTACTCCGTGACTGAAGCCTATTGGTTAACGTCTGTACAAAGTACAGACCAATGACGTTTGAACCCGCGCGCGGGAGGAACGCGTCCTTATATAAGCGCGGTTCAATCGTCAAGAGCTCATTATTTTCTCCTTCAGCGCGAACCTCTCGCTGCTCCGAAGAAAAAGAAGAAGCCTTACCTCGCCGTTGACAAAAGCCCTGCAGCGGAGTCCAGGCCTAGCGTCTTCCCCTGCCGTTTTCCGGCTGAGAACCGAAGATAGCAGAGTCCAGGTCTAGCGTCTTCCCCTGCCGCTTTCCGGCCGAGAACCGAAGATAGCCTTCGCTTGCCGTGGTTCGAGCCCTGTGCAGCGGACACACGCCTGACGAGGTCTCCCCTGCGGCCGCCCGGTAAGATCGATATTTTTAATATAAAGCTATAAGCTAAAAGAGCAGGCGCTGTTGTAATAGCGTCCAGCACAGCGGCTCGGTGAGCCTCTCTGCTATGAATTTCCTCCGAGCGCGTTACCGGTCTGGCACCTCCCACGCCGGGACCGCGCTTATGCTTTGGTTGTCTTATCCATGTTTCGTGCTCCCCCTGCTGTTTCTCTCTCGCCGGGATGAACACACGGCGAGCCATGAGACTAGATGGATGCATAGACAAGCACACACGGACTAACCCCCCCTGTGTTCTGTCACACCGCAACCGTTCATGCTTACAGAGTCCCTTCGCTCCTCTCACATTCAGTGGCGAGATCTCTGGCACATATATTAATCCCCCGAGTGCATCGGGTGATACCGTCACGACGCATGGCTGTTCTGTCTGTGTTGCTGCTCCCCTCTGCCGTTCCTCTCTTGTTGAGATGAACAAGCGGGGAACCGTAGACCTGGATAGATGCATACGACAAGCAAACACGGGCGGTCTGCCCCTGTCTCTGTCATAGCACAGCCACTCGTGCTCCACGCTCGCGGAGTCCCTCGCTCCTTTCCCCACAGTGGTGAGGTCTCTTAACAGCTTAGCTAGCACGCGGTATTACGGCTCGCTGCCTCTAAATGCAGCTGTCCAGTGTTCAACGATTACAGAGCTTCATGCCCCTCCCCTCCTGGAGCGGCGCGATCTCATTCGTCTGCTCGATAGGGCCGATTCGCCGCTATTGGAGCACCAAGAACACTCATTTTAAGAGAGCTTCATGCCCCTCCCCTCCTGGAGCGGCACGATCTCATTCGTCTGCTCGATAAGGCGGACACGCCTCTATTGGAGCGCTAAAACACTTATTATAGAGCTTTACTGGCCTGAGCCGATCTCACTTCAGATAGCTCATTTTTCGTCTGCCTGGTAATTTCTCTCTGGTTTAGACGGAATCAGAGGCAGAACGAATTTGTTTATAATATACTGAGGCCCGAATACCTCCCTTTATTCAGTCCCGTCCTATATCAGTGCGCTGAATATTGGTACATTCTTATATATATATACCCGGTTTTTCTGCCCTTTTAATAAACGGCAAAACCGCGGGCCTCGCGGCAGACTTCCTCTCTGCGATGGGTTCAGTCTGACATTAAACTACCTAGACATACTACCCTGCTCCGTGAGCCGTTCGGTCACCGTCACTACTGAGGCTTGTGCACCTGAACGGCTGAGCTCTGGTCTCCGCAGCATAGCTGCATCAACAGAGAACGAAACTGTCTGGGAAAAAGGGGTTATGTCGCGCCTCGGCTGGACTGCCCTGAAATGTTTTCTGTGTGCTGTTTATCCAAACATACTGTGTAATACTGTCGGCTATGCGACCTCACTATAGTGGCGAATGGTATTTAATTCCTCTAAAAAGAGTAATTTCCGTGCTTACTATACTGTGTATTGACACCCACGGTTGTACGGTGTCTCTAAACACTTTATCGCCTTACTGACAAGCAATCAGTAATACGCACACACGGCCCGCTGTCCATAATTCTATCGACGCTAGCCGAAAAAACCCCGGTTTGGCCATATACTGTGTATTGACACCCCACGACTGTACGGTGTCTCTAACACCTTTCTGCCAAATTCGCTCGCAGCCCACCTCAGTTTCTCCGCTACGATGCTGATGGCGCAAACGAGCACGGTCTTACGGCTGTTATTCTCTCTTCCTAGAGGAAGGACAGCCTCAGACTTTTGCATGGCTCCAAGCGTTTGAATCGCGCCCTCTCCGGACGGCCACTCAAAGGCTTACAGCCAAGCGGTTTATGACGTTTTTCGGCCATATAGCTGATTTATATTAGCGGATCCGAAGACGCTCACACCTCCGCTCCAATACTCGGAGATATTAAGGGTAATATCAACCTCAAGTGAGCTTGCTACCCGCCACAATAAGTTTCAAAGCTTAAAGCGCGCGCACAGTCAGACGCGCGCGGCATCTCGTTTAAGACGGGCGCACGTACCCCTCTAACGAGCCTCAGAAAGCTGAATATCGTGGCATTGTTCATAAGTCCACTTCAGTTTGACTAAGCAAAGGTCCCGCCCCGAGCTGACGGCCGGGAAGCTTGCTTAAGTTACACACTGCTGCATGAAGTGCTGTCATTACGAGCTAGCCCAGCATTTGCTGTGGGTTGAACACGCTTTACGACGGCAATCAGCCTTCGGCGCGTGGAACGCCGTTTGTCTCATATAAATCACCTTGTACTGTGAATACGGTACATTAAGAGGATGATTTAGCACTGCAGCACTCTCGACCGTGTTATTGTGATAATGCGGTCGGGCAATCTACGGTGGTTTCATTATTTACCGAACCAGACTGAGATCTCGCCCCCTGAACAAGCTGACGAGTCATCTCCTTTATAAACTCATTGCATCGCTTTATAAGCTATGTTCAATCAGAGTGATACGCATCTCATGCTTAAACTACCAATATTAACCCATTACGATGGGCGTGCGGAGATGGCATCCGTGGGACACGACCTACATTACGTGCCTTATGACACATTGACACAAGCTGCTAGGACCCCTTTCACGAGGCGTCCTTATGCAAAGTCTGATCCATTCTGTCTAGTGACATTTGAAAGTCAATACCCCCCGCGAATCGTGGGTGGAACACTTTTCTCCTCACTACAGAGGCACGGCGGCTCTCTCCCCTACCTATATCTATGTGGCCGTGATAACAGCGAACCACGCTTTTACGACCGACCATTCATTTAATTCACAAGCCTGTCATCTCTCAGATGCGGACGGCGGCGGTAACAGCGAACCATGCTTTTACGGCTGGCCATTCACTTTATTCATAAGCCTGTCATCTCTCAGATGCGGACGGCGGCGGTAACAGCGAACCATGCTTTTACGGCTGGCCATTCACTTTATTCATAAGTCTGTCATTTCTCAGATGCGGACGGTGCCCGAGGCACAGCGCTCTGGAACTGTCCAAGGTCCTGGATGACACATACGTCTGACGTACATCAGACGATCAGCTGTTCATCTGCGTCACAGATCACTCACTAGAGCACCTGTCAATACAGGCTATTTATGGATCGTTGACGTTATCACCTCCCGTGACAATTATGCTCACTTGTCTTAGAGCATGGGCATGGTCTTAGAGGTTTCTCATTTGACAATTGTGACACGGCCGGCTGGTCCCCGCCGTCCACGTTGTCAGTTTACAGCTTCGACATCCCTGCTTCGTACTACTGAGGTTTGTTGCATTAAAGGTGCGCCCATTAGCTCACCTGTATGCACGATATGGTTTTTAATTATATGCGTCCACCGTGCGCTTAGAGAAGCTCACATGTACACGCTATAACATTTTGGTATACAATAAGATGCGCTTGGGAAAGCTCACCTGTATACACAGCTGTGTTATGATTTGTGACACATACATTGTTGTTCATCTGTGTACGTTCACGGTGCGTTGGGTGCCCACCGTTACGTTCATCAATCATATTTGTACACATTCACGGCGCGTTCTGTGCACTGATTTATCTATACGCATTCACGGTGCACTGAAGAGTTCACCCGTGTGCGCACAATTTATTATCAGAACACATGACGGCGCGCTCGAGAATCTTGCCGGCCTGTGCATTATAACACTCTGATTCATCTATATGCATTCACGATGTATTCAAGTGTTCACCTGTGCCCGTGCAATTTATAGTCAATACACATTTACGGCGCGCTTGGAAAGCTCACCGATCTGTGCACTATAATACTTCCTATATGCATCCCGATGCGCTCGAGGGTGCACCTGGGTTCACACTATTGTGGTATCTGTATAATCCCACGCTACGAACCGTTCTGCCGCATATTATAGTCAGATCGGCCGTTCGTGAGCTTCGCAGATCACTCACTACGTATGTCTGTGTTGCTAACAGTGGTTATTTAGATGGATCGTTGAAACCATCGCACTGGCTCCCGCCCCTCTATGAGCTATGTCCTATATAGAGCCCACTCTCTGCGAGTTTGGCTTCTTCATGAACTTGGTCTACAGGGGTATCTATATCTATATTTGATATCTGCTACGCGGCCGGCTGGTCTTCGCCGTCTACGTTGTCAGATTGTACAGCTTAGACGTCCCTGCCCTACGAGTGCAGGTTCTCTCGGCTCAATCATGCACGCTCATGCGTTTTATGTGTACACCACGGTGCGCTCAGAGAGCTCACCAACGTGACTCTGAATTTACTTATCTCGCACAGCCGCGGCGCGCTCGGTACCTCGCCGTCTTGTGCTATGTTATGTGCCCCCGGTGCGTTTAAAACCCCACCGTGTGCGCGTCAACAATTTATATGGTGCTTACACATTTGCTTTTTAAGCTGTGAATATGCCGGGTATAGGGCCACACGCAGTGTCTCTCCGGTAAGGCACTTCAGTACGTTGTGTATGCACGGCGTGATGGGATTACGTTCCCCCATAGCGTCAGCTAACTGACGCAATGCGAAGTGAACCGTATTGAAAGGGAACGCTTAGGTTACTCACGTAACCCCGGTTCCCTGAAATAACGGGAACGAAGCATTGCGTCTCTTGCCGTGCTACAAACGTCTACGCAGCGAGTGTTATTCGGCTGCGCGCTTCAGTCGAATATAATGAGCTCCTGACGATTGAACCGCGCTTATATAAGGACGCGTTCCTCCCGCGCGCGGGTTCAAACGTCATTGGTCTGTACTTTGTACAGACGTTAACCAATAGGCTTCAGTCACGGAGTAAACAGGAGTTTCCCCCCATAGCGTCAGCTAACTGACGCAATGCTTCGTTCCCGTTATTTCAGGGAACCGGGGTTACGTGAGTAACCTAAGCGTTATACACTATCAAAGACAGTATTTACAACATAAAAAGGAAAATTTGGTGTTTTATCAAATGAAAAACAACATAAATAACAATATTTGTCACAAACAGCAGCTTTTTATGTAACTTCAAAGGGTTTTCTGCAAAATGATATAAAGATATTGCATTTATTCCACTGTATGTGGTTATGGGAGCACTTCAAATGTTTTTTGGCAGAAATTGTACACCATAAGCATATTATTCCTCCCATCAGTTGGAGTAAAATAACTTTTGCATTTATTATGATAGAGAAAAAATTCCTTTTTCCTCTGTAAGCTGGCAATTGCTGGAATCAAACAAAACTGCAGGTTTCGTTACCACTCAGGGCCAGAGTTATACACTTTTAAATACAGACTTTAGAAAAAAAACATCAAAAAGCGCCTATTTATTTTTGTGTTTATTAGAGGACTGACAACACATACAACCATGTTGAGCACTTTTAACAGTGTTTTATGTAATTTCAAAGGGTTTCCTGTAAAATGATACCAAACTTTTGTATGTGCAGCTCTGCTTGTGGGTATGCCGCGAGAGCATTTCGGAAGCAGTCTCCTTTTTATGATTCCTTGAATCGCTTTCACAGGATTTGGATGTCATCTGCCTCCTGGTTCTTGTGGCGCCACATGAAGTTTACCCACAAGTTTAACAAACCCGTTGTATCAGCAACTGGTTAGATCAGCATAGCAGTCAAAAACGGGACGCGGGTGATCACGTACGGGAGAAATCATTTACCCCCAAAATACAGGACCCCTAGTCATACTGTGCAAGTAAGTTACCTGGCTTTTTGGTTTTCTTTGCCCACGAACTGAAAGGCTTGCCAATCTTCATCATTTTGCTAAGCTAAGTCAATCTCCATTGGTCTTTTACACCTTTATCGATCTTCAAAACATCGGAACCTTACTGCATTATAAGTTTGTCCATGCTAGCTGAAATAAAGTTTTACCTCAGCTTAACGTGATACAGCCAGAAAACCCGGAGTGGATCCGGTGCATTGTGATTACAGAACACTTACATTGGAGAGAGGAACGTGATTTGGATCCACTCCAGGCTTTGATCACATCCCACTTAAAAAGGTGAAAACACGTCGTCTTTATGAAAAGTGAATTTTTTTTTTTTTTTTGGCCCGCCACCACCCCCTCTCTTCGGAGGACAACTTTTTTTTTAAGTAAATTATTTTACAGTACAGAAAATAGAAATACTTATTTACAGTGCACATAAGGGGAGGGGGATTAAGCACCACGTAAAAGTGTAACACATAACATACATAAAACAAAATAACAGACAGATTACAAAAGGACAATACAGTTGCAGTGAGAACTTATTATTGCTGGTTGAATAGAATGATCTTGAGGTTCACGTTCGTTAGTTACAGTTAGAGTATTTAAGCGGAAATGGGTTTAAAAAGGGTTGGAAAAATATGTTATGCATGAGTTTAAATGGTGTGTGCCTTTAGAGATAAAATAAATGAAATTACATAATAGAAGAGGGAGATGTGTGACTGGTAATGTACACGGCTTGTAGCTATATTTTTGTGTTAAGAAATGATAGAAATGGGGACCAGATGTCTTCAAGGGCTGATGTCTGCTTCCATCTGTGTGCATTGTATTTCTCTATTGAAATGTGTTCAGAAATTAAATTTATCCAATGATTGATGTTGCAAGATTTCTTTGATTTCCAGTTTTGGAGAACTACTTTCTTAGCGACAGCTAGAGAGACGAGCAACGGATTCCTGTATTTTTGGGGATATGGATTTTAGAAATGTCGCCAATGAGACAGGGTGTTGGAGATAATGGGATTCTGTGACTCAGGATGGTGGATAATATCTCAGTGACTGTAACCCAAAATGATTGAACTGGTTGGCATTGCCACATGGCGTGTAAATAATCATCTATCCTACCTAAAGTGCATTGTGAACAAATATTGGTGTTGTGTAGGCCCATTTTAAACATTTTACTTTGGGTAATGTGAGTTCTGTGAATGACTTTATATTGTATAAGCTGCAGGTTTGTGTTATTGGTCATGAAAAATGTGTTCCTAAAGATTTGTTCTCAGTACTCAGGGTTGGAAGAGAAGGCCAAATCAGCTTCCTATTTGGTTGTTGGGAGCGTTATTGTTGTGTTTTGGTGGGAAATCATAGTGTATAGTTGGGAGGTTAATTTTTTGAAGGTATTAATTTTCATAAGTTCTTTTATAAGTTGAGATGGTTGTAATGTATTATTTATAAGTCTGGTTTTGTGTTTAATTCTAAGTCTAAGTTGTTGATATTGAAGAAATTGTTCTTTCCCAACCCCATATTTCTGTGTGAGTGTGTCAAATGACATGAAGTGGTGGTTCTCAAATACATGGTGAAGATGTGTGATTCCTTTTTGTCCCCAAAAAAGTGGTTTATTTTGAATCTTGAATTCTGGGTTGTGCCAAAGTGGGGTAAACTTATTTAATTCTAGTGATGATTTTGTGATTTGATTTGTTTTCCACCAGGCTGTCAGAGTTGATTGTATAGTAATGCTTTGGAAGAGGTTGGAAGGGGAGATCTGAAATTGGGATATTTATGCATTGATTTTGTTCCAATTCTAGCCATGGGTAATTGTACTTGTGTATATTGATCCATTTAACTAAATACTGTAATTGATTTGCCAGAAAGTAATGATGGAAGTTTGGAGCCTCAAGCCCCCCATGTGATTTTTTATTTTGTAGTGTTGAGAGTGAAATTCTGGGTTTTTTATTTTTCCAATAAAATTGTGTTGTTAAAGAATTAAGAGTTTTGAACCATTTATCTGTGGGAGTGACGGGGATCATAGAAAAAAAGTAGTTAATTTGAGGTAGGGTTTCATTTTTACAGCGGCTATTCTTCCGATTAATGTAAGTGGATGTTTAGACCAGCGTTTATATTCGTTTTCAATTTTCTTAAGGAGAGGAGTGTAGTTGAGAGTGAAAAGCTCTGCCTGGGGGAAATCTGAATCCCTAGATACTTGATGTTGCCAGTGTGAAGGTGGAGGGAGGGGTCCTGAGCTCCAGAATCCCATGCATCATCTGATAGTGGTAGTAAAATTGACTTGTTCCAGTTGATAGTGTAATGTGAGACAAGTGAGAAATTACTGATAATATTGAACGTTTCTTGAAGTGACACTCGTGGGTTCTGTAGATATAGTAAAAGATCATCTGCATATAAACTGATTTTGTGTTGTACATTGTCTACCTGAATTACTTTAATTATGGTGTTTTGTCGTATTGCTGCTGCGAGAGGTTCAATAAAAATGGCAAAGAGGGAGGACGAGAGAGGACATCCCTGTCTGGTGCCCTGATGTAGTGTGAAACTCTGTGAAGTAATTCCGTTGGTGGTGATGGTGGCCCTGGGTGATGAATACAGTATTTTAATCCAGTGGATGAACGACTCTCCAAAACCAAACTTGTGAAGTGTATTGAATAAAAATGCCCAGTTTACCTTATCGAAGGCTTTTTCTGCGTCAAGTGAAATGATAATTGTTTTCTGTTGTATTTCTTGTGATATATTAAATAAATTAAAAAGTCTACGGACATTATCTGTAGCGTGCCTATTTTTTATGAAACCTGTCTGATCTGGATGAATGATTGTGGGGGTGACTGATTCTATTCTGGTTGCTAATGCTTTGGTGATAATTTTCAAATCAGTATTTAATAATGAGAGAGGTCGGTAGCTTGAGGGATGAGATGGATCTTTGTTGGGTTTTAGTAGTAATGTCATGGCTGCTGTATTCATGTGTGTGGGTATGGTGGATGACTTTTTTATTTCTATAATTACTCTGTTAAATAGTGGTGATAATATATCCCAAAAGTGTCTGTAAAATTCAGCTGGTAGTCCATCTGGCCCGGGAGATTTATTGCTAGGAATTTTATTGAGTGCTTTAGTAAGTTCATTAATGCTTAGGGGTGCGTCTCGAATGTTGGTTTGTTCTAAAGTTAATTTTGGCAATGTCAGACTATTCAAAAAAGTGTTGATTTCTGATTGAGTAGGTTGGTGAGTGGGGGAATAGAGATTGCTATAGAAATTTCTAAACATATTATTTATATCCTGTGGGTTTTGGTTAATATTTCCTGTGGTGTCTAAGATGGCTGGGATGATTGATTTCTCTTTCTTGTATTGGAGTAGATTTGCTAGGTATTTATTGTTTGCTTTGTTATTGTATTGAAAACCATTATATTTCAGTTGCTGAATTTGAAATTGTGTTCTTTTCTGTATGATATCATCAATTTGTATTTTGAGTTCTTTTAATTCCTTCTGTTTTGGTTCACTGGGATGGTGAGATATTTCATTTGTTAGGAGTTAGATTTTTTGTTCTAATGTATTTTCCAATTGTTGTTGCTGTTTTTTCCTATATGAAGAGTATGATATAATTTTCCCTCGGATTACGGCTTTACCAGTTTCCCATAACAGTGAAGGTGAGGTGTCTGGAGAGTCGTTCATTTCCAGAAAGAATGCCCACTCTCGCCTTATAAGGGTTGTAAAGTTGGGGTCTTCTAATAGTGAGGTATTGAAGCGCCATGAAAAGTGAATTTAATAATTTTTCAAATGACGGAAATCCGTCTAGCGACGGAAAACTTTAATCCATGGTTTACGGCCGGTCACACTTTCCGGCTTTCTCAGCGAAAAGAAGCTAATTTCCATTTTTGCACCTGCTGCTTATATACGCACCTGGCGGGGCGGCGCCAGCATTATGCAAATATCTCAATGCCAAGTTCATTGGCGTTTTAGTAGTATTCGAAGCAGATTGGTCTCTCTAAGCGAGTTCCCAATTCGTTGGTCACGACGTGACGTCTACGTTCCCTTCCTTCAGGGAACAAGGGTTACATACGTAACCGAGACGTTTCAGGGGCTTAATGAAATTTGGGCTCATGTGTGAGTTATAGAGGGTAAACAGAAGTTTTTAACATTTTCATGAAGTAGTTTTGTGCCTATGATTAAGACCAAACAAAACACAAAATACAACATTCAAATATTTGTGATTTTATTTAAACTTTATCCAAGGTGCACAGTAAGCTTAAATCCTAGTTTTTCAACAGAGGAAGGAGTACTCGGCCTCAGAGTGATCACCTGAAGAAAAAAAAGAAATTTAACACAGAGAAAAGAGATGCTGTAAATAATAACAGGTGTCAGATACAATCACTGTACTTTAAATAAGTAATAATGTATAAAGTATACTTTTAAATAAAGCCAAATAGGACAAACCGTTGTGTTTTGGCAAACCATGCACAGACACTTGACTTCTTTAAATGTATGATTAAAATGAATTTACATCTTACTTGTTTGGTAGTAATCATAGACTTTGATCACAGCTGGCTTGAGATTCTTGACTGGAAGAATCTGTTTTAATTGTATCTCATAATTCATAGGGAGATTTTTTGGAACCTGCAGGAGAATTAACAGAAAAAGACAAACTCTCAGTCATTGGCATTATAGACAAAAAAAATTATGAATAAATTATATAAATGGTCAAAATATGATTTCATTTTCTCACCTCTTTCAGATATAAAAGGATATGATCGTCTTTAGTATCCACCCGCTCCACAAGTGATCCAAATGTCTGAGGAGCAGCGGCAAGCTGTGAGGCAGAAATTATTTTTATTATTAAAGTCATTTTAATTGTTGTTAAGTAATCTCTCTTGTGTTGTTATATTTATATTTATGCTTTTGGCAGAAGCTTTTATGCAAAACTACTTAAAGTTCATTCCAGCTTTACATTTCCCAGTATGTGTGTTTCCTCTGACTACTAACACAACGCTCTACACTGTCAGAAAAATTTCCAAAATAGACCCAAGCTAACTCAGGCAATACCCTTTAAAAAGGTCCTTATATGAACCATTTTGGTTCAAGTATGTATACATGTATACAAATAGTACCATGTATTTTTGAAGTACTGATATGAACACTAGTTGCAAAGGTGTACACTGCAGTGACAACTGTAACAGTGTTACAGTGACAGTGTAAACACTGAGCTCCAGTAACTACAAGGAAAACAAGAAGAGCTTTACTGTAGTTTACTAGTAAAAATTCAGACGCAGAGTATGTGTTTTGAGACCTAAGCTCTCATAACTTTAAAGTTTGTGATTCATCACTTTATAAATTCAAACCCACCAATGATGTGTCAGCTGTGAATCCTGATAAGAGCTTAATATCCACAATGACCATGTTAGTAGTTTCATGTGGACCATTATATCTGCAAAAAATCAATAAAGAAACAAAAATAATCAAAATAGTTGGTTCCTTAATAAATATAAAACATACTACTATTACTAATAAAGCATCGGTCATTAAAATATCTTGGGGTTACCTTAGCAATAGAGATATGCAATTGCACTTCAAATTGTCGGTTGTGCTTTTATTAAGAAGTTATATAGGTCAACTACAGACCAGTTTGAGCTATTCACATGTGTCTGTTAGAGAAACTAAAGCCATAAACATCTCTTTTATTACTCAGATGTGTTCATACTTGACTGTAAATTTCAAATTTTGTGGTTGTGTGGATGATTTTTTGCAATCAGCCTCAAGCGTAGCTTCAACGGTCAATGTTTTATCTTCAGTGGGAGTGGCAATGTTGTAAAACAGAGCCATCTGAGAGAAAGAAAGAAAGAATCAATACAAACACAAACTAATTCATAAATCATTACACATACAGTTTGTTAAACCACAGAGATATGCCAAGTGTTTATATTAATGTTAAGATGTATCAGGAGTTTCTGACCTGCACAGACACACAGGTCGAGCCTTTCACTTCAATACTGTATTTGCCAGGAACATTGGTCAGTTTCTTCTCCTGATACAGTAACTTGTTGTCCTGATTCACATCAAAGTTGTGAGAGTCTCCTGCTGACTGAACCGTCACTGTACTGAAACCATCAGAGCTGAAGACTTTGGTGGCGTACAAAGACAAAGCCTGAAGAGCCACAACTGTGTCCTGATAACATCACAACATCATCATTACAACATGGAAATGCATTCTGGGTAATATTAACAAACATAAATGTTTATTAATATGATTAACCTGTGTAGATGAGAATCCTCCATAGGCGTTCTGCTGCTTGACAAGCCAGCTGACGATCCTGTTAGCATAACCCAGCTCAACTGTAGTGACTGAATCTGAAGTGAGAACAGCTAGCAGAACATATGAGCTGATCTCCACTGACAGAGAACCAGAATCATCAACAGATCCTGACTGAGACCAGTGAAGCTGAGACCCTTTAGGACCAAAGAGATATGAATAAAAAACAGATAAAACAACAGATATTGTTGACATTCAAGAATACACAAATGTCTTTACCTTCTGAAATGGCAAGATTTTCCAGTTCCTTTAAAAGCTGCTGTCTGGTGTCCGTGTCATTCGCCAGACTGAAAGTGTAGGCAAGCAGCGCAGTGCTGTAAGTGTTTTTAAGATTCCCAATGATGGACCTCAAACAGAACAAACCTTGAGCGACCACAGGATCCTGAAACACAAACAGATAAGCAGCAGAAGTGAGTGTGATTCATCTTATAGTTTATACTATGATCTCTGTTGATGTACTTACTGTGACTGGAGTTTCCAGTTCAAGTAATGATGCAGTGATGTAAGCAGTCATGGTTATATTATCATTTACTCCACCCTGTAGAGACACAGAAGCAAATAAAGCGACATACTGTAGTAAATTTATCATGAAAATCTTCAATCACGTACCTTCATTCTGTTGTTGAACAAACTTCCTTGTTGAATAAAACAACCATCTGTACTGCGCCTGCTTATTAACCAATCCTTTGCACTTTGAATAACATCTGGATCAATGTATATGTACTTCTGTGCTTTGCCAAAAGACCTCAGGACAAAAGATGTCAACCTGGAGGTTTGGAAATTGGAGATTTATCAGTTTTTGATCAATAGTCTTGATCACTCTAATATATTTTAGAGAAAATTAAAATGAAATATTCACCATGTATTCTCTTCACCACTGCCGAATGTACTGTATCCACCACTGTCATGTCTGTAGTTCAGCTGTCTCTGATATCCTGTTTAGTTTGACAGTGATTGAACAGTGAAACAATGACTATTAATCTTTATTATTACACTCATTGGAATGTTTGATTTTGATTGGAAACATTTGGAGGTTTGTTATTCCCAACTAATTACCGCTCAAAACTAATAACACACAGTAACCTGGATACTGTAAATCATTTTGACAAGTACAGTTTAATATTACACAAAAAATTAATATAAATATAACATATATGACATCATATTTACAAATTATTTAACCAAATAGTGTGTTTGTGACTTTTGAATGTCCTGTCTTATCTTAAAACAAAAAGTAAACGGGTTTTCCACATAGAAGGTCTGCATTTGTTAAAAATGAACTAATAAAATATTTCAAGTCAATATTTAATATTCCTTACCTTACTTATGAGGTAAAAAGCCATGTAATAAGTGGGATAATGTACAGGGGCTCGTGTACTGTCAGGGCTTATTTCTGCAGTAACAACTGGCTGCCATTATCCCTTAACCCTGGAGAACCCCCGGGTCAAATTTGGCCAATGTAAATTGATGCTAAGAGAAAGGTTCTTGGGTTCTCCAGGGTTAAACAACATTTTGATGCAAGCATGAATCAAATCCATGATTTGTTTTTTCTTACCACTCTTCAGGAAGCCTGTGGCTCTCTCTCTGATGGCTGAAGTGAGTTGCTTTGTGTTTTCCAGATACTGTAAAATGTAAATATTGGGAGACAGAACAGCAATGTTTTGTTCTCCACAGCCGTACGGCATTCGTAATAATCCATGAAGATTCTGCAGTGCACGACCCAATATGTCTCCTACAACAGAATTTTTATTTTTTTTTATTGTAAATTGAATGTCACAAATGTAACGTCTAATTTCTGTTTGTGTATCTACAGTAAATGTTACCAATCACTGAAACTGAAGATCTTGCTGATCCCTCTATCACATCTTTAGGAAGCGTCAGATCCAGCTCTTCTGAAAGACTGTTACCTTTAAAACAGAAAAATGAAAACATGTCAATGATCAGGAAAACAACACTAATAATGTTTATCTCAGAAATAGTTTGTTCACTTTTAAAAGTAGCAAGCTGATTTTGAGCCTAACTTTTGGGAAGGACGGATGCAATATACAGATAGTAACATACACCTTATTTTTCTGCAGTTTTTTTTACACTATTAGCTATCGGTTCGACTAACAGTCGATAGTCATGGCCGATACATCCTGATCATCAAAAGAGAACAAGAAGTGCAATGAATTTAAGCTCTGTGTATAAAATAAAAAAAATCCATGTGAAAAATCACTAGTTTAATGTTCAACCTTAAGGGTCATTATACACTCTTAAAACGAATGTGTTAAATTAACACATCTTGTGTCTAGTTAAGGACAACACACCTAGTGTGTTGTCCTTAATTTAACACATCTCTGTGTTATTTTTGGAACAACACACTTTGTGTTGTTTTAACACATCTTGTGTTGTCCCTTTTATTTTTTATGAACTTAAATGACACATAATGTGTTAAAAACAACACATAATGTGTTAAATAGTTTAACACAAAGCAATGTGTTAAAATTAACACATCGCAGGGTGTGTTAATTTTAACACATTGCTTTGTGTTAAACTATTTAACACATTATGTGTTAATTTTAACACATTATGTGTCATTTTCTGTTGATTTAGAGTTCATATAAATAAAAGGGACAACACAAGATGTGTTAAAACAACACAAAGTGTGTTGTTCCAAAAATAACACAGAGATGTGTTAAATTAAGGACAACACACTAGGTGTGTTGTCCTTAACTAGACACAAGATGTGTTAATTTAACACATTCGTTTTAAGAGTGTATGATTGAATAACATTCGAAAGTTTGATCTTCAGAATTTAGTTAATATAACCACCAGCCATGGGTATTGGCATCATTATCAGCAGATATCAGTCTAAATAATCGGTTATCATATTGGTGAAATTTTCTCTAATAAAGAGGCAACTAGCAAGATTAATTTGGAAATGGGACTAAAAAAACCCAGACAAATATGTGCAGACAAACCCTTTGGACACAGTAACCAGCTGTGGGTCTCCGTCTTTTCAGTTCCTTCAGCCTACAGTAGAAAATAATAACATTGACATATTTCAAAGGAATAGTTCACTAAAATATATATACTCACCCTTACGCAATTCCATTTGTTGAAGCTCCAAAAAGGATCAATAAAATAATCCAATGACTCCAATGTGAATATACTGTATATGTCTTCTGAAGCATTACAATATGTTCATAAAATAAAACAATTAATAGAAAACATGTGTCACTCTAAAATACATACAGTATATTAACCCACTGGAGTCTTCTGGATTACTTTTAATGATATCTAAATTTTTGGAGCTTTGAATACCACATAAGAACATAACATACTGGAAAGGCATGAGAGTGAGTAAATGATGAGATCATTTTCATATTTAGGTTTAATATAAGGCACACACAGACCAATTATATGTGAGATCTGTTGGCGATGAGCTCACCTGTACAAGGAGACTTCGAGTAACTATGTCAATGCGTCCTCTCTCTGGCACGCTCACAATCTCATTGTCACACACAGTCTGTGACTGCTCTGCCTCTGCACTCACTGTTATATTCAACACTCCTACAAAACAAACAACTCATGATCATCTCCACTGATGAAATACTTACAAAAACACAAGACACTGATTCAGATTAAACAAACTGACCAAGAACAGAAGGAGTGAGAATCCATTTAAAGGTTTTTCTTCCATTAGCACACAGACAGGATGAATACTGGTCATCATCAGAGGAGGCATTAAGAGTGAAGTCTGAAGATGGAGCTGGAGTTACTTTAACCTGTCCATGAAAGATGGAGGATTACTTCAGATTTGATATAACAGAAATATGAGAAGATGTTCACAGAAATCTCACCATGATACATTTGGACAGATAGTTGAAGACGGTGGCCTTCAGTTCAAAGATCTCCCCACGGATGATGGAGTAAGGCAGAGAAAGCTCCAGGAAGAAGGGCTGGAAAACTGTCAGCTGAGCAGGAGGAGCCAAACCCAAACCTTTGGAGGACAGACAGAAGGCATCCGTCTCCCAGGTGGTGATGGTGTCAGGAACCTTGACAGGAACCTGTGTTGATCCAGAGTCCCTGTGGTGGAATTACTACAATATTTCAGTCTGCTGTAAAGCTCAATAAAGCTAAATCAGTTACAGCACTGAACTTAAAGAACAGAAAACATCCAATAGGAATCCAAAATAATCAAAAGATTTTGTCTCCTGTGCAGTAATATATTATTATAAATAATAAGCATAAGGTGAAATAATATGTTAAAGAATCGTTCTTGATGATTTCAATAGAATTGATTGTTCACATGACTGAAAACACACATATTCACTAACCCAACTTCAGCAAGTTGCCAGATCCATGTTTCTGGAAAGACGGTCCGAACTGTCACTGATTCGATTTGATTTGACATTGGTGATAAACTTCTTTCTAAGGCCATAACAGGTACTGGAGCATGTTGGCGATACATCACTAAAATAATAAAAAACACATGTTGTTTGTTACAAGATCTCACTAGGATTATATCATACAATCTGACAAGCAACTTGTAAAATGCCTAACTTGATGTCAAGTAACTTGTATAAGTACTGTAAGATCACAGTCATGATATTGGCATTTCTAGTGTCCAGCTACAGTAACAATAAAATTAAAACCACCTGCACTTTTCAATAATAATGATACTTTGATTTGACTATTTTAACCTTTATTGTTAAAGGTCTAATAATAAAAGATTTTTGAAGGCAGCATTGATCTATCCTTCGCTTCCTTTCATGTCCCCCAAATCTATGCATGTGTGTGCATGAGGAATAATTGAAAACACCTAAGTAGGAATCTTATGTATTATCATCATGCTTATTATAAAAACTCTGCATGTTTATGTCATTGCCTGATTGGGCAGCGAGGCAACAAGTCAGCTACTTAAGCTAACCTGTCTGACACAGGCGTAATTTCAACTGAAACAGGAAGTCAGTACAGAACTATTGAGCAATAATGGTGAATACTGTATAATTTTCACTCATATTATATCAGCAACTATTTCAAAACAAATGTCCCTTATATTTAAACAACACAGAGCATAAAAATATTTTATGTACTGTACCAAAATCACGGTATTTGTGATAATTCAAGCCCCTGAATGTCAGGCATCGAGGAATTTGAATAGCCAGATTTGTTGCCATCTTCAGTCCCACTCTCTGTCAAACAGTAAAAATGCAAATAAATAAAAAATATACATTTTGAACAAAACAAGCATTTAATTTATACATGTAAATAGCCTCCTGATTATTAATAACATTACTGTCAGTCATAACAGCCACTAGTTACCTTTAAGGTTTCATAGGCACCTTCTGTTTCCAAGGCTCGGCGGGGTCTCACATGCAAACACCCCTGTTCATCTTCAACATTGTAAAGATAATGTGAGACTGACTGCACTGGAAGCAGGTCGAAGATCTGTGATGGGAGCAAGATCCAACATTATCACTCTGATTTGTAACATTTTTGCACTTCTAGTCTGTGTGTCTTTCAGCATCAGACTTTAATACAGAACTGGTTCTTGGATTAAGTGACGGAAGAACTTAAGAATCGAAAGAGCATTTTTTCTTATACCATGTTAAAGACATGGGAAAAATAAACATGTACTATACATGCACTTTAAAGCATCTACACCTTATCAGCATCCAGACGTTTTCCTGATTCCAAGATGAAAACACTTTTATCTACAGCACTGAGAGCACACAGTGAACCAGGCTGAGCCGACAGCTGTATTGTGTTTGCTTCACCTGGAACTGCTGTAGCAGGAGAAAACTGAAGAGACACCTGAAACAACATAAGTTAGTATTGTGTCATTTTACATATCGTAAATGATATACAGTATTCTTAGTCATTACAGCTTGTAAAAAAGAACCAATCATTAAATTTCAGAAATAAAAGATTCTTTTTCTAAACTTTCTTTCTTCTGCTGAACACAAATGAAGAAATTTTAAAATATTAAGATTTGTTTGGCCATGAATATTTTTAACTTAATTTATGTTCAGCATAACAAAGACATTTTACAAGTTTGGAAAAACTCGCAGGTGAGTAAATGCAGAATTTTTATTTTTCAGTATCCTTTAAAAATAAAAGGTACCCTGCCCAATATAGACTTGTATGGCTTAATGGACTTACATTGAGGCTATTTTTGAGTATAGGCTGCCATTTTTTTTTTTTTTTTTTTGCCTTGAACTACATGACGTCAATTGTTTGTTTAAAGCAAGCCTAGCAGCTGCATTTTGGACTATCTGCAAGCGAGATAGGGCTGAGTGATTAATCCCAACGTAAAGCGAATTGCAGTAGTCTAGTCTAGATATGATAAAAGCATTAATTAATTGTTATAAATTTCTACTAGATAGAATGGGTTTAACCTTCTCTAGTAGTCGAAGCTGAAAGAAACAGGATTTGACCACTGAATTAATCTGGTTTTCAAATTTTAGACCATTATCAAAGATAACTCCAAGATTTTTTACCCAAGGCTTCAAGGAAAAATTTGTATCGCTTAAAGGACAAGTTCGGTATTTTACACTTAAAGCCCTGTTTTCAGATTGTTTATGATGAAATAGAACGGAACGGTTTTAATTGAAATTTGGACATATGATGCTGGCCCGAGAATTTTTTGTTTCTGTTGTATCACCTCCCACCTCTACAATGGGTTGATAGGTGCACTGGAACAATCCTTCCTAAAATGCATTCAACTTTTGTTTACAAAGATGTGAAACTCACAGAGTGGTCAGGGGTGTTCACTGATATGCACACACAAAAATCGCTGCAAAAGATGCTTTCCAACAGGTGTTTTAGCATTCGTTGTAAACTTGTGGACCTATTTTCTTGAAAATTTATTAAAGAAATAGGTTCAAACTGGTTTAACTCAGCAGAACATACAGGAGAAATGGAAGGATCAAAAGCAGGCTGGGATAACCAAAGTTAACCTAACCGATGAAGATGCCCAAATGCGAGAATGGGGCAAAATAAGTGGTGTCTTTGCAGCAGCTGTTCTTGTATACCAACTGACCAAGGGGCAACCTTTCGGTCTCTGTCGTGAAGCCAACACTAAAGTGACTTAAACTGCAATTCATCGACTGGCTGCTGGAGGCTATCTTCAGAAGAAAGTCAATTCTCTTAGACCCCATGTTAAAATGATCAGAGCCCCATGATCAGTTTATATTTGTCTTAAATGTTAAAAATTACAAAACATTTTAGTAGCCTATAATGTGGCTATATGCACATACAGCATACAGTATATGTACAGTACCTTGTTATTGAAACACTTTTCAGTGTTGAAGTTTTGACTCGCCGCAACTACATTGTCACTGGGCAGAACACAGTATGCAAGTATCTGCACTACTGGAGTCAGATCTGCTTTAACAGACAGTTTGAATGACACTGTGCCATTCGCTGCTCCATTAGAAGTCTTCACTTCAACCTTCTCATATCCATGATGAACTATCACACCTCTGGACAAGACCTGAGACAAACACACAACACACTGTTAACAAACTGACCAGTTAATACTGTCAAACAGATCTCTATGAAACTCTACACTGATAATGAACATGTAGTATTGATACTCACCATATAGACGATGTCAGTGTTGAAGTTATCAATGGCTTCTCCAATGAAATGATAATTAATGGTTACTGGAAGCTCAGCATCACACTTTAAGGGATCTTTAATTTCCTGTATACTTAATTCACTTAATGTTGGGGTGTGTGGAGTGCTGGGCTGGAACAGACGAATTGTCACTCCCTCCTTAGAGAAGTAAGGTGTCCTGTGGCTTTGATAACGCAAATCTGGATGTATATTTGCCTGGATAATAATAAATACCACACTGTAAAAAGATTCCGTAGAAATTACAGTATTACTGGCAGATGGATGCCAGTAACTTACTGTAAATTTAAATTAATGTTATTTACTGACAACAGTTTGTTCAAAGTTAAATGAACATTAAACATTAACAATTCTTTGTCTTACAGAATAAAAATATAAAATAACAGCCTCATGCAAAGCATTCTGGGAACCAAAAATCCTCATCAACCTTTTTCTGGGTTTTTCTTTCAGATTTTGTTTCCCAGAATGCTTTGCTTGAGGCTGTTATTTTAATTTTATTCTGTAAAGATACAGACTTGCTAATGTTTAATTTTCATTTAACTTTGAACAACCTGTTGCAGGTAATTAACATAAATTTAAATTTACAGTAAGTTACTGGCATCCAGCTGCCAGTAATACTGTAAATTCTACGGAATCTTTTTACAGTGCAGATAATAATAAAAAAAAGATTATTTTTTAAAGAACATCAGATTAAACTGGATAAGCACAAATGTATCATACCGTTAGACTTAAATCGCTTTCAGGCAGACTAGATGTATTAAGTGAGAATGCTGCCAGTCCATTGTCATCTGTAGTGAGATTAAAGAGCTGATTTGGGGACCAGCGCTCCCCCTCAAAGAGATACACAACTTTGTTTGGAATTGGTGTTCCTTTAAAATCTATAACCTTGATCTGGTGAAAAGAAATCAACAATGGTGCAAATAAATCAACAATATTTGCACATATTAATGGTGTTGAACAAAGACAAACAGTTTTTTGACTTACTTGTCCTTCTATAACTGATCCATGTTCAAATGTTTTGGGGCCTAAAACTGTGACTTTGCCAATTTCATAAGTGATAGATATACTTTTAGATTTTTCCATGGTGATTTCTGTTAAATAACAAATGTATGATTACTACACATGCCTTAGTAAAATAATACAAAAAACTCAAAATGAAACAGAAATCCAGGCGAAACTATTATACTTGGGAGCATCAAAATTAAAATTTCACATTAATTTTAATCTTTGACATGGCCTTAGTCAATATTAACGATATTAATGTTATATTTTTACAGAATGTTCTTTACATTATCAAGGATGACCACATAATGTGTGACTGTAACTGGGTTTGCAGGGGCACAGATATCAGTAGTACAGTAAACATGTATCACAGTTTTTTCAATAAAATGTTAAAAGCCCCATTTAGTCATTCTTAGTTGCATACTTTATCAATCAGATGTTCAGATCTGTACAGCTCACCTGTTCCTTCCTCTATTACTTTCACCGCAACATCAAGAGATTCTTTCAGTTGATGCTTCAATGTCATGTTTAGAAATTGCAATGTATTGACGGTATGTGTGGCACAGCCTGTCTCTTTCATCTAATGGTAATAAATAAATACACACATATTGATTAAGGATTGCACATTTTATTGTATGACTGTTTCACTATAACCCCATTCACACAGACCTCTGGTCCCAGAAAATACCCGTAAAATTGCCAGACAAGCGTCTGTGTGAACAAAAACTAGTTCCGTTAATCTTCTGGGATCGTTGCCGGAAAGAGGACCTAGTAAGATACGCGGGTAACCCTCTGTGTGAACAAGAATGCCATAAAGGGCGTGTCGAAGTGAGGACGCGCGCGTCATCATCACAACACAAGTTATGGTTCAGCTCCTTACAACGAGAGATAACATGTATATAAACATTCACCACGAGAAATGTTGCAAACTAGATTGAAGCAGTTATCAGGAAATGATATATGAGACGCATAAACAATGACGCACGTGCCGTAGTGAGGACGCGCGTGTCATGGCAACATGAAGTTGGTTCAACTCTTTAAAATGAGGGATTTACAACATTCACTACGAGAAATGTCAGCATACTAGACTGAAGCGGATATCAGGTAAGTTAGCTCGTCACTTACTGCGTTGAAACGGAGATCATTCAGCAGCATAAAAGAATATCGCGTCACGTGCTCATTTGAGCTATAATAAACGAAAATACCCGCATGTCATCCCAACGAGATATATTGTTCAGCTCCTCAAAATGCGGGTTTTAAATGCATATAAACAATCACGATGAGAAATGTCTGAAAACTGTATCAAAGCAGAAATCAGGGAGCTTGTCAAATATCCACTCTGAAGCTGAGATCATTCACCAGAATAGAACTGTGCATTCACGCGCTCCTTTGTAGTCTTATCATAAACAAAAATGCACGCGAGTTGTTTCTGGAGAGAGAAATAATAAATAATATGCAAACTTCAGATGCTGCGTAGAAGAGAGGGCGGGACTTTCAACATGTCGCGTGTCTTTCCGGGACCATCAGATGCCGTGTAATCTTGGCAGTGTGAACGAACAAAAACTCTAACTATTCCGGAAAAATCCAGGATGCATTTTACGTGTATTTTACGGAATTTCTGTGTGAAAAGGGCTTATTTGTGCTGCATTACAAACCTCAGTAGTTTCATTCCAACACAGCGGATCCGTGCCTTTAAGGATGACGTCTCTGAAATGACGGCAGACATTTACCCAAGATTTACCAGGTACAGGCTGTCCATAAGTGTATCTGTAGAAAAGATACAAGCAACCGATGTACAGCCGAGTAGTGAATTAAATAAAATGAATACATTTCCCTGTAAATGAACGTCTTTATCATGTTCTGCATAAAAACCACTCACTTTCCGCAAACCTCAATCGTCAGTTCCTCTTCCCTGATGCTGACCTCCTTGTGTACTTTTACGGTTACGTCAAACTTAGGCAAAACTAGAAGTCGAGGGCAGCAGTTATAGTCAAATACTGTATAGACATATTCATTATGTTTAAAAAAAATATTCTGGTCTGTTGTGTAAACTTACCATACTTTTTCACCTTAAAATAATGTGAAATCAGTCTTTCACCAATGTGAGCCTTCAGTGTGTACGTGCCCTGACGTGCTTCAGGGTTTAAATCATAAGAACGCTGCAATATCCATCGTGTTGAGGAAATATTGGTCCATTGACCGATCCTGTTATTTTGACTGTCCTGTTGAATATCAAAAAAGACATGGTGCATATATTTAATTATATTCTATGACTACATACATCCTGAACATAATTTAATCAGGATATTTACTATATGTGAATAATCAAGTATCAGACATTCAGATTTTAATATTTGTCATGAATGACTCCACGGGACATTTGTGTTCTTACCTCAAGCACCACTGTACTGTACTGTAAACAAAAAAGCAAGTGATTAAGCAATCTTTTATATGTACAATGCTATACAATGATTCAAGTATTTAAAATCAATTATTTGTTTTCTGTATTAAACACTCCAGACCTGTTGATCAAGGGGTACAAAGTTTGTATCCGTGGTAACAATTCTGAAGTTCACTGTGAAAACAGAAATGCACAACTGATATTTCAGCTCTTATATAAGAAAATGTTTACAGTCAGCAGGGCAATGTCCCTAAATAGCTCTTGTTTTTACTCAAAGAGCTTAATTTTGCAAAGATAGCCGCCTGGCGCGACTTTCCTGAAGGGACTTTTGCCCAACTAAGAAAACAACAGGCCTAGCAACAATAAAAATAAATAGTAGAGTACATATTATTATTAATGACTAAAGCTTTATATGAAGAGTTCAGATGCAAAATGCTGCTAATGCTAACTCTGTCAACAATGAGATAATGGTCCCTATTGGTGCAATGCAGTGCATGACGCAATGCAGCCTGACGCAATAACCCCTTTACCCCTTTGATTGCCCATGAGTGTGCTCGTCTGAAACAAGTTGTGTTTAATTGCGTTGCTATTTTTAGTCAATTGAAATAGACTGCGCCATTGAACAACAACAACCAGTTCTAAAGTCAATGGCGCAATATTGTTTTTGCTAATTAAAGAGCGTGTTAGTAATTTATGCCAATAAATGGGACAACAACCCCGTACACTTTGCTTATTACACACACATGGATGTGCAGCAGCACATAAACATTTTTTAAATATGAAATTGGGAGAGAGGTTATGGATTTGTGTTCATACTGTTTTGTGAATATGAGGAATAGTTTCTAGAAATGTGTTTAAGCAACTGAGAAAAACTAATAGGTTTATACATCCATTAACCTGCTTTATACAGTAATTCTTTCATCTGTATTCACCAATTTTTTGGGGTCTTTAAATAAATGAATCAAACAAACAAACAAACATTGCATCATTCATGATTTCCACAGGACTGCCATGTGAAGCTCAGTATTTTAGTACTGTTAACTCAGTGAATGATAATATTTTTGACCACGACCCCAATACTGCACTGATCTTACAGTACAGAAAGCTTTGCATTATTTTCTAAGGTTTAGTCTTTAAAACAATCAAAGCTTACCTGTTTGTCCTGGATTGTAGATGGGTTTATCAGTCTGGATAAAGGTCAAAGGATTATAATGTTTAAACATGATTTTTCTCTCTTCAGTCATCGTGAAAGACTCCCCTCTAATTTCAGCCTTTATTTTCTGCACTGATTCTCCTTTAAGCATTGGAGCCTGATGAGAAATAATCACAAACACATCATTAACAATAATGAAATAAGATGATAATACATCAAACATACATTATGATCTTGTTTATTATCATGCAGATTGTTTTGATGTCAAACCTTAAAGTTGAAGCAGCGATGAAACTCTTCATCTGTTTTCTCCTGCAGTAATATTGTGATCTGGTCATCATTCACTAGATGAACGGTCATTACAAGACTTTCATTGGGCTTCAGGAGACTTGCACACAGTTTAGCTTCGGATCCTGACTCAATCACTGCAGGAAATGTCACCATGAAAGAGCTGTCGAGAGATTCTGTCATTAAACTCAAATCGCCAAACTGTTACTGCCCAATGTGCAATTATATAATCATTAAGAACAGGCATTATTTTGTATTAATAATTTACCAAGCCTAATAATTATCAAGTAGTTTTTCCTTATATTCTGAAAAATAGCTCACAGGAGATACTGTGAAATTACGTACAAAACAGTGATAAACAATGTTCCTCTGTAGAGATCATTTAAAGTGACTTACGGCTTGCTTTGTCCATTCACAGAGATGAACAGGAGAAAGAACAGCAGAAGTCCTTTCCAAAAACAACCAGCATTAAGAGCCATGATGATGACCGATCATTCAGATCATTCAGTGAGTCTGGACTGTCTCTTTTATAGGGACTCTCATGCTAAAGGAGGTCCTTCAAAAACATCTGTATTGACCATCTGATTAATCAGTCAACTATGACAGTAAAGCAGTTTTACATCTTGCACTAATATCTAGATATTTGTATTTTTAAACAAAAAACTGTGTTTGAGAGGGCTGTTTAAAAAAATCAAAGCAGTAAAACATAAAGAAAAGGATCAGCTTAAGTAAAAACTCACAGTAGTTTTATTTGTGCATACAATAAAAAACATGTAACTCTTTTATGAAGATGAACAAAGAATGTAAAAATGTTGTTTTTTACTGCATTTTATTTGCAGTCAATTGATAGCATTGCTTAGTTCAGTCAACAGCTTGCAAAAGCAAAACCATTTTAGGAGTATGACACACATTTTGTGTTCTAAAAACACTCTTACACATCTTCATACACATAGACTCTGACTTTTGACCCTGTTTAAGCAAATAGGACTCTGGCTGATAATTAATGTCAAGATGCATGCACACCCACTCAGAGATATTGTGGCCTTTGAAAGCTTACCACAAAGGTGTTTGTTGGTTAACATTAGATGTAGAGACTTACTGTACCTGAGAAACTGAGTTTATTTTCTGAACATGTTTTATATGCATACTATCAAGGCAGTAAAAAATACCATTATAATAAGCAGTTCGGTGCTTTTTCAAAGTCATTAAATTGCTTCTTTTATATAATCACTGAACTTTATTTCTAAGCAGTCATCTCCATATTTGTTTTATTAGTTATCCTGAACCATGCTCTGTTTATCTCAGCAGTGATTCTTGGATTTGAGTTTTGGTTTAATTTGCCTGTTGGATTGCTCTTCTGGCTTTATGTTAGCATTAGATGACTGTACAGGTCTTAAACATGTACAGTAAACGGGTCTTAACCATGTACAGTCTGGGGCATTTTTTAACTATAAAAATAACTTGACACAATTAAGACATGTGTCACTCTATTTTATAAAACCTTGGTTTTAATACCTTTTCAGAATTTTTTTAATAATAAATACAAATTTTGTTTTGGTATCCAATTCAAAATCTTTCTTTATTTTATGTTCAAAACATTTCCTATAAATTAATTTCACAAATATGAGTTGTTAGAATTTTGGGATAATTGTAAAACTTTGTCCAACAATTGAAAACGATTTTCTCAAATGTCAAGCTAGTACAATCGCTTTCATGGGCATTTTATTAAGAAGTAAACAAATATAAACAGTAAAATCATATCATCCACCATACCCCAGTTGGTCTTCATGGCAGAATGGAAAGTTTGTCAATTTTACTCAAATACTGGTACACTTTCTGTGTCAGGTGGTACAACTATTGTAAAACTAGAATTTATAATTTTATCAAACGCATTTTAATTGACAAAATTATGTTTATGAATTTGATATCACAGCTTATACCAGCATCAAAGTAGAAGTCTAAATGTAAATTCAAAGGATTGAATGCCTCTAAAAAAATAAAAACCATTTAAGCTAATAATTTAGATAATAATTGTAGTTTTAATAAATGCAAGCTAAGGTTGTCTGTTTTAATTGAATCAATTAGTCAATCACATAATCAAACAATAATGTAAACAAATCAAGAGAAAATACACAAATGCTTGTCAATTCTTCTCTCACATCTTTTAGATAAACTATAACATGATCATCTTTAGACACCATGTGTTTCACAAGATATGCATTTGAATGAAGCTGTGAAGAAAATGACAATCCTTCAATGCATTAATTTATTAGCGTCATGCACAACATAATAGCAATAAATATTAGTTATTTTATTATATTTTATTTAATAATAAAGTTATTTTTTAAAAGTCATTTTGTTATCTTTGTTTCTATCTTAAATCATAAGTTACTGGACATGTAGTACACTGGGTTTTGCTCACAAACAGTGGAGTATTTACCATTTGGGGGACCCTAAGCAAAGTCCAAAGACCTAGGGCCCACCATGCCCCAACACTGCCTATGGTTTTTCTTTGAATTACACAACAGTAATATTGAGTATATACAATTAAGTGAGATATATACTGTATAAACCTGACATATTTTATTTTGAACTGCTTAACATAAAATTGGACAAAATTTCATGTTTAACAAAAATTAAATAGTGCCAATTGTCTTATTCAAAATGATACAGAATCTTTCTCTGTAAAAAATTAAAGGTCTTGGTTTTACCTTAAGCCAGTGTTTCCCAAACCTTTTCCCAAAGTTTGCTTGCAAACTCCTTATAAGATGTATTTAAAAAAAATGTAATTACTAAAGTACTGCAGTGTGTGACATCTAAAAAAAAAACTAAATGAGAAACAAAGGGGTAGCATTAGATTATGATTCAGACTCATCTAACAAACTGAACTAACAATCACCCACCAGAACACAACATTGTAAGTTGGTTAAGCTGGGTTTATGAGGGGAATCACATAACCCTCATGTTCATATTGCAAAAAACAAACTTACTGTGAGATGCAACAAGCATATAGACTAGACAACATTAAATATGAGATTTTGATGACATTTATCCAACAGAATATGATTTTTATATTTTCTGGTGTCTTTATAGCAGAATTATATACAAGTTTCTACCTGTATTTCACGATGAGTGTGGAACAAAAGGTTATGCATGTGTCACTGCATTTGTGCTGAGCAGAGGTGTGCTTTTGAGTCTTTTTCACACGTGAAGTGGCCTGATTATGCTTTTCCTGCACGGATACTTGCACATCCATTGCTCATGCGTGCTTTAACACAATAAAATTGTTTTTTTTCTATGTATCTGGGCCGCAAGTTGTGATGTCAAAATAAATCATTAAATAAGTTAAAAGGGACATCCAGTCTCATGAAAATCTGACTTTTTCCATGTTTAAGTGCTATAATTGGGTCCCAGTGCTTCTATAAACCTAGAAAATGTGAAAAAAAAACAATCCAGTAACTTGTGATGTCAGTAGGGGATAATACCGCCTCTTAATCTTATGGGCTGAATTTTGTGTCTAAATTATTTAATCAAACATACAATATTTGAGACCAAAATAATTAAATTGTTGTAAAAAATAGAAAATCACATATAAAAAAAAGTTATCTTAAAATTATTTTAATTACAAAATACAGTAATTGTTAACCAAATTCTTTCCCAGTAAACAATTACGGTCTTTCAACGTTGAAATATGGTTGAAAATAAGTCGGTCCGCCTTGGACTGGTTTACGACGTGATTGCAACTAAGTAGTTGAAATCACTTTTGAAATCTTCTTTTCAACCGTATTTCAACGTTGAAAGACCGTAATTGTTTACTGGGACCGTACTAGTGGAAGTGCGCATGCGCATAAGTCCTGTTGGCACTATTTTATATTCCCCTGACGGGTTGAAGTGTTTAGTTTTGGTTTGTTGCCTGTGGCTGTGTAAGCTGTAAATTGAATATACACTACAGATGTTTATGTAATAAATACGGCTGGTTTGGATTGATCATGGACTCTTAACTAATTTCTACAATTATCTTAAGTAAATGAAAAGAGTTTTCCATATTACGTCAAAGTTATAAAAAATATGAAACTGCGATTGAGGTGCAATGAGGATTCATGCTATAATTACCCCACCCCTCCAGGTGGCGGTAATGCACCATTAAAGGTAGTTGCCAACCGCCATAAAACTGAAAGATGAAGAAGTGAAGAGGCGTGTGAATGTGGTGCGAATCTTCCACCCATCATCACAGAGAGAAGCCCAACCAACCGCCAGATTACAGAAAGCTCTGGACTGCTCATAGCAGGGATTTTCAAAGCTGTCCTGGAGGACCACTAGTACTGCACATTTTGCATGTTTCCCTTTTGTGACACACCTCATTCAGCTACCTTACACAACCAGTTCAAGTCTTGCAGTCTCTACTAATAAGCTGAAAATTTAAACCAGGTGTGTCTAATGAGGGAGACATGCAAATTGTGCAGTACTAGTAGAAAACCTCTGGCTCATTGCATTGGACTGACCTATGTTTACTGCGCTCTGAAATCTGTGTTGGTATATGTTTATTGCACTCTGTGTTGGTTACTGGACCGACCTGGGCCCGGTTCCCCAAAACGTTCTTATCGCTAAGTAGTTCTTAACCTATTCCTTAACCTCTCTCTTAACTCTATGGCACGATTCCCAAAACGTTCGTACGCTAAGTATATCTTCTGTAAGTCACACTTTTGTAAGGTTGGTCTGGACCATTCGTAACCTCTCTCTTAGCGTTGTTTGAGCGCAAAACGCTATCGCCGCAGTCTTTAGAAATCAGCGCAGCGCAGTACAAGTCAAACTATGGTATGCTGACAATTATTTTATGTTATGGACAATTTTAAGACTTATAATTAAGTATGTTTGCAATGGATACAGAGCTATTTATGCAGTTGACTTTATTTGGTATCAGAACTAATGAATCAAAGACGGCGCCGGTGTTTGTTCCTCATTGAAGTCTGTTTCCTCTATGTTTATAGCGTTTTCATCACGTTACATTTATAATTTATTTAGAAAGATTAAAGATTTCAATTGGTTATACTAAAAAGCAATAATATCATGTATTCTATTATACAATTTATTAAATATTTTATATTTGACAGTTTTATGGCTTTTAACATATAGCCTTTTTCTTTTCTTTTTTTCTCTACTGTTTGTTTTAAAACTGTTATGTTTCCAAACATAATAAATATATATTATACATATAATATGATTCATACTGTAAAAATAATTGACTTACAATCAAGAACAGTCAAGATACATTACATACATGCACACATATACATCTCAGTAGCCATTAAAACTTTTAATGTATATAAAATATAAACGTATAATGTGATAAAAATGCTATAAAAACACTACACTAAAGGGAAACATAGGGGGAACATACTTCCACACAACACTGGCCGCGTAACTGTTTAGTCCATGCCAATTTTTTTATTCGTCAACCCTTAAACCTTTTGACATTTTGCCTGACGTGGCTAAATAAAAAATCGCCTTCCAAGACAACTCATTATGGAGCTGCTAGCTCTTCTCAGACCATATTCTCTATCTAACTAGGTTGCTTTTTATTGAAAACATTAATGGTAAGCAATACCGCATTAAACAAAAATACTGCAGCTGCTTGCCAATCAATTCTGAATGTTAAGTACCTTAACATTCGTATAAAAGTGTATTACATATTTTTTTAAAGTCAAAACCCATGTCAAGAAACGGCACAAGTGGCACAACGGGATAAGGAGGGTGGATAAATAGCGTGTCACGTTCGGTTAACACCGGAAAGTGGAAACAAAAGGATGAACCCAAACGCAGAGGAAATGTATGAAAATATAACTATGAATTTATTTACAGAACATAAAAGAAACACCCACGATGGGGTAAAACAAGGGATAACAAACAATGTGATGAAACACAAATAAACACGGGAATATTTGAACAGGTCACAGAATACATGAACACTGAACAACGACAACGCACGCACACCACACAGAGAACACGAGGGCATTAAATAGACAGCACATCAATGGGGAACAGGTGAACATAATTAATCACTTAAGACACGAGTACATAAGGGAGTAGGGTAAAAGTGACAAGACACTGGGAACACGTGTCACACATACATGATGTGAAAACACACGTGTTCCCACATAAACACAATGCTGCCATAATCTTGCCAACATCCGACCTGGACTATAACCAAAGTCAGGCAAGACCATGACAGCCACAAAACACTGGGAACACGTGTCACCCATACATGATGTGAAACACACGTGTTCCCACGTACACACAATGCTGCCATGGTCTTGCCCTCTAACATAGACCTGAACCTATACTAAGGTCTGGAAAGATCACGACAGCAACAAGACACCGGGAACATGTGGAAGCCACACACAGAATGTGATTCCACATGTCCTCACACAGAACATGATACTGCCACGGTCCTGTCAGATGCACTCAGACCTACATCTAGCACAGATGTCTGACAAGACCGTGACCGTACCCCCCTCTTTAAAGACGGATACAAGACGTCACAAACAAAAACAAACAAAAACATTAAACACGAGGAACGAAAGACTGCACAACAGAAGACAACCACGACAACATTACCACAAACAACAAAGGTAAACAGACATACGTAACAAACGGATTGGGGTGATTTAACAAAAACAATATATGATGAAGGGGAGGTGGGGCAAAAACAGGGGGAACAAAATGTCCAAAGTTATGAGTCTTAAAGTCCCGCGGCTGAAATGCCGACTGGTGACGTGTCTCCGGCTGCGCCGGCGGGTGACGTGTCTCCGGCTGCGCCGGCGGGTGACGTGTCTCCGGCTGCGCCGGCGGGTGACGTGTCCCCGGCGGGTGACGAGTCTCCGGCTGCACCGGCGTGTGACGAGTCTCCGGCTGCACCGGCGTGTGACGAGTCTCCGGCTGCACCGGCGGGTGACGTCTCTCCGGTTGCACCGGCGGGTGACGTCTCTCCGGCTGCGCCGGCGGGTGACGTCTCTCCGGCTGCGCCGGCGGGTAACGAGTCTCCGGCTGCGCCGGCGGGTAACGAGTCTCCGGCTGCGCCGGTTCCGAGGCTCTCTTCGTCCTCTTCCTCCTCCGATTCGACGTAGGGAGTACCGGTCCAAGACTGGCCCCGGGAGTAGTCTCCAGTACCGGGGAGACGGAATTCGATCTCCCCATCCTGATGGCCCCGGTCATAATTGCCCTCACGCTGGACTGAGTCTGGCGGGGTCCAGCAAGCCCAGTTGGTCGCCGCCTGGCATTCACCTCGGGTCCACATACGAGTGGGTCATAAAACTCGTAACCCGACTCGTATGCGGGACGGGATCCTCTTCCCCGTATCGCCAGGCGGCTGCCAGCAAACATCCTCGCTGGGTTCAGTTTTGGTGCGTGCGTTCTGTCACGTTCGGTTAACACCGGAAAGTGGAAACAAAAGGATGAACCCAAACGCAGAGGAAATGTATGAAAATATAACTATGAATTTATTTACAGAACATAAAAGAAACACCCACGATGGGGTAAAACAAGGGATAGCAAACAATGTGATGAAACACAAATAAACACGGGAATATTTGAACAGGTCACAGAATACATGAACACTGAACAACGACAACGCACGCACACCACACAGAGAACACGAGGGCATTAAATAGACAGCACATCAATGGGGAACAGGTGAACATAATTAATCACTTAAGACACGAGTACATAAGGGAGTAGGGTAAAAGTGACAAGACACTGGGAACACGTGTCACACATACATGATGTGAAAACACACGTGTTCCCACATAAACACAATGCTGCCATAATCTTGCCAACATCCGACCTGGACTATAACCAAAGTCAGGCAAGACCATGACAGCCACAAAACACTGGGAACACGTGTCACCCATACATGATGTGAAACACACGTGTTCCCACGTACACACAATGCTGCCATGGTCTTGCCCTCTAACATAGACCTGAACCTATACTAAGGTCTGGCAAGATCACGACAGCAACAAGACACCGGGAACATGTGGAAGCCACACACAGAATGTGATTCCACATGTCCTCACACAGAACATGATACTGCCACGGTCCTGTCAGATGCACTCAGACCTACATCTAGCACAGATGTCTGACAAGACCGTGACATAGCGAGGGATACCCGGTTCGTCTACCCGTATTACTGACAATTTTATCATTTAATTAAGTGTCTATATTTTACGGATAACTTAAACTATGTTAAAATAAATGTGACTGGAATAATTTGAGTAATGTTCCATTTGTATATAACAAATATCTTTCTTAACGTCGTAATGCACCTTCGCGTGAAGTGGAAAATCGATCCCTGAGTGATCGATCGCAAATAATTCAGCACCTTCACTTGGGACAGTGACATTGTAAGTTGAACTTAGAGGCAGCGTGTTAAGAAGCTTCCTAAGAGACACTTCGGGGAACACACTTAGGAACATCAACAACTTTGGTAAGATATATCTTTTTGAGTCTTCTTAGCACGCTAAGAGTGAACGTTATCGGGGAACCGGGCCCTGTTTATTGCAGACTGTGAAATCTGTTGGTTACTTGACTGTTTGCACTATTTAAAATGTGCTGTTTTATTAAAGTTATTATAACCCTTTAAAGCTTTGTTTCATTTTATAAAATGTTATTTGGTATGTTAATGTGGTCTTGTTTTCAACATTGAAAAGATGGAAGAATATGGACCAAAATTAGACGTTGAAGGTCGACCTGATTTGAACGTTGAAAAGATGGACGAATATGACGTCTTTTCAATTTTCATTTTCAACCTTCACTGGACCGTAATTAGACGTTGAAGATCGACCTGTTTTCAACGTTGAAAAGTTGGACAAATTTGACGTCTTTTCAATTTTCATTTTCAACCTACACTGGACCGTAATTAGACGTTGAAGATCGACCTGTTTTCAACGTTGAAAAGTTGGACAGATTTGACGTCTTTTCAATTTTCATTTTCAACCTTCAGTGGACCAAAATTAGACGTTGAAGGTTTACGTCTACTCAACGTCCAATAGACGACTTTTTGCTAGCTGGGTTGCAATACGAGTTTTTCTTTGAGTAGTTTTATCGCGTGTCCCTACATTTTGCTCTTTTCTACGCTGTTTTTGTTTGTGGATCAAAAATCTTTGCTTTTGATTGGCCGTTTTTATTGGCCACTACTGTCACCAATTGGCCACGCCCACCACGGAAGTCTGCCTGTAGAACAAGGAGATAAGCAATGCTGTGCTATGGAGAGCGGCATATTGTTTGTAAGGTACAATAGATCATTTAATGTCATAAACTCTGTGGAATGTGTATAAAAATGAATCGCTTGTGTGTAACCATCCATGTTTTAATCCCTCTTATCTAAATATGCAACATAAATTATTAGCATCAGCTTCCGGAGGCTATTGCGTCCAGAGTTTGCTTTATCCAGCTAAGTCTTACACAGATATTAATACCACGCTTTTATTAGTAAGTTAATCACTTACTGCATACGGACATAAAAACAAATATTAACATATTATGTTATTGCATGACTATATTTTTCCCAAGTTATTTTTACAAGTTCTTAGTGTTGATACTGCTTAAATATTACTCAATACGTGAAGAATTAATCCTGTAATGACACTTATGTAAATGTTTATGTATTCAAACAATATCCAGTTGAAGAAATTTGAATGTATGTTTATTCAAATAGCAGATGCCAAGTCATGGATGGGCTGATTTTGAGAGATGGAAAATAAATTTTTCCAGAGGCCATTGTATTTAGAGGATAAAACTGTACCATGAGTACACACACGTATCATCCCCTAAAACACAACACCTGATACAAAATAATTTCTGGTGGCCAGCAGGGGCATCAGATATTCAAAGATGGTGTGATACATGCATCGTACCTGCCACCATGAACCAAGGTAGACCAGGATGCACAAAACTATGCAGACAAGAACTGCCAAAAGGGCCATGGGAATTTTTACAATTAGATTTCATTGGCCCGCCATCCAGAAGTTATTGTCTTGTAATAATTGATACATTCTCGAAATATTTAGACACGATTCCAACGCACAACAAGAATACAAATACTGTGACACGAGTGGGCGATTCAAATCGAATTGGACCAGGGAAGCCATTTCACTGGTCAAATAATAAAAACCATAGGCAAGATGCTAAACATAAAGCAAAGATTTCATGTTCCATACAGACCACAGAGCTCTGGTATGGTGTAATGCGTGAATCACAGCATCAAAGAAAGCATCTCAAATCACATCTCACAACACAAAAACAAGTGGATTTATGCATTGCTCACAGTTTTAACAATACTGTGAGCAACCCCTTTGCACAGGTATCAGTCTATTTGAACTCATGACTGGAAGACTCATGAAACTTACTATAGACCCGGAACTCACTCCAGCAGACCTGGGACCCCTCATGAGTGCCACACAACAGTGTGTGTTAAAACAGTTACAGAAAAAGTTGATAGGGCTACATGCACAGACCAATTTAAAACAACAACAGTCAGACTTGGCTAATGATGCACACTTCAACCCAAATACTGAGATAAAATTCTCAAAAGGTGACATGATAATGATATGTGTCTTTGTAAAGCAAGGTGTTTCACACCCCGGTGGCACGGACCATACAAAGTTAAAGCTATATGCAACAGCTGTGTGGCCACCACCATTAAAGGGAAACTGAGATGGTATCACATGTCACATTGTAAACTGTTTAAGGGTACACAAAATCAATAATTAACTATCACTGTCTCTTTCATTGCTGTCTCCTAGGTTGACTGCAGCAATACCATGGAGACCAGGTGAGAGGACAGTGTCTGGACACACTTGAAACAAGCTGGGTCCAAGGGTATCACTCGCACACACCCTGGAATGTGGGAAATGGGTATGGAAATACAGTAAGAGGCCATCCACATCTTTCACTACACTTGCACACAGAGATTAAGTTACAAGGCCTCCCGGAGTAGCTCCGGAACAAAACTGCGCAACAAAAATCTGCTGCAAAATAGGCTATGACCATCTCCCTATAGTAAACATTTGAGGAGACACACCAGCATGCACATCTTTTCACAATGTGTAAGTGACCCAGATAATTACACCGGGCCATGCTTGCGGATAATAAATTATGGTTTAAATTTAACCACTTGTAGATATTGCAAACCATAGGGATGGCCAAAACTATATCCTATATATCCTGAAATGTTAACAAAACGTTATTTCATGATTTAAATCTATTAAAGAAATGACACATGTATCATACATCATTTTTAACATTTTATCTGCTTGTGTGAATCACTGTGATAACAATGACAAGGCTACAGTCATGACTCAATGATTACATTTCTGATTACACAAGCAGACTCGCTGTACAAATCTAACCTGCACGTTCAAAGCGAGACCTGCTTGGAGGTCTCTTCGGCTCAGTTAATTCCATTGCCTCCCAGGTCTCTCTCACAAATTTCCTCCTGTATGTAAATGAAATGTATTTTCCCACAGATATCAAAAAGACACAGTAAACTTACAACCCCCAGAGTGGGACACCAAAATGTAATAATAAATAAATAAAAACCATTTGGTATTTAAGGAAAGGTGTTAAGAGGATTCTGGGAATCTGTAAACAGATCTCCCGCACGATCACTGTGTGTAGTTCTTATCGCAACAATTATTTCATACCATTAAAGGGTTTTATATGATTGATCAATGTATTATATTGTTTTAATTGAATTTTGAATTGATACATCGTTTGCGTTCTCGTTTCGTATTATTGAGTTTTTATATGATTGATCAATGCATTATGTTGTTTGAGTTGAATTTTGAATTACTTTGTATTATTGATATTTCTTACTATTGATTGATGTGCTATATTGGTTGAATCGACTTTTGAATTACTATGTTGTTAACCTGGTAAATAAATTATGTTTATATTCACTATGATTTGCTCTGGATTATTGATTATTCTAAATTACTATTGAGTTTTACGAAATAGCCCGTCTTTTGTCATCATAAATCTAAGACCGAGGTTTAAATTCATGCTAATTGTCTATACCGCTAACTAAGATGTCCAGCAATTACATTACTATATCAAGTAAGAACCTCTGGCTATTATCTCTGCTATAAGAGCTTATTTATATGACTGCTAAGCTCAGCATTTGTTATATTGTGACAGTGCAATGTGTAGGCAACATGTAAAAAATGCATTTAAATTCTGATTTTTTTTTTAACTTCTTACACTCTGAGGCTATTTTGGGGATTTTTGCCTGGATTTGGCCTACCCAATTTCAAAAGCTTCCCATACCCACATGCAGAGGTGCACATACAAAAGTTTGGTATCATTTTACAGGAAACCCTTTGAAATTACATAAAACACTGTTAAAAGTGCTAAACATGGTTGTATGTGTTGTCAGTTCTCTAATAAGCACAAAAATAAATAGGCGCTTTTTGATGTTTTTTTTCTAAAGTCTGTATTTAAAAGTGTATAACTCTGGCCCTGAGTGGTAACGAAACCTCCAGACAGTTTTGTTTGATTCCAGCAATTGCCAGCTTACAGAGGAAAAAGGAATTTTTTCTCTATCATAATAAATGC
The DNA here is from genome assembly GCF_030506205.2 of Paramisgurnus dabryanus. NCBI lineage: Eukaryota > Metazoa > Chordata > Actinopteri > Cypriniformes > Cobitidae > Paramisgurnus > Paramisgurnus dabryanus. The sequence continues at coordinate 26,402,858 of NC_133344.1, read as the reverse complement.
AAAAGTTATTTTACTCCAACTGATGGGAGGACTAATACGCTTATGGTGTACAATTTCTGCCAAAAAACATTTGAAGTGCTCCCATAACCACATACAGTGGAATAAATGCAATATCTTTATATCATTTTGCAAAAATCCCTTTGAAGTTACATAAAAAGCTGTTGTTTGTGACAAATAGTGTTATTTATGTGGTTTTTCATATGCTAAAACACCAAATTTTCTTTTTTTATGTTGTAAACACTGTCTTTGATAGTGTATAACTCTGGTTCTGTGTGCTCTAGCAGACTGCAGACAGTTCTGGTTGTTACCAGCAGCAGACAGTAAACACCCAAAAAAAGAATGAACTCTTTAGCATGTTGCATTCAAAAGTTATTCTCATTTTACTGAAGTGTGCGAAAATAAATTTTTCATATAAATATTAATTTTTTGTTTTCCACATATAATAAATAGCAAGGGATTAATTATGCACACAACCAAAGAAAATGCTGTGAATGGACTCATTTTTTAGAGTAGGACCTAAAATAAAAGATGGCGTATCATTTGTGGCTATATGTGCTATCTGAGGCAGTCCACACTCAAGTTTCCCATATGTTTACAAAAGACAATTTTTTACCTCATTATTCATTCGATGATTGTTAGATAGGTGATGATAATAGGACAAAAATAACGCTGCAGACTTATTCCTGAGACTGAGAGCTTTCATTTGATATAAGACTTGTCCATGTTTGTCATACTTGAAAAACATGAAATATATGAATATTAAAAGATATTAAAAAATATCGGGGGGGTGATGGTGTAAATTAATTGTAAATAACTTTCTTACAGTAAAAGATATGTCAAAGTGATGCATATCTGCAGAAAGTAGAGAGTCTAAGCTTTCAAACAGTATCTCATATGTGGTACTGGGTCCATGACAGACCATTACAAATTACAGGAATATTTTATATTAAGTCAAAATAAGATAATTCTGGACCCGGTACAGGGTCCACAGAGTTGCGAACAAATACATTTGTCGCCCCAAACAGCAGTATGTTTAAATAGTATTGTCTCAGAATGGGAATCAGCTTGACATTATTTCACCAATACAAACTCAAACAGCATCACATGTGCTGGCATCTCGTTGGGGAAGAGCAAATTTATTACGCATCTTTTTTACATTATTGCTATGTACATGTACTTGTGATATGCATTATTGATATACAAAATACATTTGTCTGAGGTTTTATAAAGTATATTGTATCTGATGGTGCAAATGAACTATATGTGCACCTGGGCTCTACTACAGATACATTTTTAAACATTTGTTATTACTTATCTCACTTCAAAGTATTATGGCCTTTTTCTGTTTATTTCCCCTTTAAGTAAACAAGGGCTTTACACATATTTTTCTCCATAAATGTTGTTGCTTGACCTTTGCTTGCCTTTAGGCTCAAGATCATATCAGTTTCAAATATTGATCCAAAGATTTGACACAATGAGCTTGGAAAATAAATGCCATCACTTTTATTAATTAAAAATGTTTTGTGCTTTGATCAGGTTGATAGACACTGAGACAAACTGAGGTTTCAGGGGCTTAATAAAATTTGGGCTCATGTAATGTGTGAGATATAGAGGGTAAACACAAGTTTTTAACACTTTCATGAAGTAGTTTTGTGCCAATGATAAAGACCAAATAAAAGACAGGCATGAAAACGGGTCAGGGGTGAAAAAGGTGAGAAGGGTGCACGAGGGGCATTGTGACCTCTGTAAACGTTTGACTAGTAACCGAAACCATGTTTAATTAAATGGGTTGATCAATCTGGAAAGCTGTAACAAGTAGCATTCCCTTACTATTTTACATCTGCAATAATTTTATTTTGCCATAATCTGACCATCAGTCGCAAGGCAATATAATTTTAAGTTGGCCTTGGAATAGGGTGGACCTGAAGGCCTCCTTGTCATTTCTGGCTTATAACAAAAAAACAGAATAATGCCTAAAAGCTGCTGTGTGACAATATGTATAGCAAACAAGCCAAAGAACCCAGAAATAAGTTTTTATAAGCTGTCGAGCCGTTTTTTCCTTTAATGAGAAAAAAGTGGATCGCCGACTACGTTTCCCCCTAGTGGACGCAGTTCTAATAGGAGTACTATGAAAAGTTGCCTGTTTCCACTTTTGTGTCTTTAAACGCTCGTTTTTTGAGGTTGACAGCTTATAAAAACTTATTTCTGTTTTTTTTTGGCTTGTTAGCTGTACACCTTTTCACACAGCAGCTTTTAGGTATTATTCTGTTTTTAAGTTTAATCTGTAAATAAGTTTTTATAAGCTGTCGACCCCAAAAAACGAGCGTTTAAAGACACAAAAGTGGAAACAGGCAACTTTTCATATACTCATATTAGTAGAACGAAGCAACTGGGAAAAATTTCTTGTTCAAAGCCCTGATTCAGATGTTTGTGATTTTATTTCATCCAAGGTGCACAGTAAGCTGCAATCCTAAAGTTTTTCAACAGAGGAAGGAGTACTCGGCCTCAGACTGATCACCTGAAGAAAAAAAAATGTTACCACAGACAAAAGAGATTATGTAGATAATAACAGGTGTCAGATACAATCACTGTACTTTAAATAATTAATAATGTATAAAGTATACTTTTAAATAAAGCCAAATAGGAAAAACCGTTGTGTTTAGGCAAACCATGCACAGACACTTGACTTCTTTAAATGTATGATTAAAATGAATTTACATCTTACTTGTTTGGTAGTAATCATAGACTTTGATCACAGCTGGCTTGAGGTTCTTGACTGGAAGAATCTGTTTTAATTGTATCTCATAATTCATAGGGAGATTTTTTGGAACCTGCAGGAAGATTAACAGAAGAACACAAACTCTCAGTCATTGGCATTATAGCTAAAACATTTATGCATAAATTATATAAATGCTCAAAATATGAATATTTCATTCTCTCACCTCTTTCAGATATAAAAGGATATGATCGTCTTTAGTATCCACTCGCTCTACAAGTGGTCCAACTTTCTGAAGAGCAGCGGCAAGCTGTGAGGCAGAAATTATTTTAATTATTAAAGTCATTTTAATTGTTGTTAAGAAATGTCTCTTGTGTTGTGTTGTGAGATTTATATTTATAATTTTGGCAGAAGCTTTTATGCAAAACTACTTAAAGTTCATTCCAGCTTTACATTTTTCCCAGTATGTGTGGTCCCTCTGAATACTAACACAACGCTCTGTAATGTCAGAAAAAAATGGCCAAAATATACCCAAGTTAATGGTCCTAATATAAACCATTTTGGTTCAAGTATGTATACATTTATACAAATAGTACCATATAAAGTACCTTTGAAGTACTAATATGAACATTTTAGTTGCAAATGTGTACGCTGCAGTGACAGCTATAGGAGCCATTTTTTTGACAGTGTACAAGCTGAGCTCCAGGAACTACAAGGTCAACAAGAAGAGCTTTACAGTAGTTCACTACTAAAAATACAGACGCAGAGTAAGTGTTTTGAGACTTGAGCTCTCATAACTTCAAAGTTTGTCATTCATCACTTTAAAAATTCAAACCCACCAATGATGTGTCAGCTGTGAATCCTGATAAGAGCTTAATATCCACAATGACCATGTTAGTAGTTTCCTGTGGACCATTGTATCTGAAAAAATAAATAAATAATTTAAGGGGTTGGTTTCTTGAATACCCCGTGTAATCACAAAATGTTTATACTGTTCATGTTGTCTGTTTTGCTTTTATAAAGAAGATCAGTTAAGCATTTACATTGTAGGTCAAACATGGGTTAACTCAAACTCATTTTGTGTTTAAAAGACTTTGTTTTTCAGAAGCATTTGTTAGACAAATTAACTAAAGCTATAATCATTATTATATTTTTATATTTTCCTAATATTTCCTACGTGACAGTGAAGTTCAATTTTTTTGGTTGTGCAAATGATTTTTTGCAATCAGCCTCAAGCGTGGCTTCAACGGTCAATGTTTTATCTTCACTGGGAGTGGGAATGTTGTAAAACAGAGCCATCTGAGAGAAAGAAATAAAGAATCAATACGAACACTAATTTATAAATCATCACACATACAGTTTGTTAAACCACAGAGATATGCCAAGTAGGGTGACCAGACGTCCCGAAAAATTCGTGACAGTCCCGAAATCTAAGCTGCTGTCCCGAATTCTGCTCTAATTGTCCCGAAAATTATACTGATGCAAAATCTTGAGTAGTTATTGTCTGATGAAACATGCGCAAGGAGTTTGAGTCATCCTGCAGCCAGCCCCTGCCGGGTGCTCATTGGCTGCAGCATCTTTGTTTTTTATATAAGATATTACATTAAGATATGCACTGAAAAGGCACGGGAGTGCTGGCCGCAGTTAAAACCTCCGCTGGCGTCGAGTCTCCACAACCTCGGTAGGCTATAGCTCAAGTGTGAATTTAAAGTTGTATTGTTTCTATTAATTTATCTAATTCATCCATAGAGGGTTTTCACCGACGTCACGTTCTGGGCGGTAACCCGGATGCACGGCCATTGTAGAGGCCCTCGGTGTAAAGAACTGAACGGAGTACAATGGAGTATTGTGCGCTTTTGGATACTTTAAGTGAATATAGACATGTCTAAACACCAGAAAACTCGTCCAAGATGCAAAGGCATATAGGGAAGGACTTGGACCACAAGACAAGAAATCACAATTTATAGGCGGTGCAGATCCCTACGAGCATAGGTGTCATTTACACTGGGGACGCTGGGGACATGTCCCCACCACTTTTTGAAATTGCTGATTTTGTCCCCATCACTTTTTGAAAGCATTTGGTTAAAATTTCTGGAAAATCAACGACTTGCACTGCAAAAATGACTTTCTTACTTAGTATTTTTGTCTTGTTTTAGGTAGAAATATCAAAAAAAATCTTTCTTGATGTGCAAAATGACTTAAGAAAATAGGTCTAGTTTTTAGACAAAAAATATCAAATTTAAGATGATTTTGTGCATAAAACAAGCAATAAAATCTGCCAATGTGTCAGGAATCAGGACACAGAGAACCCAAATGCAGACACAGATAAGGACAAAATAATAATTTATTGAACAAAACTGAAAACAAAAGCCACGATGGGGCAAACAAACAGGGCAAACACTAAACTATACAGAACTACACTAAACATGACATTAAAAAAACACTAAACTTAAACTAGAACACACTGGAAACACTTGAATGGCAAAACCAACGTAGTAAAACAGACGAACCCGCACTGGACAACAAACACAAGGACTCTTAAATAGGGAAAAAGTAAATTACAAACACCTGGAAAATAATCACAAGTAAGGGATCGGGGAAAAAGTGACGAGACCCAGGAAATGCGTGGTCAGAATAAACCAATACTACAACCACACATTTCCCACATAGAACATATGTACTGTCAGAACCCTGCCATGCTAAACTAGATCTAAATACCAACAGGATCCGGCAGGATTCTGACACAATGGGGTAAGCAATTATTTCTTGAATTTTTCTTGAATTCAGCGTTTAAGAAAAATGTTCAAGATTTTTTAGCTTACCCCATTTTTTGTTTGTTTTTTTTGCACAAAATCACTTAAAATTGATATTTTTGGTCTAAAAACTAGACTAATTTTTTTCTTAGGTCATTTTGCTCATCAAGAAAAAGCATCTTTATTTAAGATTTTTTAGATATTTTTACTGAAAACAAGACAAAAATACAAAGATTTTTTTTTCTTGAAAATCATTTTTTGCAGTGTACGACTGGTTTTGTGGTCCAGGGTCACATATGTTGTCTTGTGTGCTTATGGTGTGTTTTCTTATACATATACTGTAAAATTAATTTCATTGTAATCATTGACTTAACGTGCTGCTGTTGAGCTGGTGTTGCAGGTACTGTTACATTTGCAGTCGACATTGTTGAGGGTTTTATGCTGAGTATTTTTGTGTTGTTGACCAGCCTACACTATGTCCAATTTTGTTGCGCCGTTATTTAATATTTTCCCGTCCTGCTGTAATGTTTTTTCATCTGATCTTTTGTCCTCACCACTTTTCAACACAAACTGACGCCCCTGCCTACGAGTTAGCTCCCCCTTCTAGGATCTGTGACGGCCGGCGATTCTTCCTTCAGTTGCATATCCCGATAAAGTCAACTACCTGGTTTTTATGCCGAGCCCATATGTCAATGTCAGCTTTATTTATATAGCAGATTTAAAATAGTCAGTCCTACCAAAGTGCTTTACAGCAAAATAAGCACACAGTAAATTATTGTTTTTACCATTTACTATTAAAAATATTATTATCATTACAATAGAAAATTTGTTATGAGCAATTAAGCACACTGGCATTGAGGAATTGCAGCACAAATTTTAGTTGTGTTTAAGTACATTTTGTGCAAACACTAAAAGTACATAGTAAAGAGCACCAATTATGCTAATAAATTAGCACGTTAGCACGTTATTGTAATATCCCATAGTACATACATGTTATTAAAACTTGAACTAATGCACTGTGAGTCTTATAAATTGCTTACATACCTCACCGATTTCTGCATGTCTGGTAGTGATGTTAGGTTCTTGAACGAATCGTTCTTTTGAGCCGGTTCTCAGGAAGTAACCGGTCGAGCCGGTTCGCAAATCGAACTGAATCGAACTTTAGTTTTGGGCATAGGTTCCGGGTTGATGACGCAGGACGCACAGCCGAAATAGCACGTCGGACTCGTAAAGACCCGAACGAAGTTTGTCGATGATTGCCGAGGCGAGGATTGCCGACGATTCTGACGGATGAGTAGCCACACTGACACTGCGTGTGAATCACCGAGGATTTGAACGAGCCTGATACGCGAAGTTTTTTGTTTTATTAGTTTCTTGATATGTTTCTTTTATTAGAAAGCTTTAGTTTTGATACGATTTATTTTGGATGCAAATCATTGTAGTTGTTTAAGGAAGACCAATGAGTTTAACACACAAGTTTATTTATTACACAAATCCGCAATTGTGGATCAGTGTCTTTTAGGAATCTTATTCAAGTTGTATGCTTGTCAAAACTGGTCGATTATATCTGGCATTTACTATTTATTTATTATTTATGATCCGCGATTTAAACTGTGACCACAAACATTACTAACTTGTGAATGCAAGGCAATAAATCAGCTATGCCTTCACAAAAACAACTTTTTATTTAAATGTTTTAATGTGTTGACAAAAACGACTTTATTTGAATGTTTCATTGATACAATAAATGCGTAGTAATGTAATTTCTTGATGACGTCAGGAACCGGTTTTTGAACCGGTTCAATGAGCCGAACTGTCCGAAAAGAGCCGGTTCGCGAAAATGAATCGGACTTTGCATCACTAATGTCTGGAAAACGCTCGGATTAATGGTGCGTTCCAGGCAGGTTTTTAAACCCGTGAGTTACAACTTCAAAACCACAACTCACGACCCTATGCGTTCCAGGCAGCCTGTAACTCGTGTTTTTACAACCTTCTACCGGTGAAAGTGCTCTGGAACGGCAGTCAAACCCGTGACTTCCCACCCGTGAACTCGTACTAGATCGATGTACTCCCAGTTCAAAGTCGTGAGTCGTGGTTTTGAAGTCGTGAGTTACGGGTTACAGGTTGCCTGGAACGCAGCATTAGTTCCTGTCTCCGCCTCCCAAAATGTCTAGTGTATTCGGATTGGTCAGATGACTACTCAACTGTTATTGGTCAACTGGGTTCGGCGTGTGTTTGAAAGGTTACGCCCCTGACTACGCGTGGATTTTCCGGTTCTGACTGAGTCACAGGCAACGTAAACAAGCGCTATATTTCTCTATAAACGATGGTGTCTGTACTGCCTTACCACTTCAAGCTCGATCCAGAGAGTTCAGACGGCCGTTACGATGTGAACGATCTCCGTCAATGAACGCGATTGGATTTAACTTTTTTAGGTGTCCTTAGCTCTGCCAGAATGCTAAACGAAGACGAAAATGTGTTGCAAAGACATCCAAAAGGTAATTATAACGTACTACATTACTTTGCAAACTACATGGAAACACCAAATGTAGCACATAGAAGGTTTTATTTGAAATGATTATAAAACTATTTCACTTATTAACATTCTTTTACTATAGTAAACTTATAAAAGACCGCTTACATACTATATTGTGCAAACTATATGGAAACACCAAATGTAGCACATAGAAAGTATTTGTTGAAATGATTATAAAACTATTTCACTTATTAACATTATTTTACTATAGTAAACTTTATTATAAAAGACTGTTACATACTATATTACTGTGCAAACTATATGGAAACACCAAATGTAGCACAAAGAAAGTATTAATTGAAATGAATGTTCTACATTATTTCACTATGGTAAACTTTTTTATGAAAGACTGCTTACTTATAAGTGCTATGTTTTTACTTATTAGGTTTTAAGGAGAATGCAACATGTTCCAGGGCCTCTTACCTGCGTGATTCATCATCCAGGTTTTGCACAAATTGTCTAAATCCCTACACACAGAACATTTATTATACCGACTATAAGCCTTTGAGGTGCAGGACTAGAGTAAGTTTTATTACATTTTTAAACCAATAACACTAAAGTATCATTATAGTAACAAAGTACCCAAAAGAACAAAAGATGCAACTTTAAAGAAAATATAATAGTCAGTCAAAAGTTTTATTTATTTATTACAAATATATATTTAAATGTTAAACAATATACAAATAAACATACTTTAGTAACCATATTGTGCTCTTGTTTCAAAAATTGTTCAATTCATTTCTTACAGCTATCTATTCAGATAAATGGCACAGCAAAGCTTTGTCAGCTGGTGCTATTTAAGACGACACTATAAGGTTATCATCCTGTCGTGTGTTGTTCTCCAGATACGCTTGGAGCTTCCTGATCAGATCGGTCACAATTTTGGCTTTCGACGACCCCTGCACTGAAGATGGCATGCAATCACGTCCTCTTTTGAAGGTCTCTCAAACTGTGATGCCAGGTCCATTGGAATCGGGGTTTCCTTCAGCTTATCTTCAAATACCTCTTCAAACACAAGCCTGATCACATCATCCACATAACTGTAGAAATATTGCAGTCAATAAATCTTTTGTTTTGATCATTTATTTCCCTGCTTCATACATTAAGTTTTTAATTATGAATGTATTTGAAATAAAACATTACTGCTTACGGTATGTCACTTGTGTGTTTTGGGAACATAGCCTTGTACTTACCCTCTCCTGCTTTTGTTACGGCTTGGTGACATTGTAATGGATGGCTGCAAGGTACAAATACCTGTAAAATATAAACAAGCAATTAATTTATTGTAAAAGTAAATACTACTTTATTTAACACAGTTACTAAAATACTTAAATACCTGCACAGCATTCCAATAAATGAGAAAATCAAATTTTTTTTGCTGCAAATCTGAAATCTCAGGCTACGGACGGCAAAGGCATCCACTGATGATGATGATGGAAACATTGTGAAACGATGCTACTGCCTGGGTTCCTATTATTATGCAGAGAAAAAAAACTTTGTCATCATCAGTTATACATTTAAGACTGGTAGTGGTTTCACTAGGTAAATACATAATATGTGTTAAACACCTTTGCTCCTCATATGCCAGTCTGACTCCTTGTACTGTGTGTAATGATGTTGCATGTTTGCATACAGTGTAGAAGGATGTGTACAGTTGCGAATCTAGGATATAGACAAATAAAACAAACATGTATTCGGTCAAAAATAAATATTATAACAATAGAGTACAACGACTATAAATCGTTAAACTATTCATTAAAACGTAAATGTATTACATATTACATGGCCCAACATTAGCAACACACATTACGTGTTTACTTCGTTTCAAAATCTAAGAAAGCTTCAAGTAAATACAACAGTAAAATACATATAACTTTAAACAAATCATCTGTACTTAGAGTTTCTTGAGTTTGATCGTGAGAACAAATTTTACCGGTAACAGTTTAGCTGGCATTTGTATTTGTATTTATCTTAGCAAGTTTGTAAACATGTCTAAACCAACATTGATAAAAAAAAACGAAAGCCTGCATAATTCAACATACACGTGTGTAAGTATGGTACGTTGTTTATGAAATACAGTATTACAACACAAAACAATTAGCTTGCAAGCTTAAAGAGCACCAATTATGCTAATAAATTAGCACGTTAGCACGTTATTGCAATATCCCATAGTACATACATGTTATTAAAACTTTAATTAATGCACTGTGAGTCTTATAAATTGCTTACATACCTCACCGATTTCTGCCTGTCTGGAAAACGCTCGGATTTAGTTCCTGTCTCCGCCTCCCAAAATGTCTAGTGTATTCGGATTGGTCAGATGACTACTCAACTGTTATTGGTCAACTGGGTTCAGCGTGTGTTTGAAAGGTTACGCCCCTGACTACGCGTGGGTTTTCCGGTTCTGACTGAGAGTCACAGGCAACGTAAACAAGCGCTATATTTCTCTATAAACGATGGTGTCTGTACTGCCTTACCACTTCAAGCTCGATCCAGAGAGTTCATACGGCCGTTACAATATAAACGATCTCCGTCAATGAACGCGATTGGATTTAACTTTTTTAGGTGTCCTTAGCTCTGCCAGAATGCTAAACGAAGACGAAAATTTGTTGCAAAGACATCCAAAAGGTAATTATAACGTACTACATTACTTTGCAAACTATATGGAAACACCAAATTTAGCACATAGAAAGTATTTTTTGAAATGATTATAAAACTATTTCACTTTTTAACATTATTTTACTATAGTAAAGACTGCTTACATACTATATTACTGTGCAAACTATATGGAAACACCAAATTTAGCACATAGAAAGTATTTGTTGAAATTATTATAAAACTATTTCATTTGTTAACATTATTTTACTATAGTAAACTTTATTATAAAAGACTGCTTACATACTATATCACTGTGCAAACTATATGGAAACACCAAATGTAGCACAAAGAAAGTATTAATTGAAATGAATGTTCTACATTATTTCACTATGGTAAAGTTTATTATGAAAGACTGCTTACTTATAAGTGCTATGTTTTTACTTATTAGGTTTTAAGGAGAATGCAACATGTTCCAGGGCCTCTTACCTGCGTGATTCATCATCCAGGTTTTGCACAAATTGTCTAAATCCCTACACACAGAACATTTATTGTACCGACTATAAGCCTTTGAGGTGAAGGACTAGAGTAAGTTTTATTACATTTTTAAACCAATAACACTTAAGTATCATTATAGTAACAAAGTACCCAAAAGAACAAAAGATGTAACTTTAAAGAAAATATAATAGTCAGTCAAAAGTTTTTTTTATTTATTACAAATATATATTTAAATGTTAAACAATATACAAATAAACATACTTTAGTAACCATATTGTGCTCTTCTTTCAAAAATTTTTCAATTCATTTCTTACAGCTATCTATTCAGATAAATGGCATATCAAAGCTTTGTCAGCTGGTGCTATTTAAGACGACACTATAAGGTTATCATCCTGTTGTGTGTTGTTCTCCAGATACGCTTGGAGCTTCCTGATCAGATCGGTCACAATTTTGGCTTTCGACGACCCCTGCACTGAAGATGGCATGCAATCACGTCCTCCTTTGAAGGTCTCTCAAACTGTGATGCCAGGTCCATTGGAATCGGGGCTTCCTTCAGCTTATCTTCAAATACCTCATCAAACACAAGCCTGATCACATCCTCCACATAACTGTAGAAATATTGCAGTCAATAAATCTTTTGTTTTGATCATTTATTTCCCTGCTTCATACATTACGTTTTTAATTATGAATGTATTTGAAATAAAACATTACTGCTTACGGTATGTCACTTGTGTGTTTTGGGAACATAGCCTTGTACTTTCCCTCTCCTGCTTTTGTTACGGCTTGGTGACATTGTAATGGATGGCTGCAAGGTACAACCTGTAAAAATATAAACAAGCAATTAATTTATTGTAAAAGTAAATACTACTTTATTTAACACAGTTACTAAAATACTTAAATACCTGCACAGCATTCCAATAAATGAGAAAATAATTTTTTTTTTTGCTGCAAATCTGAAATCTCAGGCTACGGACAGCAAAGGCATCCACTGATGATGGTGATGGAAACATTGTGAAACGATGCTACTTCCTGGGTTCCTATTATTATGCAGAAAAAAAAACTTTGTCATCATCAGTTATACATCTAAGACTGGTAGTGGTTTCACTAGCTAAATACATCATATGTGTTACACACCTTTGCTCCTCATATGCCAGTCTGACTCCTTGTACTGTGTGTAATGATGTTGCATGTTTGCAAACAGTGTAGAAGGATGTGTCCAGCTGCGAATCTAAGATATAGACAAATAAAACAAACATGTATTCAGTCAAAAAGACATATTATAACAATAGAGTACCATGACTATAAATCGTTAGACTATTCATTAAAACGTAAATGTATTACATATTACATTAGCAACACACATTATGTGTTTACTTCGTTTCAAAATCTAAGAAAGCTTCAAGTAAATACAACAGTAAAATACATATAACTTTAAACAAATCATCTGTACTTAAGAGTTTCTTGAGTTTGATCATGAGAACAAATTTTACCGGTAACAGTTTAGCTGGTAACTTAGCAAGTTTGTAAACATGTCTAAACCAACATCGATAAAAAAACGATAGTCTGCATAATTCAACATACACGTGTGTAAATATGGTACGTTGTTTATGAAATACATTATTACAACACAAAACAATTAGCTTGCAAGCTTAGCTCTACACGCACATTATGTTAATCTCCGGTTACCGGTTACGTAACGTACAGTAAAAGGCAAATAATAAACGTGAATACTTACAGCCTGTGATCCAGAAGTGCACAGTAATCCAACTTTCAAGAGGAGACGTCGCGCAAATCCAGCTTCGGTTCATGAGAAGCAGTTATTGTGAAAACTCCGTGAACAACTTCTGACTGGATTTTTCCGGAACCGTATTAAACATGATGTCCTCTGTGGAAGTCCATAAAGTGCTTTTTTGCCCTCGCATCTAAAGAGACAGCGTCTACTCGAGAGATTTAATTAAACAATGAAACAAGAGTTTGCAAACAGAGTCAAAGCAGGGACTCACAACCTCCGCCATTTTAGCTCTCATCTGACTCGGCGCTCCCCACCCTCGTCTTTGAGGGCGTACCCAAGCAAAGCAGAGAGGGCTGAACTATGATAATGTTGGTCTTATCTACGTCACTAATCCCAGGAAGTAAACTGTTGCCTACAATCCGAGTGTTTTTTGTAGTCCTCGAACGTTAGAGATGATAACTCGCGTCATCGTTTTCTTTGAGGTATGTACTTTTTGAATATCGTTAGCATGTACTAATACACACTTACACACAAAAGGATGTTAAAAAACGTGTATCCCATAATAGGTGCTCTTTAACTCTACACGCACATTATGTTAATCTCCGGTTACCGGTTACGTAATGTACAGTAAAAGGCAAATAATAAACATGAATACTTACAGTCTGTGATCCAGAAGTGCACAGTAATCCAACTTTCAAGAGGAGACGTCGCGCAAATCCAGCTTCGGTTCATGAGAAGCAGTTATTGTGAAAACGCCGTGAACAACTTCTGACTGGATTTTTCCGGAACCGTATTAAACATGATGTCCTCTGTGGAAGTCCATAAAGTGCTATTTTGCCCTCGCATCTAAAGAGACAGCGTCTACTCGAGAGATTTAATCGCTTAAACAATGAAACAAGAGTTTGCAAACAGAGTCAAAGCAGGGACTCACAACCTCCGCCATTTTAGCTCTCTTCTGACTCGGCGCTCCCCACCCCCGTCTTTGAGGGCGTACCCAAGCAAAGCAGAGAGGGCTGAACTATTGGTGCGTTCCAGGCAGGTTTTTAAACCCGTGAGTTACGACTTCAAAACCACGACTCACGACCCTATGCGTTCCAGGCAGCCTGTAACTCGTGTTTTTACAACCTTCTACCGGTGAAAGTGCACTGGAAAGGCAGTCAAACCCGTGACTTCCCACCCGTGAACTCGTACTAGATCGATGTACTCCCAGTTCAAAGTCGTGAGTCGTGGTTTTGAAGTCGTGAGTTACGGGTTACAGGTTGCCTGGAACGCAGCATAAGATAATGTTGGTCTTATCTACGTCACTAATCCCAGGAAGTAAACTGTTGCCTACAATCCGAGTGTTTTTTGTAGTCCTCGAACGTTAGAGATGATAACTCGCGTCATCGTTTTCTTTGAGGTATGTACTTTTTGAATATCGTTAGCATGTACTAATGCACACTTACACACAAAAGGATGTTTAAAAACGTGTATCCCATAATAGGTGCTCTTTAATACTCTTTAAATAAAGCACAACAAGTAGAAGCATAATTGTTTTATACGTTATGTATATCAATCATATTTCTAATACAATACTACTCTTTTTCCTGAGCTTTGACAACCACAAGCGCCTCCTCTGATAATTTCTTGCATTCCTTTAATAACTTTTGGAAGTCGATAATATTTCAAATGTTTTTCTCCATGGCTGCGTTTACATTTTGCATTAACATGCGATCTTGGGGGCTTTTTACACCTGGTAACTTCATGCGTTTTCTCTGATCGGATAGCTATCTGATCGTAAAAAGACCAGGTGTAAATGCCCTCTGAAACGATTTAGAGACGGATTTAAATCCGATCGCTCAAACCACTTCAGGAGGTGGTCTGGGACGCATTTCAGAGAAGTGTAAATGCATCTGGTTGATGAAACCACATAAGTCGCGCTTTACTCCTCCCAAACGTCAGCACGTCACTCGCAAGTAAGCTGGAAGAGCGCCAAACAAACATAGCTGACACGCCTATTGCTTTATGGAGAGATGACAGCGGGTAAAAAAGCTTCCTAGAATCAATAAAAGAGTCTAATGACAAATTCAAATGATATTAAACAAAGAAATATAACGTTAAGAGAGAGTTTTGTGAATGCTTTTCCCGTCATGGACCTGCATTAAATCATCGCGCTGTCACTCTCCTGCTGCGCTGTACTGCGAGCATCAGCTCATGCCGAGCAAGGAGACGCGCGTCCCCTGCCCAACATTCAGTACAACATACAGTAAGTGCTGCATATTGTTGCGTAAACGTCATCTTAAGTTTTTTAAGGCGGAGTAATAAATAGTGTATTTGCATTTTGGGCGGGGGAAAAAAGATCAGATTCATATTCGTTTTGCCAAGACGCATTTATGTGGCCAAATGTAAATGGAACAGTCTTAACAAATCAGATGACTATCCGATCAGAGAAAACACATGAAGTGACCAGGTGTAAAAAGGCCCTCGGTGATCCGTTTACGCAGATCCGATCATCCGTATATCAGGACACGGCGCGTTTACATTTGTCACATAAATGTGGCTTCTGTATCTGATCGGATCCCGTTCAGGGAGACGCGCGCTGGGTGGATAGCTGTCAATCACAGATGGCTACAGCTGTCTTTCGCCACGATTTAGGGTTGTCGCGGTAACCGAAATCCCGTATTGTACAGTGAGAAGCAAACAGCAGAGAATAACTAGCAAACCCAAAAACCGTGATGTGCACATTTTAAGCTTTATTTTTTTTTAGCTTTAAAGGCTTTATCTTTGTTTATCTGCAACGTCAGCGCCAGGATTCAGCCAACGTTACCTGAACTTGACTTTCACCCGCATGCTTTTCATCAACAACAAAATCCGTGTGAAACATTAGGATGACCTTCCCGACTTTTTAGTCTGCCCGAATTCATACGTTTTTGATTTATGATTTAACTAAAACAGCTAACAATTTCCTAAATTTCCTGTTCATGTCTCCCTCTAGTCGTATAGTTATGTAATTTACAAACACATTTATAAGTAACTTACTTTGTATAAAACCAACATTGAATAAATGTATTTGGTTATTGCAGTGGCGAACCGTGGGTACTTCAGCTGGGCCTTCAAAATATGCAATGACGTGCAAATGCCTCTCCATCCATAATACTAGGCTATTCGTATTTCGTTAAATCATACAGTGAATGTGTAAAAATTCTGATCACGCAAAGTTGAATTACAGAATGGGCATTGTCTGCCTTAAAATGCAGTTTTAAAGTTTAAAATTAATTTAATCTAACTGATAAACACAAATACAGATTCTGCTGCTCTGTAATGACAGGGGCTCTGTAAATTTGCATTTAACCATCTTAAATTATTTTCTTTAATTTGTTTTTTATTTTTTGGAAATATATATTTAGCTGTAGGATACCTTGTTAATCTTTTTCATAAGGGGAAATATAGCACCCTGCGTTCTCAGTGCACCTCCTTGTGGCTTATAACTGTTGTCATAAGATATCCAGGGCTCGCAAAATCTCTAGCCCGAGCCCCGAGGTCCCGGGGCTATTACGAATTCTTGTCGGGCTACCAAAATGTGTCTCCGCCCTGACCATCGGGTATAGCGAGGTAAAAAATATTTGAATGTTTTCGCATTCTCTCAGATTTAGTTAGGAAATTATATTGTATGTAATTCGGCGTCGTCTGTCAGTCATTACTATCCTCACGTAACAAGTGAAACTGTCAGGAAGTAAAAGTATAATTAAACCCATTATTTTTCTCGTGTTCGCGTCATATGCACAAGCCGTTTCTCAATGTCAAGGATACTTCCTTGGCAGGACTAGTCCTTACAAGTCACTTCCTTCAGAGACGAGGCGAGGCTCCTTTTAAGCATTCGGAGAACACGTTAAATGGAACAGGCTAGCAAGTGCACGTCATTACGTCATTACGTGATTGGAAGGTGTGCTTTCGGTGCTGCGCGCAGAGGATTGTGGGTGATTTCAGCGCGTGAAGAGCGCGAAGGATACAAATTTGCATCCTTTCCTGTATATGGGATATTTGTCGAACGAAGGACTCAGTCCTTGGCTGAAATTTCGAGGATCCTCGACATTGGAACAGTCCTTCGACGGACGTCGATGACGTAGCATCCTCGAAATTCTAGCTTCCGAGGATCCTTCCTTGACATTGGGAAACGGCTACAGTCTCCTCTGCACGCGCTTCTCCCGGCTGTGCTCTTCACGTGTACGCGCTTAAGTAATTTCGTTGTTACCTCAGCCCTATCAAAATAGCTACAACGTCAATCACGTTTTCCGCCATTTACCTCAACCACTCTCACCGCAGAGATTCGGGCCATTAGACTGTATTAATATTAACGGTCTATGATCTTCGTCTTTGGTGTTTTACGGCAGCTCGCATCCAGTTTGTTGCATGATTAGGACTTCATGAAGGCTTACAATGTATTGTTTTTTGCCCGCCCACTTGAAATCAAAACGTGATTGGTCGATTTGCCCGTCACTCTCCACACCAAAACACATAGCTTGGCCTTCCCTGGGATTCATGAAGTCCTAACCAATGAATGAGCCAGATAACCGGGCCTTAATAGAGACAGACGATTCTGATTGGATTAGATGTTTTCATGACATGAACCTGACAGTAAACTTAACGTTAGAACATAGATGAGAGAAAATATATTACATGTATTGTATTAAATTGAATTAAATAGAAATTTAAAAATGTAAAAACATATTTTTATTGAATATTATTTATTTGTATTATTATAATAAAAATATTTTTATTAATTTTTTTAGGCCTTCTCTGAAGGCGTAGAAGGCCCTGAAGGTTCCCCACTGGGTTATTGTTATTATGGTTTGTAAGTGTTTTCAAGTAACTTAAAATGTGTTAAATGAGATAGAAACTGCTGACTAACCAGAAAGAAGCGCAACATTTACGTTGATATGTCGCCATGGAAACTCAAACATTATAACCATTTATTCAATTCTGCCATTAAATATTAAATCCCTCCATAAATAGTGGAAACATGTTAAACATATGACTGAATAAGTTAAATACAGTCAACAGTGTTAAAATGCTTTTGTATATCGATTTATTTCAAGATACGTTTAAGCTGCATTTCTCCACAAATATAAATTTGTGCGTCTCTCACCTGCGCTCCATGACCTAACGTCCTTTATTTTTGACAGCTGTCAGTGAGATGAGATGATAGTGGGCGGGGATTTGTGTGACGTTGGCCTGCAAATGCAGATAGGATGGCTGGATTGCGTTTACATTACACTAAGATCCGATCACAAAGCGTCCTCGACTACCTCTGCATCAGGACACACAGACCGGATAACATTCCGAACACAAACGCGTTTACACTTGTCTTTTCAATGTGTATTTGGACAACATCCGGATACAGGTCGCATGTTAATGCCAAGTGTAAACGCAGCCCATGTGTCCTATTGGTACAACCTCAAACAAGGCAATAATTAACCATTTTCCTTGACGACGTTCGGGATATACTTCAGTGCCTGTGCTCTGTTGTGATGCGGAGTGCCTCCAATATGGCATCTTTCGCTCTGATGACGCGTTGTGAAAACCCCCTATATGCACAAAGACAATATGAGCTTTTTGTCCTCTTTTTGTTTTATAATAGATTACTAAAGTGATAGTTACAGCAGCCGTGAGGACAGTTGAAAGTGCAGGCAGTGACAGTCAGTCACGTGAAGGGGTCAGATTGGCAGAGGGAGAGGCACTGTGTTAAAAAAAGCTACTTCTATAAGTATTATATAAATGTATATGCATATGTACTTATAATAAAAATATGATTGGTTCAGTAACTTCAGTTTGAAATTCATTGTCTTTTATAAGTACATTAAATAAAAAAAACTATTGGATGATCTAACTGTATTATTGTACAGTCTTATTATTGGATTACGTATAATACTTCTATAGCCTACGTGTTATATAAATGTATTTATATGCATAGTTGCATACGTACTTATTAATATGATTGGTTCAGTTTGAAATTTATTATCTTTTATTATTAAATAAAATAAATAAATAAAACTATTATTGGATGATCCGCAACCCCCCCCCCCCCCCCCCCCGGTGACGTCTGCCCCTCGTCCCGAATTTCAGTCAGTCTCATCTGGGGCCGTATTCACAAAGCATTTTATCTTATCACTAAGAGTACTCCTAAATCGCACTAAAAGATTTTAGCTAGGAGTTTTCTCTTAAAAGTTATTCACAACGCCTTTCAGACCTACTTTTAGTAAGGAAAAATGATAACTCCTAAACTAAGAGTGAGTCTTCGTTGCTACGGATGACGTCAATTCTCATGCACGAGCTGCCTCGCAATGACCACGGTGATTGGTTGTTAGATGACAGGGCTGTCATGCGTAACATAACACAGACGCACCAAATCATGGAATTACAATATCGAAATATGTCTGTGTCCTATACAAAATAATAATAGTAATGCCATCAAAATGCATATATTAAAGAAAAGTCGTGAATTAAATTAAATTAAATCAAGCCTAATACAAATGAAAACCGCCAATTGCCTAATAATAAAACGACTTTGCATTACTTGCTTGATTAATGTACATCCTATTAGCCTAAATAGACTTCTTAAAGCAAGGAAATGTTGCCCATATTAAAGAAGCCTGCCTAATGTAATAAATAAAGGATGGTGGAACTCGCCAAAAGAAAGCCCAAATGGATGCAGGATCAGTTACTGCTGCTGGCCCAGTTGGTGCTGGAAAAAAGCAACGTAATAAAAGGGAAATTCGGCACTGAGATATCAAGCAAAACTAAGCGTGAGACATGCGAGAAAGTGATGCGCGGGTCAATGTACAAAACAACTGGCACCCGACCAACGTTTTCAACTAACCCGCCCGCAACCAGGACCACAAAAAATAAAAAATAAATAGTGTACCCGACCCGCTCCCTGGCCAGCATTTTTTTTTAAGTAGTAATTGTTTAATAGTTAATTGCCATCTTTACGACCCGACCGAACGCGACCCGAATATCATAAAAAATATTTTTGGATGACTCGTGACCGCGGGTGACCACATGCATCCGCTCATTTCCGATCAACCCGCGCATCACTGGGGAGAGGATTTGTTGCAGATCAATGCAACATTCCTGCTTATGTCGCGGACCCCGGACGAATGCGAGAGGCGGTGGTATATGCATTACAATCGCAGTAGAGGGTTGAGATTGCAGCCTTTAAACAGACTAGCATGGCAACAGGTATGCCTATAATATTAAATATTTAATATCATTATTGTTTCATGTAATTCTAAAAAACTTCCTGCTTGTCATGAATGTAATGAATTATGAAACAAATGTCATAAACAATATGCTTACATTAAAGTGTGCTTTTAAGTATGTGCAATGCTTTTGAGTTGGTGAAACTGTCCATGTTAAGGAGGATCAGCACCTAAGGCATTTTAAGATCCTTTGTGAATAGGTCTTAGTGAGTTAGGAGTCCTCTCGACTTCTTTTAAGCTGTCCCAGACTTAGGTGCTACTTTTAGGGCTAAAATGCTTCGTGAATTACTTTTAGTGAAAAAAATTAGGAGTCCTAAAGTTAGGAGTGACACGCCCATTATTTTTAGGAGTTGCTCCTAAATTCGCCAGTTAGGAGCTACTTTTAGCCTTAAAATTCTTTGTGAATACGGCCCCTGGTCACCCTAATGCCAAGTGTTTTTGTTAATGCAAAGATGTATCAGAAGTTTCTGACCTGCACAGACACACAGGTCGAGCCTTTCACTTCAATACTGTATTTGCCAGGAACATTGGTCAGTTTCTTCTCCTGATACAGTAACTTGTTGTCCTGATTCACATCAAAGTTGTGAGAGTCTCCTGCTGACTGAACCGTCACTGTACTGAAACCATCAGAGCTGAAGACTTTGGTGGCGTACAAAGACAAAGCCTGAAGAGCCACAACTGTGTCCTGATAACATCACAACATCATCATTACAACATAGAAATGCATTCTGGGTAATATTAACAAACATAAATGTTTATTAATATGATTAACCTGTGTAGATGAGAATCCTCCATAGGCATTCTGCTGCTTGACAAGCCAGCTGACGATCCTGTTAGCATAACCCAGCTCAACTGTAGTGACTGAATCTGAAGTGAGAACAGCTAGCAGAACATATGAGCTGATCTCCACTGACAGAGAACCAGAATCATCAACAGATCCTGACTGAGACCAATGAAGCTGAGACCCTTTAGGATCAAAGACATGTGAATAAACGACAGATAAAACAACAGATATTGTTGACATTCAAGAATACATGAATGTCTTTACCTTCTGAAATGGCAAGATTTTCCATTTCCTTTAAAAGCTGCTGTCTGGTGTCCGTGTCATTCGCCAGACTGAAAGTGTAGGCAAGCAGCGCAGTGCTGTAAGTGTTTTTAAGATTCCCAATGATGGACCTCAAACAGAACAAACCTTGAGCGACCACAGGATCCTGAAACACAATCAGATAAACAGCAGATGTGAGTGTCATTCATCTAATAGTTTATACTATGATGTCTGTTGATGTACTTACTGTGACTGGAGTTTCCAGTTCAAGTAATGATGCAGTGATGTAAGCAGTCATGGTTATATTATCATTTACTCCACCCTGTAGAGACACAGAAGCAAATAAAGCGAAATACTGTAGTAAATTTATCATGAAAATCTTCAATCACGTACCTTCATTCTGTTGTTGAACAAACTTCCTTGTTGAATAAAACAACCATCTGTACTGCGCCTGCTTATTAACCAATCCTTTGCACTTTGAATAACATGTGGATCAATGTATATGTACTTCTGTGCTTTGCCAAAAGACCTCAGGACAAAAGATGTCAACCTGGAGGTTTGGAAATTGGAGATTTATCAGTTTTTGATCAATAGTCTTGATCATGCCAAAGTGAAAGTGAAAATTAAAATGAAATATTCACCATGTATTCTCTTCACCACTGCCGAATGTACTGTATCCACCACTGTCATGTCTGTAGTTCAGCTGTCTCTGATATCCTGTTTAGTTTGACAGTGATTGAACAGTGAAACAATGACTATTAATCTTTATTATTACACTCATTGGAATGTTTGATTTTGATTGGAAACATTTGGAGGTTTGTTATTCCCAACTAATTACCGCTCAAAACTAATAACACACAGTAACCTGGATACTGTAAATCATTTTGACAAGTACAGTTTAATATTACACAAAAATTTAATATAAATATAACATATATGACATCATATTTACAAATTATTAAACCAAATAGTGTGTTTGTGACATTTGAATGTCCTGTCTTATCTTAAAACAAAAAGTAAACGGGTTTTCCACACGGAAGGTCTGCATTTGTTAAAAATAAACTAATAAAATATTTCAAGTCTATATTTAATGTTCCTTACCTTAGTTGTGAGGTAAATAGCCATGTAAAGGGGGATAATGTACAGGGGCTAGTGTACTGTCAGGGCTTATTTCTGCAGTAACAACTGGCTGCCATTATCCCTTAACCCTGGAGAACCCCCAGGTCAAATTTGGCCAATGTAAATTGATGCTAAGAGAAAGGTTCTTGGGTTCTCCAGGGTTAAACAACATTTTGATGCAAGCATGAATCAAATCCATGATTTGTTTTTTCTTACCACTCTTCAGGAATCTTGTGGCTCTCTCTCTGATGGCTGAAGTGAGTTGCTTTGTGTTTTCCAGATACTGTAAAATGTAAATATTGGGAGACAGAACAGCAATGTTTTGTTCTCCACAGCCGTACGGCATTCGTAATAATCCATGAAGATTCTGCAGTGCACGACCCAAAATGTCTCCTACAACAGAAATGTAATTAATTTATATTTTATTTTAAATTGAATGACACAAATGTAACGTCTCATTTCTGTTTGTGTATCTACAGTAAATGTTACCAATCACTGAAACTGAAGATCTGGCTGATCCCTCTATCACATCTTTAGGAAGCGTCAGATCCAGCTCTTCTGAAAGACTGTTACCTTTAAAACAGAAAAATGAAATCAATGATCAGTAAAACAACACTAATAATGTTTATCTCAGAAATAGTTTGTTCACTTCTAAAAGTAACAAGCTGATTTTGAGCCTAACTTTTGTGAAGGACAGATGCACTTTGTGCACCATTAACTACAATTATATAGATTGGAAGAGCCAGGACATTTTCTAATATAACTCTGATTGTGTCCCAAAGAAGATAGTAACATACACCTATGGTTTTAGGGTGAGTAAATCATGGGGTAATTTTTATTTTTCGGCAGTTTTTTTACACTATTAGCTATCACAATGGCCATTATATCCTGATCATCAAAAGAGAACAAGAAGTGCAATGAATTTAAGCTCTTTGTATAAAATAAATAAAAAAAACAATGTGAAAAATCACTAGTTTAATGTTCAATATTAATGGTCATTATATGATTAAATAACATTCAGAAAGTTTGATCTTCAGAATTTAGTTAATATAACCACCAGCTATGGGTATTGGCATCTTTATCAGCAGATATCAGTCTAAATAATCGGTTATCATATTGTTGGAAAAATTTAATACAGATGTGTCTCTAATAAAAAACAATTAGCAAGATTAATTTGGGCATGGGACTAAAAAAACCCAGACAAATATTTGCAGACAAACCCTTTGGACACAGTAACCAGCTGTGAGTCTCTGTCTTTTCAGTCCCTTCAGCCTACAGCAGAAAATAATATAACAGATTTATGATTAAAATCATATCATAGTAATGTAAGCAATATTAGGATGACATACTGTATAAGAAACATCTGTGTTATGTGTGAGATCTGTTGGCGGTGAGCTCACCTGTACAAGGAGACTTCGAGTAACTATGTCAATGCGTCCTCTCTCTGGCACGCTCACAATCTCATTGTCACACACAGTCTGTGACTGCTCTGCCTCTGCACTCACTGTTATATTCAACACTCCTACAAAACAAACAACTCATGATCATCTCCACTGATGAAATACTTACAAAAACACAAGACACTGATTCAGATTAAACAAACTGACCAAGAACAGAAGGAGTGAGAATCCATTTAAAGGTTTTTCTTCCATTAGCACACAGACAGGATGAATACTGGTCATCATCAGAGGAGGCTTTAAGAGTGAAGTCTGAAGATGGAGCTGGAGTTACTTTAACCTGTCCATGAAAGATGAAGGATTACTTCAGATTTGATATGACAGAAATATGAGAAGATGTTCACAGAAATCTCACCATACATTTGGACAGATAGTTGAAGACGGTGGCCTTCAGTTCAAAGATCTCCCCACGGATGATGGAGTAAGG
Source organism: Paramisgurnus dabryanus (assembly GCF_030506205.2). Taxonomy (NCBI): domain Eukaryota; kingdom Metazoa; phylum Chordata; class Actinopteri; order Cypriniformes; family Cobitidae; genus Paramisgurnus; species Paramisgurnus dabryanus. The sequence continues at coordinate 26,378,742 of NC_133344.1, read as the reverse complement.
CAGAGAAAGCTCCAGGAAGAAGGGCTGGAAAACTGTCAGCTGAGCAGGAGGAGCCAAACCCAAACCTTTGGAGGACAGACAGAAGGCATCCGTCTCCCAAGTGGTGATGGTGTCAGGAACCTTGACAGGAACCTGTGTTGATCCAGAGTCCCTGTGGTGGAATTACTACAATATTTCAGTCTGCTGTAAAGCTCAATAAAGCTAAATCAGTTACAGCACTGAACTTAAATAACAGAAAACAATAGGAATCCAAAATAATCAAAAGATTTTGTCTCCTGTGCAGTAATATATTATTATAAATAATAGGCATAAGGTGAAATAATATGTTAAAGAATCGTTCTTGATGATTTCAATAGAATTGATTGTTCACATGACTGAAAACACACATATTCACTAACCCAACTTCAGCAAGTTGCCAGATCCATGTTTCTGGAAAGACGGTCCGAACCGTCACTGATTCGATTTGATTTGACATTGGTGATGCAATATCCGCTAAGATGGTCATAACAGGTACTGGAGCATGTTGGCGATACATCACTAAAATAATAAAAAACACATGTTGTTTGTTACAAGACCTCACTAAGATTATATCATTCAATCTGACAAGCAACTTGTAAAATGCCTAACTTGATGTCAAGTAACTTGTATAAGTACTGTAAGATCACAGTCATGATATTGGCATTTCTAGTGTCCAGCTACAGTAACAATAAAATTAAAACCACCTGCACTTTTCAATAATAATGATACTTTGATTTGACTATTTTAACCTTTATTGTTAAAGGTCTAATAATAAAAGATTTTTGAAGGCAGCATTGATATATCCTTCGCTTCCTTTCATGTCCCCCAAATCTATGCATGTGTGTGCATGAGGAATAGTTGAAAACACCTAAATGGGAATCTTAAGTATTATCATCATGCTTATTATAAAAACTCTGCATGTTTATGTCATTGCCTGATTGGGCAGCGAGGCAACAAGTCAGCTACTTAAAGGCAGGGTAGGCAGGAATTATCTAAAAAAACTTTTTTACAAATTTGTTTAAACTTTATATACAAATGCATAATTAAAATGTAAGTACTCTGAAAAAGAGAATATAAAAGTCGGGTGTCTGTAGACCTCTCACGACTGTTTTAAACACAGTTAATTATTTCCATTCGGGACAAAACAAATGATTAGCTTGCGCGAATATCCCTCTCTCTCGCGACCATGTCACCACCCGTTGTTATGGGATCTGCCCAGAAATGCGCACACCCGATTGATTTGAACGTGCACGAGGCACTCTAGAAAGAGCATTCACAACTCACAAAAAGTGCATTCAGAAGTCACAGTACCTGCATATCTATGGAGCTAGAAGAGTCTCAATAAAGACAATTGCACACACTACATTCACATATGCACACACAGGATTCATAAATACACACGCAGGATACACAAATGCACACAAAATTCACAAATGCACACACAAAATTTAAGAAGCACAGAAGATTCACAAATGCACACAAAATTCACAAATGCACACAAAATTCATAAATACACAACCAATTCAGAAATGCAAACAACATTTACAAATGCACTCAAGATTCACAAATGCACAGGACAAGATTCAGAAATGTATTTCTAATGCACACACAAATATATCTTGATTTACAAACTGTTTTTGGTCTGTGAACTTTACTGCATTTGTGTGTGAATTTTGAGACTCCCCTGACTTGGCTCGACACACAAATGCCTTTTTATAAACAGGGAATGATCTGCAACCAATCAGATATCTCCCTTGTTTTAGTCAATCACAACAACGCACCCCACGTGGGGGATTGTTTACTTATAAGCCAATCACATGACCTTTAAGCTGGTTTGCCAACCGCCAATAAAACCGAAGAAGAAGAAGTTTACACAGCGTGATATGCACGTGGTGCGGGCGCGAGCTAACGTTAGCGCGGTGGAGTTCTGTCTGTCAGTTGGTTGGTTGAGACCTCAACATGGCTTCTGGCAACCACAGGGGAGCGGTATGTAGAACTTAAAGTGTTTAGCTAGTTATCTCCTTGGTTGCAGATCATTCCCAGTTTACAAAAAAGGCATTTGTGTGTCGAGCCAAGTCAGGGGAGTCTCAAAATTCACACACAAATGCAGTAAACTTCACAGACCAAAACAGTTTGTAAATCAAGATATATTTGTGTGTGCATCAGAAATACATTTCTGAATCTTGTCCTGTGCATTTAAGAATCTTGAGTGCATTTGTAAATGTTGTTTGCATTTCTGAATTGGTTGTGTATTTATGAATTTTGTGTGCATTTCTGAATTTTGTGTACATTTGTGAATCTTCTGTGCTTCTTAAATTTTGTGTGTGCATTTGTGAATTTTGTGTTTGCATTTGTGAATTTTGTGCGCATTTGTGTATCCTGTGTGTGTATTTATGAATTCTGTGTGTGCATATGTGAATGTAGTGTGTGCATTTATCTTTATTGAGACTCTTCTAGCTCCATACATATCCAGTCAGCGAAGGCAAAAAGGGAATAAACGAAGCAATCAAACGCGAGTAAATATCACGTGACTTTTCCTCGAGTCGATGATGCGGTAACTTAGATGTATTGTCTGCGGAGTGTGGTCCTCATCAGAGTCAACAATGCTTTCATCACGGAAACTCTTCCATGCAAAACACTGGCTTAATAGTGAGTACTAAAAGCCATCCTATCTGTTTATATTCCTAGTGATAAAGTTAGGTGTATTATTACATGTGATTGTGACATGATGTTATTACATGCACCGCGCTCCTTCCTCTCCGCTTGTCTGAGGTAAATTCTTCTCCCAGCAGAGCTGTCAGTGTCCCGCGTTCATGTGTTTTGGGGGCGTGGTTTTAGAAGAAACCCAGAAGGGAGGGGGTGGAGTGAATGGAAAATGAGCTGTGTTTACAACAGTGGTGAGAGGTCTACAGACACTCAATTTTTATACTCTCTTTTTCAGAGTACTTACATTTTACTTATGTATTGATATATAAAGACAGTTTAAACAAATTTGTAAAGAAGTTTTTTTAGATAATTCCTGCCTATCCTGCCTTTAAGCTAAAGGCTGGTTTAGACGGTATGAATTTAAAATCGTCAGCCGATTTTCCAACCCTGAGAGACCCCACACAGTTTTGGTCGTACAGTTAGTGGTGCGCCACCACATGGCAAAATCAACACATCACACACGAACCGATTTGACTCCCGAGCAGTCCCAGGTCAGACGGGAAATCTCGCAAAATCTCTCGACGGGAAATCTCGCAAAATCTCTCGAGATCAAACGTGATTTCAGAGTAAACAATCATGGCGGACGAAGAGGATGCAGTGGCGATAGTTTGCAGTTTGTTTTTAACCGACAAAAAACGTTCTCAAAAGAAAAGGCGATGGTCAAAGAAGTGGAGACAAGACAACGCGACCATGGACTATACTTGCTACATCATGATATGGAGGTGAGTTGTTGTGACCCGTGATTTTGTTTACATGACACCGGTACATCCTCGCTTCCTCGTCACCTCGCTTTCTGATTGGCTACTCGTCACAGTCCACAGGCTGCATGCTCGTTTGTCCCCGGGAGACACCACACACGAGAAGAAATCGGGCCAAAAAAATCCAACATGTTGGATATCCCCGATTTGAGATCGGAGCGGTCCCGAGGTGCTTCCGAGTAGACGAGAGCAGTCTAAACACACCACACACGGCAAGAATATCTGATCAGTTTATTTTACGATTATCGGAGCATCCTTAAGATTGTCGGAAGGGGTGAATCGGGGCTAAAATCGGCCTAATTATCCTGCCGTGTGAACCAGCCATAAGCTGTCTGACACAGGTGTAATTTCAACTGAAACAGGAAGTCAGTACAGAACTAATGAGCTATGGTTAATATTTTATAATTTTCACTCATATTATATCAGCAACTATTTCAAAACAAATGCCCCTTATATTTAAATAACACAGAGCATTAAAATATTTTATGTACTGTACCAGTATCACGGTATTTTTGATAATTCAAGCCCCTGAATGTCAGGCATCGAGGAATTTGAATAGCCAGATTTGTTGCCATCTTCAGTCCCACTCTCTGTCAAACAGTAAAAATCCAAAATTTATGCAAATAAACATTTTAAACAAAACAAGCATTTAATTTATGCATGTAAATACCCTCATGATTATTAATAACATTACTGTCAGTCATAACCGCCACTAGTTACCTTTAAGGTTTCATAGGCACCTTCTGTTTCCGAGGCTCGGCGGGGTCTCACATGCAAACACTCCTGTTCATCTTCAACATTGTAAGGATAATGTGAGACTGACTGCACTGGAAGCAGGTCGAAGATCTGTGATGGGAGCAAGATCCAACATTATCACTCTGATTTGTAACATTTTTGCACAGAACACTTCTAGTTTGTGTGTCTTTCAGCATCAGACTTTAATACAGAACACAGGGGCCGGATTCACAAAACATTCTTAAGAAGAAAAATCTTCTTAACTGCCATTTTTATCTTAAATTCAAGCTTAAGAAAAAAAGTTAAGAATATTTTGTATTCTCAAAAAAGCTTCTTAAGAAAGTTCTCATTTTTTTCCTTAAAGGCGGAGTCCATGATGTTTGAAAGCCAGTGTTGATATTTGAAATCGCCTAAACAAACACGCCCCTACCCCAATAGAATCTGGACCTTCTGTTGATAGACCCGCCCCACACATACGCAACCCGGCATTTGATTTGATTGGCTATAAGTGTGTTTTGGTAGTCGGCCCGTCTCCTTTTCCAAACCGTTTTTCAAACATCGTGGACTCCGCCTTTAAGTATGTTCTTAAGAAAAAAATTAAGAAGATTTCCAATTCTCGAAAAATTAACTGTCTTAAATAACATCTTAAAGTTAGGATAACCACACAGTGGTCTTAAATCTCAAAATGTAAGATGTTTTATAAGTTAATGTGATTGTTTTAAATTTGACATGTTGTATTTTGTAGTCTGAAATGGCAATTTAATCAGTTTACTTCACATAGATTAGTTTAAAGAGAAATTCCATACTCATATAATGAAGTTTAATGGCTTACTCAGTAATATGTCATGAAACACAAATAAGTATTAGTGATAATATTAGCAAACATTTAACTTCCTCCGTAATAGCTTACATTCATTGTGAAATTACTTAACAGCTAAAAGTCGCTCTAAGCGTGAGGTGAACCGGTAATCGCTCCGTCATGTGAGTCGAGGGCTCCGAAACCACGGGCACGCTTCACCCTCCGCGTCCGTCTCATGACGCATGAGCGCTGGTCGCGGTAGACGAAGCCGTGGGCACGGAGAGTGAAGCAGAGCGCTCGACCCGCATGACGGACCAATTGGGACATTATGGAATTATATTTACGCACCGCCTTAATACTGTAGCTGGCCTCTGTTACAACAGCAAATAACATCCTGTAGAAGTCTGCATCACTCGTTTGTATGCGTTAATGATCGCAAGGTAGTCAAAAGATTAATGCATAAGTGTATTGTTACCTCATTAGCAGGGTATCTTAATTCATTTTATTCTTAAGACACAAATTTAAGATATTCTTAAGAAAAAAATTGAGAACTTCTTAAGAAATGTTTGAGAATTGCACTTAGGAACATTCTTACGCACTTCTTATAATTTATCTTAAGAACTTTCTTATTTTTTGTCTTAAGAATGTTTTTGTGAATCCGGCCCCTGGTTCTTGGATTAAGTGACGGAAGAACTTAAGAATCGAAAGAGCATTTTCTTACACTATGTTAAAGACATGGGAAAAAATATACATGTACTATACATGCACTTTAAAAGCATTTACACCTTATCAGCATCCAGACGTTTTTCTTGTTCCAAGATGTGAACACTTTGATCTACAGCACTGAGAGCACACAGTGAACCAGGCTGAGCTGACAGCTGTATTGTGTTTGCTTCACCTGGAACTGCTGTAGCAGGAGAAAACTGAAGAGACACCTGAAACAACATAAGTGAGTACTGTGTCATTTTACATATCGTAATTGACTTATTCTTAGTCATTATAGCTTGCCTGGAAATTGTAAAAGAGGTGTCAAAAACAGGGCTTTAAGTGTAAAATACCGAACTTGTCCTTTAAAGTTACTTTAGGATCACTAAAAGAATCTAATTGGCCAAACACAATTATTTCAGTTTTACTCTCATTAAAATTTTAAACAATGAAAGACAACCAGGCTTTCACATCAGACTCTGTTTCATCACCATATCGACTCTATTTTAAGGGTAGGTAGATTTGTGTATCATCAACATAGGAATGGAAAGACAGACCATGCTTTCTGAAGATAGAATCCAGAGGGAGCATATAAAGTGAAAAAAGAATGGGACCTAGAATGGAGCCCTGGGGAACACCACACGACAAAGAAGCTACCTCGAGGAGTCTTCACCAAAGTTAACCGTTAAACTTTGATTAGAAAGATAAGAGTTAAAACATTTAAGAGTACTGCCTTTAATGCCTACACAGTGCTCCAAACAAGCAAGCAGGATTGCATGATCTACACAGTTTCAAAAGCAGCACTCAAGTCAAGGAGCACTAGCACAGCATGATCCCCAGAGTCACCAGTTAATAAAATATAATTTAAAACTTTCAGAAGTGCGGTTTCAGTTGAGTGCATTATCAAAGCAGCTGTTCTTGTATACCAACTGACCAAGGGGCAACCTTCCGGTCTCTGTCGTGAAGCCAACACTTAAGTGACTTAAACTGCAATTCATCGACTGGCTGCTGGAGGCTATCTTCAGAAGAAAGTCAATTCTCTTAGACCCCATGTTAAAATGATCAGAGCCCCATGATCAGTTTTTATTTGTCTACAATGTTAAAAATTACAAAAAATTTCAGCAGCCTATAATGTGGCTATATGCGCATACAGCATATACAGTATATGTACAGTACCTTGTTATTGAAACACTTTTCAGTGTTGAAGTTTTGACTCGCAGCAACTACATTGTCACTGGGCAGAACACAGTATGCAAGTATCTGCACTACTGGAGTCAGATCTGCTTTAACAGACAGTTTGAATGACACTGTGCCACTTGCTGCTCCATTAGAAGTCTTCACTTCAACCTTCTCATATCCATGATGAACTATCACACCTCTGGACAAGACCTGAGCAAACACACAACACACTGTTAACAAACTGACCAGTTAATACTGTCAAACAGATCTCTATGAAACTCTACACTGATAATGAACATGTAGGATTGATACTCACCATATAGACAATATCAGTGTTGAAGTTATCAATAGTTTCTCCAATGAAATGATAATGAATGGTTACTGGAAGCTCAGCATCACACTTCAAGGGATCTTTAATTTCCTGTATACTTAATTCACTTAATGTTGGGGTGTGTGGAGTGCTGGGCTGGAACAGACGAATTGTCACTCCCTCATTAGAGAAGAAAGGTGTCCTGTGGCTTTGATAACGCAAATCTGGATGTATATTTGCCTGGATAATAATAAATACCAGATAATAATAAATAAAGAAATTAGTTTTTAAAGAACATCAGATTAAACTGGATTAGCACAAATGTATCATACCTTTAGATTTAAATCTCTTTTAGGCAGACTAGATGTATTAAGTGAGAATGCTGCCAGTCCATTGTCATCTGTTGTGAGATTAAAGAGCTGATTTAGGGACCAGCGGTCCCCCTCAAAGAGATACACAACTTTGTTTGAAATTGATGTTCCTTTAAAATCTGTAACCTTGATCTGGTGAAAAGAACAATGAGTACGTTTACATGCACAGAATAAGCGGATAACTATCAAAAATTATTACTTATTACAGAAAACTGTTTTCATGCGTTTACATGCAAATCAATAAGCCGGCTACGCAGACCAGTGTTGGGCAAGTTACTTCCAAAGTATAATACATTATATATTACAAATTACTGTCATTTGAAAGTAATTAGTTACATTACAATATTACTGACTCTGAACTGTAATGAGTTACACTACTTTTGCTTTACTTTTAAGTTTCTCTTAACAAAATAACAGAAGTATGACTAGGCATTTTAAAATTTTAAAATGTAGTTTATTGATGCTTAAAAATCTAGAAGTTATGTGTTGGCCCTCGAGCTTTGAATAGGCACAGTGAAGACTTATGGCAAAAAACAGTAACAATGACTGTCAGAGTCATAAACATGGACAAATGATCTGGTAAAAGTCTGGTAAATGATGGTAGACATACCAAACACAATAAAGCTAGAGCTCACTATAATGCAACCTATAGACTAATAACATGGCAAGACACGCAACCTCTTTTCATTTCTATTCTTTAATTCACTTTTAATTCAGATTCACAGCACAAACCTGGCATGCACTGGGTTGACACAACTTATCAAAAAGTGCTATTGGAGGATCAGGCCTCAAGGAATACAGCTCATTTCAGTACAATATAAGGATTACATGTAGGTTAACATATAATTGCTTAATAAAACACAGACAAACAGAGGAACACTGCTTTTTGCCAAACAATGAATATAGGCTCCCATACAAAGGCTGGTAAAAACTTTGAACAGTGATGTTTAAATGTACTATTTAAATAACCATGTTTAAGTCTACATTAATGTTATGTTGTAGTTTAGGTTGCTGTTTGTATTAAAACTGTAGATAGTATAGGAATAGCCTAGAAATCTATTATGTATATGGACTGTAACCATAGCAACGTTAGCTTACCTTGTCAATGCTGGTGTGGTGAAATGGATTTTACTGGCAAGATTTCTAAAAGTCTCTTTACTTCTGAGGTTCAAGCAGCATGGGAGACCGATAGAAACTTTCTGTTGCTTTTACTTAAGGGCGATTTATAGTCGGACCGCTCTACGCGGACCGCAAGCTCTGTGATTGGTCCACCAGAACCCCTCCCGTCAGGTAAAAAAAACTGCGTCATAGGTATTTCCGGTTGAGACGGTGAAAACAAAGATGAGCCAAGTTGAGGAGTGATTTAACTCAAACTGAAACATAAGTCGCTGTTTATTTACTTCCATCATTGCTGGTCTTCTCAAATTATACACAACAAGTTGCTATTTCTTCTTCGTTTGTGGGTTAACTTGCTTAGCTTCTTCTTCTCTGACGACTTCTGCTGCTACTGTGGTTACACGCGTGATTACTGCCAACCAGCGGTTTCGCGTGTGTTTGCACGTCGACCCGGACGGCGACGCACAAGTATAAATGAAAACCGACGCGGAACCTACGCCGTCGCTGCTACGCCGTAGGACCTACGCACGACTATAAATCGCCCTTTAGTGCTCTCATTCGCAGAATTTTGCGTATGCGGCGCTACCGGACCTGATTGCGACCACTTTAGTCAATGCCTATACAGCCGCGAACTTCCCAGATTCGGCTCTTTAAGAAACGCGTCAAATACAAAATTTAAGTAAAAATGAACATGCTGCATACAGCACCTGGAAACAGACATATGCTGCGTCCCAAACCGCCTACTTCTATACTATATAGTAGGCAAAGAGTACGAGAAGTAGTGCTTTTCGCCTACTATATAGTATGGAAGTATGCTGTTTGGGACGCAGCCATTACTATTTTACCCGCAGCTAGTGATGGCGAAGTGAAGCTTTCTTGAAGCAGTGAAGCTTTCAACCCAATTGTATCGGAAAAAGGTTCATTACTCGAAGCTTTTCAAATCAGAGCTCAAGGAGGACCTCTGCTGGTGAAAGTGCTGTTTCACAACATGTTCCACAACCAAACAACGTATTAATTTAATTATAAAAGCAAAACTTAATGGATTGACAAATTAAGGATAGATTCATAAATAAATGTAACACTATATTAAATACATGACCAAAGCATGTTCCATTTCATGCGAATGGTACTTCAAACAAAAATAACAAATTAAGGATAGACCTTGTCTCAAAAGTATAAAGTGTGAATCAATTAAAAAATATATCATGGTATTAAGTGGTGCAGAAAAGGCTTTTTACTACTAATATATTCTATATATATCATAAACTCACTATACAGTAATCGATTCTGTGTAATGCAATACTCCAATACAACACATGAGGGCGCGCCGCGCATCGCACAATTCTAAACCTTTGAATCAGATAACGAAGCAGTCACGTGGGTGTGTGTGAAACGAAGCTTCGGACGTCATTGGTCACGTGATTTTGCCAGAACGAATCAAGCTTCGATACAAAGCTTCAATGAAAATTGGTTCGTTTTTTTGACACACGCTTCGGAGCTTCGGTGTCACTGGTAACATCACTACCCGCAGCTTTTTTCCTGTGTGGATGCTGGTCGCGCGCATTGGTCAAAAATAAAAATAAAATAACACGTCTATTTTTGAAATGCATTGTTGTAACGCGCTCGTTGCTAAGACTGTAACAAGTAAAATATTACCAACATTTTATTAGTAATGCGTTATATTACTGCGTTACAGCAAAAACGAATATATTACTGTAATATATTATATTTTGTAATGCGTTACTCCCAACACTGACGCAGACAAATGCGTTTACATGGGACTTGAAGACTTATCAGTTTTCTCGCAGGCACGTCACCACCTATAGTACACAATAGTAGTTCAAAAAGTCAACGGCATATCTGTCTTAATCTGTACTGTTGTATCTCTTCTTGTGTGTGCAGAACCTGTAAATGTAACATAAGCTTCTATTTTAACTGCAGCCGTTTCTCAATGTAAAGGAAGGATCCTCGGAAGCTAGAATTTTGAGGATGGTACGTCATCGGCGTCAGTCGAAGGACTGTTCCAATGTCGAGGATCCTCGAAATTTCAGCCAAGGACTGAGTCCTTCATTCGAGAAATATCCCATATACAGGAAAGGATGCAAATTTGTATCCTTTGCGCTCTTCACGCGCTGAAATCACCCACAATCCTATGCGCGCAGCACCGAAAGCACACCTTTCAATCACGCAATGACGTAATGACGTGCACTTGCTAGCCTGTTCCATTTAACGTGTTCTCCGAATGCTTAAAAGGAGCCTCGCCTAGCCTCTGAAGGAAGTGATTTGTAAGGACTAGTCCTGCCAAGGAAGTATCCTTGACATTGAGAAAACGGCTAGTTCCCTTTCAGTCGGTCACTACGACGTCACGTCGTGACCGACGAATTGGGAACTCGCTTAGAGAGACCAATCTGCTTCGAATACTACTAAAACGCCAATGAACTTGGCATTGAGATATTTGCATAATGCTGGCGCCGCCCCGCCAGGTGCGTATATAAGCAGCAGGTGCAAATAGGGAAATTAGCTTTTTATCGCTTCGAAAGCCGGCAGTATCTGCTACTGAGAAGCTACTTTACTCTGGTGGGATTTGATTGCTGAAGTTGGTTGGACTAGCAGTACCACAGCGGACGCTTCGCTTAATTCCACGGCTCTACATCTGTTTGTTGTTTTGAGTTTAGTGTGTGCGTTGCCTTCCTGTGCGCTCATCAACTAAGCATCTGAGTGAATTTCCCTAAAAGAGTGATACGAGAGAGCTTTGTGCCTTGTTAAAGGCAGCCACTCTCTCGTATATCCGGACATCAGCGTCCTTTTCAGGATGGCTTTTCGTCCGTGCGATCTTGGGTGCGGCAAATACATGGGTCCGAAGGACGGTCACGAGCGTTGTCTTTCGTGTTTGGGCATCGAGCACGCAGAGGCAGCGTTCGCTGGGGGTAAGTGTTCTCACTGCGAGAACATGTCCCTTGTGGATTTGCGCAGACGGTTGTCTTTCCTCCGGGAAAAACGCAACCCTCGTCATGCGAGTGCTGAACGCCGCCACGGTGCGGCTGTGAAGCTCTCAAAGGACGACCTGCGCATCACTGTGCTGAGCCGAGCGGGGGATTCGTCCTCAGGGTCTCAGCCTCCTCATCCACAGCCGGTTGATGTGCCGATGGAGACTTCAGCGTCGTGTTCTACGATGTCTCTAGAATCCATCGTGCCGCCCTACGGGTCCACCGACGCCGCAGCATCCGAGGGTGGGCCTCCTCCCCCTGACGTGGACCCCGACGCCCTTCCTCCCTCTGGTCGGGTTGGGACACCGGAGTTCGATCCAGAGATGGTGGCCGTGCTCGCTCGAGCGGCGGAGACCGTAGGGTTAGAGTGGGTTCCCCCCCTCAGCCCGAACCGTCCCGCCTGGATGATTGGTTCTTTGGAGCTGCCCGGGTGTCACAACCCTCTCCACCGGTGCCTTTCTTCCCCGAGGTGCACGAGGAGCTGACTAGAACCTGGAAGTCACCGTTTTCCACGAGATTACGGCCGTTTCAGCCCTCCCCCCTCACCTCCCTCACCAGCGGAGCCGCTAAGGGTTACACGGGGATCCCTCCCGTGGAGCGTGCTGTCGCGATGCAGCTGTGTCCGGCTCACGCTCCCTCTTGGAAGGACCGCCCAACCCTCCCCTCTCGTGCCTGCAGACAGTCCTCCGGTTTAACGGGCGCTGCCCACCAGGCATGTGGAGAGGCAGCTTCAGCCCTGCACGCAATGGCGTTGCTGCAGGTTCACCAAGCTAAGGCCTTGAGGGATCTGCACGAGGGAGGACACGACTCGCCTGTCCTTTCGGAGCTCCGGGCTGCCACTGACCTGGCTCTTCGCGCTACGAAGGTGACAGCGCAGGCGATTGGTCGTGCCATGTCCACGATGGTGGTCCAGGAACGCCACTTATGGCTATGTCTGGCGGACATGTCGGATGCGGAGAAGAACAAGTTCTTGGACGCTCCAGTGTCCCAGGCTGGCCTCTTCGGTGAGTCGGTGGAGTCCTTCGCCCAGCAGTTCTCCGCCGCCCAGAAGCAGACGGAGGCGATCGCTCAGATCATGCCCCGGCGCAAGCGACCTGCATCTCGCCCTCCAGCGCCGGCGAACCCGTCTGTTCCTGTTTAAACGGGCTTACGCGTTTAAATGGAACCTTTTCGTCACCTGGTGCTCTTCGCAACGCGAGGACCCCAGAGAATGCCCTATTAACATCGTGCTTTTATATCTTCAACATAGGTTAGACGGTAGGCTGTCACCCTCCACCATTAAAGTTGATATCGCTGCTATTTCTGCTCATCACTCACTTATCAACGGCAGATCAGTTGGCCAGCATGATTTGGTTATTAGATTTTTAAGAGGCGCTCGTAGGCTAAACCCCTCGCGCCCTCCTTCTATTCCTCCCTGGGACCTGTCCATGGTGCTGAAAGCCCTTCAGGCCCCCCCGTTCGAGCCTTTGCAGTCTGCGAGTCTGAAGCTTTTATCAATGAAAGCTCTGACCCTGCTAGCATTGGCCTCAGTGAAGAGAGTAGGGGATTTACATGCATTCTCTGTTGACGATTCGTGCCTTCAGTTTGGTCCTGCTGCCTCAAGCGTAACATTGAGGCCCAGACCAGGCTACGTGTCCAAAGTTCCCACCACTCCTTTCAGAGATCAAGTGGTGAGCTTGCAAGCGCTGCCTCCGGAGGACGCAGACCCAACCATGGCTTTGTTGTGCCCCGTACGCGCACTGCGACTCTACGTGGATCGCACGCAAAGCATCAGGACCTCAGACCAGCTCTTTGTTTGTTATGGTGGCCAGCAGAAAGGGAAAGCTGTCACTAAGCAGAGGATGTCTCATTGGATAGTTGATACTATCGCCCTGGCTTATAATCTTCAGGGTATTCCTTGCCCCTTTAATTTGAGAGCGCACTCCCCAAGGAGTGTTGCCTCATCTTGGGCTTTAGCTCGTGGTTCCTCGCTAACAGACATCTGTAGAGCTGCTGGTTGGGCGACACCTAATACGTTCATTAGATTTTACAGTGTTCGTATCGACCCTGTATCCTCTCGTGTTCTTTCCTCACCAGGGGGAGCACGGAGAACAGTCTCGCAGGTCGGCTTGCAGCCTCCAACTGATGCTTCATAACTGTGTCAGTATGGAAGGCCTTCAGAACAAAAATGCGTAATGGTTTGAATTGTTCTTCCTCCGCTGCCTTGGCAGCCTTTGTTGTGGAGCATTGGCTGTCAGCCTTTCACTAGCTGTATCCTCGCGAACCTACGTGTCTGGCTCGGGCTCCACATTGTGTCCCACCGGGTTCCTTTGTGAGTATTTTTCCGTGGGGTTAATCCTACCAGCCCACGTTTCCCTTAGCAGAGCACTGCTTTGCTTACACAGCCACGGCTGTCTTTATTCCTCAACTACGGTTGACTTTCGCCCACCATTAGCCCTTAAGACGGGTGGTGGCTTCCGCAGCGTTCCTATCCCGCTCAGGTAGGGCGCTTCCCAGTCGCTGGCACTTCTGTGGGGTTAAAGGAACATCTAGTGCCCGGCCTTCTGCCCTAAAACCTATCTCCTCCTCCTTAAGTGGAACCGGAGGGCTTTACGCAGACACTGGAAGAGGTCAGCCCCTAGTGGCGTTTTGGTAGGGATTCCCAATTCGTCGGTCACGACGTGACGTCGTAGTGACCGACTGAAAGGGAACGTCTCGGTTACGGATGTAACCCTCGTTCCCTGAAGGAGGGAACGGAGACGTCACGTCCCGTCACCACAGGTGCTGCCACCTGCTGTTACGGCCGGTCACACTTTCCGGCTTTCTCAGCGAAAAAGAAGCTAATTTCCCTATTTGCACCTGCTGCTTATATACGCACCTGGCGGGGCGGCGCCAGCATTATGCAAATATCTCAATGCCAAGTTCATTGGCGTTTTAGTAGTATTCGAAGCAGATTGGTCTCTCTAAGCGAGTTCCCAATTCGTCGGTCACGACGTGACGTCTCCGTTCCCTCCTTCAGGGAACGAGGGTTACATCCGTAACCGAGACGTTTCTCTGCCAACTGCTTTTGTTGAGCGGAGACTTTTGCGTTACTTTGCGCTTACTTCCGCGTGTGACGTTTATCTTTCATACTCGGAGACATGAGCACATGGACAAAACCGTGAGAAAGCCGGTTAAGGTGTTTACATGCCACGCGAAATCGGCGTAATGAGCAAAAAACTACCTGTGCCGATCGGTTTTTGCTTACGCCGTTTATGAGCGTTCCCCGATTAAAGAAAACAGTTTTACGCGTTTACATGACCCCACGTGTTATCAGTTTATTGAGCATAATCGGCGTAAGACTGTGCATGTAAACGCACTTAATGGTGCAAATAAATCAACAGTATTTGCACATATTAATGGTGTTTTAATTAATTTTTTGACTTACTTGTCCTTCTATAACAGATCCATGTTCAAATGTTTTGGGGCCTGAAACTGTGACTTTGCCAATTTCATAAGTGATAGATATACTTTTAGATTCTTCCATGATGATTTCTGTTAAATAACAAATGTAGGATTACTACACATGCCTTAGTCAAATAATACAAAAAACTCAAAATTAAACAGAAATCCAGGCTAAAGTATAATATTGGGAGCATCAAAGTTTGATATCACATTAATTTTAATCTTTGACATGGCCTTAGTCAATATTAACGATATTAAGGTTATATTTTTACAGAATGTTCTTTACATTATCAAGGATGACCACATAATGTGTGACTGTAACTGGGTTTGCAGGGGCACAGATATCAGTAGTACAGTAAACATGTATCACAGTTTTTTCAATAAAATGCCCCATTTAGTCATTCTTAGTGGCATACTGTACAGCTCACCTGTTCCTTCCTCTATTACTTTCACCGCAACATTAAGAGATTCTTCCAGTTGATGCTTCAATGTCATGTTTAGAAATTGCAATGTATTGACGGTATGTGAGGCACAGCCTGTCTGTTTCATCTAATGGTAATAAACAAATACACACATATTGATTAAGGATTGCACATTTTATTGGATGACTGTGTCACTATTTGTGCTGCATTACAAACCTCAGTAGTCTCATTCAAACACAGCGGATCCGTGCCTTTAAGGTTGACGTCTCTGAAATGATGGCATACTTTTACCCAAGATTTACCAGGTACAGGCTGTCCATAAGTGTATCTGTAGAAAAGATACAAGAGTATCAAAAGCAACTTATGTACAGTCGAGTAGTGAATTAAATAAAATGAATACATTTCCCTGTGAATGAACGTCTTTATCATGTTCGGAATAAAAAAAACACTCACTTTCCGCAAACCTCAATTGTCAGTTCCTCTTCACTGACGCTGACCTCCTCTGGTACTTTTACGGTTACATCAAACTTGGGCAAAACTAGAAGTCAAGGGCAGCAGTTATATTCAAATACTGTATAGACATATTCATTATGTTTAAAAAAAATATTCAGGTCTGTTGTTTAAACTTACCATACTTTTTCACCTGAAAATAATGTGAAATCAGTCTTTCACCAATAAGAGCATTCAGTGTGTACGTGCCCTGACGTGCTTCAGTGTTTAAATCATAAGAACGCTGCAATATCCATCGTGTTGAGGAAATATTGGTCCATTGACCGATCCTGTTATTTTGACTGTCCTGTTGAATATCAAAAAAGACATGGTGCATATATTTAATTATATTCTATGACTACATACCTGTACATCCTAAACACAATTTAATCAGGATATTTACTATATGTGAATAATCAAGTATCAGACATTCAGATTTTAAAAAGTGTCGTGGATGACTCCACGGGAAATTTGAGTTCTTACCTCAAGCACCACTGTACTGTACTGTAAACAAAAAAGCAAGTAATTAAGCAATCTTTCATATGTACAATGCTATACAATGATTCAAGTATTTAAAATCAATTATTTGTTTTCTGTATTAAACACTCCAGACCTGTTGATCAAGGGGTACAAAGTTTGTATCGGTGGTAACAATTCTGAAGTTCACTGTGAAAACAGAAATGCACAACTGATATTTTAGCTCTTATAAGAAAATATTTACAGTCAGCAGGGCAATGTCCCTAAATAGCTCTTGTTTTTACACAAAGGGCTTAATTTTGCAAAGATAGCCGCCTAGTGGCGTGACTTTCCTAAAGGGACTTTTGCCCAACTAAGAAAACAACAGGCCTTGCAACAATAAAAATAAATAGAACATATTTATTATTAATTACTAACCTACATGTATATATGAAGAGTTTAGATGCAAAATGCTGCTAACGCTACCTCTGTCAACAATAAGATATTGGGCATACCCCCCCCATCATACACCCGGCACAATGAAGTGTTTTGCTAGTTTCAGCCCGCCGCAATTACCCTTTTACGTCCAGCGGCATGCCGTTTAAATAGCAAATGTTTTCGTGCCCTTTTGCGTGCCAATGGGTGTGCTTGTCTGAAAATGAGTTGTGTTCAGGTGTGTTGCTTTTTTTAGTCAACTGAAAAAGACTGCACCATTGACCAACAAAAAACTGTTCTAAAGTCAATGGCGCAATATAGTTTTGTTATTTAAAGAGCGTGTTAGTAATATGCGCCAATAAATGGGACAACAACACCGGATGCACAGAAGCACATAAACATTTTATAAATATGAAAAATTTAGGACTAAATGTACATTATAATTATTGTGTTTCTTGGAAATAAATGTGGACAAATTACAGGACTTCAGAAGGCATGAAGAGCTGTTCACCTAGCTGATGCATGTTACTTACTCATACTTACTCGTGTAACTACTCATGTAACTAGGGATGGGACGATTACCGGTTTCACAATTAACCACGATAAAATGTCCTGACGGTTAGTATCATCGTTTAAAATTTAATTATCCTTACAACCGTGTTTGATTACCATGATTTTGAAAACTCACAGTAAATCCTGTCCAGCCAGAATCAGTTTGACACAGGCGTGCACATGCAACATAGTTTTTGCACAGGAAGGCATTTAAGGAATAATGTATTGTATGCATTCACGGTAAACTTATTAGACAGATTTATTTATTTTTTACCACAGAAATAATTTCAGGGACATGAAATATTAAATTGTGATTTTTTTCCAAAAATAAAACGTGTTCAAATTTTTGCAGTGTGTGTATCAGTTCCGTTTGAACATTTCCTTCTCATTTTAACAAAGCCATGATAATATTGATAACCGTGATAACTTTGGTCACTATGATCATGATATGAAATTTTCATACCATCCCATCTCTACATGTAACAGTCTTTAAATAGGAAGAACATGGAAGTATTTGGTGGCTTCTAAATTCATCCTTGTTTGGATCCATATGAATGAATAGGGCTAGACTAAAGGCTAACACATTCACGAAGCGCTGTGCAAAGATTAAGTACACACATTGAATGAAGACAGGTATGTATTAATTTGTCCAAGTTGAGGTAACAACATAGTAAAATATAAAAAACGGTGGTGTTTTCTTTTAAAATAGGGCCCAATGATTGTAACTGAATGCTCTCGCCACATACTTTATATTCATTAAATACTTTTGCATCAGTCAGCTTAATCACACCCACAGGTCATTCAGAATTGCCAGTTTTAGGCAGAATCCATTAAGAGTCTGATAAAAAGATGCTCACTAACAAGGAATCATTTCAGATGCACTAACTGTAGCACATTTTGCATCTGAACTTTACATTTATACTGCATGTTTTAATGAAAGACAGGCGACTTCTAAGAAGTCATTCTTGTGTTTTCAAAGCTGTTGCTGCTTTTCTGTTTATTTAATCTCTTACCCCTCTCCTCATCTCTATTACAGTTTTCCTCAATTGCTTTTGAACTAAAATTTCAAAACCATAACGACATTTTTCAAAAAGCACACCCATTTTGCTGAACTATTAACACTGTTCCCCTGCTTTAACACATGAGTCAGATTTGGTGAACTGTTATAGTGCAAAACTCTCCACACAAATCCTTACATTTCTCAGTGCTTACACCATGTGGTCATATGGAAAGCACTAGCATTCAATACTGTTCACTCAAGTCAGCACAGCTTAGGCTCAATTAGCAAGCAATTACCAAGTTGGAAACACTAAAGGGGGTGCACACCGCCGCGTTATTCTAAAAAAAAATTTCTATGAGTATACGCACACTGGCGCCAACAGGTATTGTTGTCCTCCGAGTTGTCCTAGACGCGACTTGACGCGGTTTTTAGGCGGAGAACGTCTCGGTTACATATGTAACCCTCGTTCCCTGAAGGAAGGGAACGGAGACGTCATGTTGTGACCGACGAATTGGGAACCGCTCCGCGGGTGACCTGTCTACTTTGAGAAACTATGAAAACGCCAATGAACTTGGCATGCAGGTATCTGCATAATGCCGACGCCGCCCCGCCAGGTGCGTATATAAGCCGGAGGTGAACAATACCAAATCAGCTATATTATTGCTGAGAAGCCGAGCAACAGTGCTCGGCCTAAAAAAAGCAATAGAACAGCAAACTGTGGTGACGGGACGTGACTTCTCCGTTCCCTTCCTTCAGGGAACGAGGGTTACATACGTAACCGTTCCCTTTCAGTCGGTCACTAAGACGTCATGTAGTGACCGACGAATTGGGAATCCCTACCAAAACGCCACTGCAGCTGAACCCTTCCAGTGCCTGCAAAAGCCCTCCGCCCTCCACATAAGGGGCGGAACCTAAGGTGTAATGCAGAAGGCCGGTCACCACCTGTTCCTTAACCCACGATAGTGAACCAGCGAACTCGGGAAGCGTCTAAACTGAGCGGAGCTAGAACACTGCGGAAGCCATCCCCTAAGAAGGTTGAATGGATGACATAAAAATATGAAACAACCGATAGGTTGCTCATAAGAAGTCTCTGAACAATGCATGTTATGCAGAGAGATGCAGAGCAGGCTCTGTTAAGGAAAAACGTGGGGGATTAGAACCCCACAGACTATACACGCAAATGAACCCCACATAGGGGCCAAATGTGGGCGCCTAGCCTACACAGGTTTACAGAGAATACATCAGTGATAGGCTGACAGCAGATGCTCCGCAACATCGGCTATCATGGCGGTGGAGGAGAGCCAAAAACAGTTTTTGTAACGTTTTTGCCTCAACGGCCTTCCATAATGGTGCAAATGTGCAGCACCAAAATAGAGGCTCCAAGCCCACAAACGAGCCAAACCTCTGTGTTCTTAACTGAAAGAAAGAACCCGAGTGGAAACCGGTTCGACACGAACACTATAGAATCTTGTGAACGTATTAGGTGTCGCCCAGCCTGCAGCTCTACAAATCTGTTAGCGAGGAACCGCGAGCCAGTGCCCAAGATGATGCCACACTGCGTGTAGAGTGGGCACGTAAATTAAATGGACAAGGCACGTCTTGCTTCTGATATGCAAGGGCTATAGTATCCACAATCCAATGGGACATCCAATGCTTGGTGACAGCTTTCCCTTTCTGCTGACCACCGAAACAAACAAAGAGCTGATCTGAGGTCCTAAAGCTTTGCGTCCTGTCTATATACACACGTAGTGCACGAACAGGGCACAACAAAGCCATGGCTGGGTCTGCCTCCTCCAAAGGCAGCGCTTGCAGGTTCACCACCTGATCTCTGAAAGGAGTGGTGGGAACTTTGGGCACGAAGCCAGGCCGAGGTCTCAGTGTTACGCTGGATGCAGCTGGCCCGAACTGAAGGGACGAATCATCGACCGAAAATGCATGAATATCTCCTATCCTTTTAACAGAAGCCAAAGCAAGGAGAGTTAAAGTCTTCATAGTAAGAAATTTAACACTCACACTATGCAGAGGCTCAAATAGGGCTTCCTGGAGTGATTTCAGCACCAAGGACAGGTCCCAAGGAGGAATAGAGGGAGGACGCGAAGGATTCAGCCTTCGAGCTCCTCTGAGAAATCTAACGTCCAGGTCGTGCTGACCCACTGTCTTACCGTTTACGGGTGAATGGTGAGCTGATATCGCAGCGATATCGACCTTAATAGTGGATGGTGACAGCCTATTCTCCAAACGACGCTGGAGATACAAAAGCACAACACTAATCGGGCATTCTCTGGGGTTCTCATCGGGGGTTCTCATGTCGACAAACAGGTTCCATTTAAGCGCGTAAGCCTGCCTCGTAGACGGCGCTCGCACTGCAGCAATAGTGTTAGATACCTCTTGCGGTAAATCACTCAAATCCTCCGTGCCCCGTCCAGAGACCACACATGGAGGTTCCACAGGTCGGGGCGTGGGTGCCATAATGTGCCCTCTTGTTGAGAAAGAAGGTCCTTCCTCAGGGGAATCTTCCAAGGAGGGGCTGTCGCGAGGAGAGAGTTCTGGAAACCAGCTCCTGGTTGTCCAATACGGTGCCACCAACAGCACGCTCTCCTCGTCCTCCCGGATTTTGCATAGGGTTTGCGCCATGAGGCTCACCGGAGGGAACGCGTATTTGCGCATGTTTCGCAGCCAGCTGTGTGCCATTGCATCCACGCTGAGCGAGTCGTCGGCTAGTGAATAGAATAGGCGACAATGGGCCGTCTCTGGGGAAGCAAACAGATCCATCTGCGCTTTGCCGAAACATCTCCAAATCTGCTGAACCGCTATGGGGTGGAGTCGCCATTCGCCGGGACGCGCAGCCCGAAAGAGCGCATCCGCCTCTACATTGAGCGTGCCCGGAATGTAAATGGCACGAAGAGACCTCAAATTCTTCTGACTCCAAGTGAGGAGGTGACGGGCGAGATGCGACAGGTGACGAGACATAAACCGTCTTGACGATTGATGTACGCAATGGTCGCAGTATTGTCTGTGCGAACTAATACATCTTTGCCCTGTAACTCGTTGCTGAAACGGACGAGCGCAAGATATACAGCCCACATTTCTCAGCAATTTATGTGCCAATGCAGCTGGGGTGCCGACCAGACCCCCGAAGCCACAAGCCCATCGTACGTGGCCCCCCACCCCGTGTCCGAAGCATCTGTGTATACTATTGCATGCCTGGAGAGCTGTCTCAGAGGCACACCGGCTCGGAGAAATGCACGGTCTGACCACAGAGTGAAAGTGCGACGACACGCAGGTGTAATGACAACACGGTGAATGCCGCGCAGCCACGTTCTCCCCGGGACTCGGTCGTGAAGCCAATGCTGAAGCGGTCGCATATGCAGCAGCCCAAGTGGTGTCACAGCTGCAGCTGCTGCCATATGCCCCAGGAGCTTCTGAAATTGTTTCAGCGGGACCGCGCTCTTGCTCTTGAATGTATTCAGGCAAGTCAGAATCGACTGTACACACGCTTCTGTTAAACGAGCTGTCAAATCGACCAAGTCCAGTTCCATCCCGAGAAAAGAGATTCTCTGCACGGGCCAAAGCTTGCTCTTTTCCCAGTTGACCCGAAGACCCATACGAGCGAGGTTCTAGAGTTAAATCTCTGTGATCGCACAGCGTCTGACGTGTTTGAGCTATTATGAGCCAACCGTCTAAATACGCGAGAATGCGCACACCTTTCTCTCTCAGGGGCTTTAAAGCCCCCTCCACTACTTTGGTGAATACACGGGGCGACAGAGAGAGCCCGAATGGGAGGACTTTGTACTGGTATGCTCGCCCCTCGAACACAAAGCGGAGAAACGGCCTGTGCCGGGGGAGAATCGATACGTGGAAGTACGCATCCTTCAGGTCGATAGATGCGAACCAATCGTTTGGACGAATGCATGGAAATATGCGCTTGGGCGTCAGCATCTTGAACAGCATTCTGTGAAGTGCACGGTTCAGCGAACACAGGTCCAGGATCGGTCGCAAGCTGCCGGTTTTCTTGGGTACAATAAAGTAAGAGCTGTAAAACCCCGACCTCATTTCGGCTGGAGGGACTGGCTCGATCGCGTCCTTCTCCAATAGGACAGCAATCTCCGCACGGAGGACGTGGGCATCGGCAGCTCTCACCGCAGTGAAACGAACGCCGGAGAATTTGGGGGGACGCCGGGCAAATTGGATCGCATAGCCGAGACGAATCGTGCGTGAAAGCCAACGCGACAGGCTGGGAAGCTGTTCCCACGCCCCCAGACACCGTGCGAGAGGGACTAAAGGCACGATCGGTGTACCCGCGGGGGGCGCAATGGAGGTGATCGCCGGTGTGTGCGTATTGGCCGCACCGACAGCAGTGTTGTCGTCTCCCCTGAGAAGTCAGAGAGCGCGGTGGGGTTATGAGCCCGTGCATTGCTCTCGTACTCCTCTGATGAGTCGGAGAACGATGGGGGGTTATGAGCCCGCTCGTGTCTCCGGCACTCATCTGAAGACCTAGAGATGAAAGTGGAATTCAATCTTTCTGTGATTGTGTGGGTGCCGACTGAAAAGTCGGCGGAACAGAAAAATGAAACAAAGGATTCCCCAACCAGCCCTCCTCCGGTGGGGGGAGTGGTGCCTTCACCATCTCCCGAAGAGCGATCCCCTCCATCTATAGGTCGCCCGTGTCAGGGCCGCTTCGATCTCCTCTTTCCACCCTTCGGAGCGGGCTGAGCGGGCGGGGCGCTGACGACCGGCATGATTTGAGCTATGGCCTCAGTCTGCTTCTTGGCCGCGGAGAACTGCTGGGCAAACTCCTCGACCGTCTCGCCGAACAGGCCGTTCTGGGAAACCGGAGCATTCAGGAGCCGGGTCTTATCAGCATCCTTCATGTCCGCCAGACACAGCCAGAGATGGCGTTCCTAGACTACCAGGGTAGACATCGCACGCCCGACGGCGTTCAGAGAACTCCGCCGAGTCGTGACTTCCCGCGTGCAGGTCCCTCAAAGCCTTAGACTGGTGAACCTGCAGCAATGCCATGGCATGCAGGCCTGAAGCTGCCTCCCCACATGCTTTGTAAGCAGCACCGGTCAGCGCCGAAGACTGCTTACAAGCCCGTGAGGGGAGAGTAGGCTGGTCCCACCAGGAGGAAGCGACACCGGCCGGACACAACTGCATCGCGACTGGCCGCTCCACTGACGGGATTCCAGTATACCCCCTGGCATCTCCGCCCTCGAGAGAGGTGAGGGGTGAAGGCTGAAACGGCCGGTTCCGGGCGGAAAACTGGGTTTTCCACGACCGCGTCAGCTCTTCATGCACCTCGGGGAAGAAGGGCACCGGGGGCGAGGACTGAGAAGCCCTGGCACCCCCGAAGTACCAATCATCGAGGCGGGACGGTTCAGGTGGGGGAGGTTCAGTCCACTCCAAGCTGACTACCGCCGATGCCCGAGCGAGCATGGCTGCCATCTCGGGGTCGAATGCAGGACCAGCAACCCGACCCGAAGGCGGGAGTGGATCTGGATCGACGTCCGAGGCTGACAACCCCCCTCCGACGTTACGGTGGACATCGCGTCCGGTGGAGGCTCGACAGAGCGCGAGGACATTGTAGAACACGGGCCGCTCGTCTCCATCGGGACCTCTGCTGGCAACGGATCAGGGCGCTGGGAGCTGCTGGACGAACCAGCAGACCGACCCAGCACCGTTATACGGAGGTCATCCTTCGCAAGTTTGGTTGCTGCGCCCTTAGCAGCACCAGACTTGGAAGGCGGGCGCCGTTGCCGGAGGAACGACACCCGTCTCCGCAAATCCGCCATAGTCATGCCCTCGCAGACGGAGCATGAACTATCACGCAACGCTGCCTCTGCGTGCTGGAGCCCCAGACACGAAAGACAACGCTCGTGGCCATCCCGGGGGGCGATGAACACACCGCATCCAGAAACCAAGCACGGACGGAATTCCATCTTTAAAAAGACGACCCCGACCGTGACAAGAATGAGTGGCTGTCTTTACAAAGACACAAAGCTCAAACGTGCTGCTCTTTTAGGAAAATCACTCTTTGTGCAAGCTGGTGAAACACACAGGGAGAGGCAACGCACTCACTCGAACTCAAGTCCTAAATTAAAGAGACAGAGAGAGAGAGAGAGAGAGAGAGAGAGAGAGAGAGAGAGAGAGAGAGAGAGAGAGAGAGAGAGAGAGAGAGAGAGAGAGAGAGAGAGAGAGAGAGAGAAAGGGTGGAGAAAACACTGCGAACCTCCGCTGAGGTGTCTTTGCCCAACCAACTTCAGCAAGCTAAGATTTTTCCTTTTCCTCCAAAAGAACAGGGATCTACGAAGATCAGTTTTAACAGCTTCTCGTGAGCAGATGTCTGCCCCCTTCGAAGCAATAAAAGCTGATTTGGTATTGTGCACTTGCGGCTTATATACGCACCTGGCGGGGCGGCGCCGGCATTATGCAAATACCTGCATGCCAAGGCCAATGGCGTTTTCATAGTTTCTCGAAGTAGATAGGTCACCCGCGGAGCGGTTCCCAATTCTTCGGTCACGACGTGACGTCGTAGTGACCGACTGAAAGGGAACCACAAGCAACATAACTTACCAGTTTTGGATATATTGTTTTGATTTTATTGCACCAGTGTAATACTATGTTGTAGTGTGTGTGTTTTTGAAAGCTTGTGTGTGATGTCTGAGGGAAAAGTTTGGTTTTTTAGCAAAAGTGAATGGTTTTAAGTGTAAAGCTTCATTTTGACCTGAAAATAGGATGTTGGGAGAATTTTGTGAGACGTTCTGGAATTGTGTTTATACTGTTTTGAGAATATGAGGAATAGTTCCTAGAAATGTGTTTAAGCAACCGAGAAAAACTGTAATTTGTACATCCATTAACCTGCTTTATACAGTACTCCTTTTGTCTGTATTCACCAATTATTTGGGGTCTTTAAAAAAATGAATCAAACAAACAAACAAACAAACAGTACATCATTCATGATTTCCACAGGACTGCCATGTGAAGCTCAGTATTTTAGTACTGTTAACTTAACTCAGTGAATGATAATATTTTTGACCACGACCCCAATACTGCATTGATCTTACAGTACAGAAAGCTTTGCATTATTTACCAAGGTTTAGTCTTTTAAACAATCAAAGCTTACCTGTTTGTCCTGGATTATAGAGGGGTTTATCAGTCTGGATAAAGGTCAATGGATCGTAATGTCTAAACATAACTTTTCTCTCTTGAGTCATCTTGAAAGACTCCCCTTTAATTTCAGCCTTTATTTTCTGCACTGATTCTTCTTCCACCAATGGAGCCTGATGAGAAATAATCACAAACACATCATTAACAATAATAAAATAAGATGATAATGCAGCAAACATACATTATGATCTTGTTTATTATCATGCAGGTTGTTTTGATGTCAAACCTTAAAGTTGAAGCAGCGATGAAACTCTTCATCTGTTTTCTCCTGCAGTAATAATGTGATCTGGTCATCCTTCACTAGATGAACGGTCATTACAAGACTTTCATTGGGCTTCAGGAGACTTGCACACAGTTTAGCTTCAGATCCTGACTGAATCACTGCAGGAAATGTCACCATAAAAGAGCTGTTGAGAGATACTGTCATTAAACTCAAATCGCCAAACTGTTACTACCCAATGTGCAATTATATAATCATAAAGAACAGGCATTATTTTGTATTAATAATTTACCACATTTACCAAGCCTAATAATTATCAAGTAGTTTTTCCTTATATTCTGAAAAATAGCTTACAGGAGATACTGTGAAATTACGTACAAAACAGTGATAAACAATGTTCCTCTGTAGAGATCATTTAAAGTGACTTACGGCTTGCTTTGTCCATTCACAGAGATGAACAGGAGAAATAACAGCAGAAGTCCTTTCCAAAAACAACCAGCATTAAGAGCCATGATGAGGACCGATCATTCAGATCATTCAGTGAGTCTGGACTGTCTCTTTTAAAGGGACTCTCATGCTAAAGGAGGTCCTTCAAAAACATCTGTATTGACCATCTGATTAATCAGTCAACTATGACAGTAAAGCAGTTTTACATCTTGCACTAATATCTAGATATTTGTATATTTAAACAAAAAAAAAAAGTTTGAAACGGTTGATTGAAAAAATCAAAGCATTAAAACATAACGAAAGGGATCAGCTTAAGCAAAAACACATGGTAGTTTTATTTGTGCATACAATAACAAACATGTAACTGTTTTATGAAAGTGAATAACGAATGTTAAAATTTTATTTTTTACTGCATTTAATTTGCAGTCAATTTGATAGCATCCCTCAATTCAGTCAACAGCTTGCAAAAGCAAAACCATAACAGGGATAGTTAAAGAAATGATACACATTTTGTCTTCTAAAAACACTCTTACTCTTGAGAAACTGAATTTATTTTCTGAACATGTTTTATATGCATACTATCAAGGCAGTAAAAAAATACCATTATAATAAGCAGTTCAGTGCTTTCAGTCATTAAATTGCTTGTTTTATATAATCACTGAACTTTATTTCTAAGCAATCATCTCCATATTTGTTTTATTAGTTATCCTGAACCATGCTCTGTTTATCTCAGCAGTGATTCTTGGATTTGAGTTTTGGTTTAATTTGCCCGTTGGATTGCTCTTCTGGCTGTATGTTAGCATTAGATGAATGTAAATCTATCTTTATTTTATGTTCAAAACATTTCCTATAAATAATTTGTAAAACTTTGTCCAACAATTTAGATCTTCTCAAATGTCAAGCTAGTACAAACATAATTATGGGCATTTTATTAAGAAGTAAACAAATATAAACAGTAAAATCATATCATCCAGTAAACTCCAGGTGCTCTTCATGGCAGAATGGAAAGTTTGTAGATTATACTCAAATACTGGTACACTTTCTGTGTCAGGTGGTACAACTAATGTAAAACTAGAATTTGCTATTTTATCAAACGCATTTTAATTTACAAAATTATATTTATACATTTAATATCACAGGCAAAAGCTTATACCAGCATCAAAGTAGAAGTCTAAATGTAAATTCAAAGGATTGAATGCCTCTAAAAAAATAAAAAAACATTTAAGCTAATAATTTAGAAGACAACATTAAAAATGAGATTTTGATGACATTAATCCGACAGAATATGATTTTGATATTTTCTGGTGTCTTTATAGCAGAATTATATACAAGTTTCTACCTGTCTTTCACGATGAGTGTGGAACAAAAGGTTATGCATGTGTCACTGCATTTGTGCTTAGCAGAGGTGCGCTTTTGAGTCTTTTTCACTCTTGAAGTAGCCTCTATATGCATTCCCTCTATATGCTCTTCATCTCTTGCTCATGCATGCTTTAACACAATAAAATTGATTTTTTCTATGTATCTGGGTCGCACGTTGTGATGTCAAAAGAAATCATTAAATAAGTTAAAAGGGACATATCATGAAAATCTGACTTTTTCCATGTTTAAGTGCTATAATTGGGTCCCAGTGCTTCTGTCAACCTAGAAAATGTGAAAAAAACAACAATCCAGTAACTTGTGATGTCAGTAGGGGATAATACCGCCTCTTAATCTGCGCTATCCAACCACGACGCTGACATTTAGTGCAGAGATCAGCTCATTTGCATTTAAAAGGACAAAAACATCACATTTTTGCTCACACCTACAAAGTGGCAATTTTAACATGTTATAATAAATTATCTGTGGGGTATTTTGAGCTAAAACTTCACATACATACTCTGGGGACACCAAAGATGTTTTTAAATCTTAAAACAGTCTTGTGAAGTTGTAAGACCGGCACCAAATGCCTGAACCCAGAGAGAACTATTTTATCAAAGACATTGCATTTTGGTGGGAAACAACATCTAAAAAGTTCTCACCAAGTTCATATCTACCTCAAAGACAACCACCCTCTGTGAGGTCACAGAAGAGACACACCACAGAGTCACATCTGTTTCTCCGCCTGCAATTCCTCTCGACCTCTCTCCCTCCTCACATGCTGGTTTAGACAACCACCCTCTGTGAGGTCACAGAAGAGACACACCACAGAGTCACATCTGTTTCTCCGCCTGCAATTCCTCTCGACCTCTCTCCCTCCTCACATGCTGGTTTAGAGATGTTCACAAAAACTCACAAAAGTAAATCTCTTTAATCAAAGTATAAACGTGTGTAACCATACATATTTGGTATTATTCTTATGGTCTCAGTGCGTCTGGTAAAAGGTTCTCATTCCTTTAAGTGTGTGAAAATCCACCATTAACATATAGAAATTGGGTTAGAAACTGTAGGCAGCTGGAGATAAACTCCCAGGTCTCTCTCACAAATTGCCTCCTGCATGTAAATAAAATGTATACACCCTCCTCTCCAACAAAAACAATACAGAATTAAACCAGAGGGAGAAAGCAGTCGTTCATGACATTGTAAAACAACTCGAGATCAGAAAAATTGTTTGGCAGTCTAGTTCAACAACAAACTCTCCATGTCTACCAGTACCAAAAACGAATAGGAAATGACACCTTTGTATTGATTATCAAAGTCTTAACAAAGTAATGCCAAAAGCTACAGCCTAGCCAACCCATCAACACTATTATCCAAGATCTCAACCAATGCATCGTGGTTTGCCACGCCATCTTAGTCGTGTCCACATTCAAGATGAGAGCTTACGCAGCCTACGGAGGCTACTCTGCTGCTGCTCTGTGCCCCCGCTCTCCAAATTTGTCATACGTCACTAAGAAAAGTGCGTACACTACGCTAATACTCTCTACTGAATACAGAGGAGTCTAAGATGGCGGCGCTACCGGAAGGTATTTATTTTCATTAATAAAGTTTTAAATATGGATATTTCTACAACAACACTGCGCGGATTACCCTCAGAAGACCTTTGTTTATCATCCTGGGGCCGTTTGTATTTAATTTGTGAAGGATGGATGCACTTTTTTTGGACTTGAAGGTCGTGGACCCCGTAAAATTACATTTAATCAACTAAAAGATCTAAAACATTTTCTAAAATATCCGAAAATGTGTTTAGCTGAAAAACGATGGACAGCTTGGGGGTGAGTAAATCATGGGTTTAATATCATTTTTGGCCGAACTATCCCTTTAACCACAATTTGGCAGCTAATTCAAATGCATGAATCTTCAATATTAGTCAACAAACTGCACGCACACATTAGTCAAAACTCAGACGAACATGAACAAAACAACAACATCGTCAATCAATTGGCAAAATTAGCAGTCAAAAACGTTCCTGACTGTTCTGACTGTTCCTGTTGTGAGTGCGGTTCAGCTTCCAGCATTTCTCTGCTTTCTGTATATTTATTAACTAAAATATTCATAAAGTCAGTATAATGTAAAACAAATCAAACTGTTGTATAAATCAACATAGTGAATGTAGTGCAAAAAAGTAAAGAAGCAGGGCTGCAACCAGAGAGTTTGCGCTCGCGAGTGCAGTGCCAGAGAGCGAGCCAGCTGGAGAGCACTGATTTTATCCAGCCTCCAATTAGGCCATCAATTAGTTACCTCGGTACAACCCCCATAGCTCCTCCTGCAAACCAGAACAGAAAGAAACCAAAACTAGCCACAAAATACCATACTAACAAGGGAGAAAGAGGCAGACCTAGCACATTAGAGCTGGGGCATCACACCTCCCCCCTAAAAAGACAGAGACTCATATGGGACTCTGAATCAGCATTCCCAAGCACTAATAACCAAAAATGATTGCCAAACGAATGCCCACTATGCCAAAAGGATTTGTGTATGTCGTCTTGTTAAGATGTTTATGCACACATCAGGACATAAGAACCTGGTTAGCAGGTAAAGAAGAGAGATCTAAGCTGTAGTACCTCATAAAGGTATGCAGGACCACCCTGCAACATCACATACATTTTGCATGGAGGCCCCAGATGGAAAGGCCTGAGAGGATGCCATACTCCTCATATAATGTGCCCTGATTAGCAGATGTAAAGGCAATCCGCGCCCCTCGTATGCTTCAACAATCAACTTGTCTGTTTAGAGGCGGGTTGACCCATATTTAAGGCTCCAAAGCAAACCAAGAGTTCGTCAGGTTTTTTCCATAGAGAAGACGTTCTCTTGCTCCCACATTTGGTCTCCATTCTCTGGGCCTTTACCTCGAAAAACTTTCTGTTCCCACATTCTGAGCTCCTGGAATATACATCGCTCTGATAGACAAAAAACACTTTGATCTTGAGCAACCTAAATCTAAAATTGTCTGAATCCCTCCATCCTTTTTGGGAACTATAATACTGGATGGAAAACCTAGTGTGAATCTCTAGGGGGGAACACACTCAATGGCCTTTTTTCAGGAGAGTTCAAACCTTCTTTTTAAACACCCGTGCCTGCAGGGGGCCCATCTCTAACCTTTCTCTATAGTGAGAAGAAGCCATTGTGTTAGATTTGGTAATTTCCACCACTCGTGAAGAAAATGTGATAGAGGAACCAACCTCTCGAGGCTGGGTTTGAATGAGAGATGTATGAGTTTGTTTCCCTGAAGCGACTGATTAGCGTTACAAAAACAAACTTTTATTACAGTATTTTTTGCTGATTTGTCAGCTCTATAGCCTGTATAGGTACTGATGAACCTGTGATTTGGAAATTAACATGCACTGAGGTGTTGTAAACGGCAGAGTTAATGTAAATTAAGTGTCAGGATTTCTTAGACGTAGCTTTGTGATTTGCAATGTTAACTGATCTGAGGTCAGCTCTATCCTCGCGTTTCTTATTTTGAGGCTGCTGTCTCGGCCCCTAAGCTCTGTGAGCTTTTGTTGTTGTTGGTATGAAGAACTGGTTGATGGCTGTGACTGATTTTTACCCGCAGCCTGAAAAGGACAATTTCAACACAGAGCCCTCGCTGAATGACAGAAAGCTAAAATGCACTGTTTTTGCCTCCCTTTTATACCTTCCGGTATTGTGGCACTTGTGACGTCATCACTCGCCGTCTTTAAGACAGGCTAGTTTTATAGATTATTCTAATGCACAAACGCTGTGGCGCTCTTCCCCAACGTCTCATTTTATGATGCAGCATCGAGTTCCCACGCTTGCCAGCACAAATCGGGCACGCCGTGTAACGGGAGGTGGATCTGCCTCAGGACTTGATGCCAGCAGAGGACATCGCTGCGTCCACCCTCACCGCTGAAAGGGTTTGGGGGCTTTGAAATCGGACCCAAGAAACGCAAGCAAGGTCCAACCCCAAAGTACTCTTACAAATCAAGTTCATATACATTAAGGTTTCTTATGAAAACATTTGAATTATTATTTACATAAAATAAACGTAATACAGCCACACAACAAAGTTATGAAAATATTTTAATCGTTATTTGCATGAGAATAAATAAAAACTATCACCACAATGCTCACCACTATGATTTCCCTTATCTCGTGTATTAATATTTTTTAGTGTAACAATTTATGATTTGCAAAAATAACTGTTGCATCTGTGTAGATTAGATAAGCAAAGTGTATGCGCGTTGTGCACGCTATACATTATGGTCAAGCATGCGCCCTTAAAATAGCATAATGAACCACGCGCAACGCGCCACTGACTTTAAACTTTTTTTTTCTGGTCAGTGGCGCAATTGTTTTTTGAAACTGCAAAATAGCATCAGGGATGGTTTGCGCCGGAACACGCCTCTTTTTTTGCGCTAAACCGCCCAGGGAGCGCAAGTTCATTCCCTAGTTTGTCGACGTGCGTCTGTGGAGGGAAAAACCCGCTGTGCGCCGTTGCAAAATACGAATGATACATGCGTCACTGACAAAGTCAATTGCGCTGGGTGCAAGATAGGGCCCTAAATGTAAATGAGTCGTGGTTTTGAAGTCGTGATTCACGGGTTACCGGTTGCCTGGAACGCAACATTACTACCACATGCGCTTGTAACACTAACCAGACATCCAAATGCTGCCATAACCACAGAAAATAAATAAATAAACCCACGAGCGAGCTACTTATTGACTTACCGGTAGATCGCGAGCGACGTGTTGGAGACCCCTGCTCTGTGTTTTTGCTTTTGCGTCTTTTGATTATTTCATTTCTCATTGATTATTTAATTGCTCATTTCATTGATCATTGACGTGCCCCTTCCACGTTTAATGTATCAAAAATACGGAGGGTGGGGGAGGCAAATTTACTGGTCGCACATGCGACTGGATGTAAAATTCAGTCGCACACTCTCAAATTTTGGTCGCAAAATGCGACCATTTGGTCGCAGTCTGGAGCCCTGAACTTGATTTGTAAATCTGACTGTATGTTAGCATTAAAGATGGAGGTCTGTACGGATCTTAACCATGCATAGTAAACAGGTCAATGACATGCATATTTTTGTCCAGGGATATTATTAACTATAAATATAACTTGACACAATTATGACTAGTGTCACTTTATTCTATAAAACATGTAGTTTAAATACATTTCAAGTATTTTTTTAATAATAAAAATTCATTTTGGTTTTGGTAGCCTATCTCAAACTTGTAAAATGGCAGGCGGGCCAACTATCCGTATATAGATTAATAGTTTACTTTTTTTTTGTCCGGTTGCTTAAACACATTTCTTGAAACTATGCCTCATATTCTCAAAACAGTAAACACAATTTCATAACGTCTCACAAAATTCTCCAAACATCCTATTTTCAGGTCAAAATGAAGCTCTACACTCAAAACCATTCACTCTTACTAAAAAAAACTAAAGTTTCCCTCAGACATCACACACAAGCTTTCAAAAACACACAAACACTACAACCCAGTATTACACACTGGTGCAATAAATTCAGAACAATACACTGTCAGAAAAAAAGGTACAGTGCAGGTACAATTTTGTTCCTAGAGGTACAAAACTCATTTAAAGGTCCACAATTGGTCCTTAGGGTACAAATATGTACCCCAAATGGCTTTAAAGGTACAACATTTTAAGTTTAGATGTGAAAGGTCAATTTTTGTACCTTTTGAAATGTTTTTTTTTTTCAGTTAAGCTCCAACTAGAATAACTTACATTTAATTAATAAAGAAACAGACGTATGTCAGGTCATTAAAACAGCAAGACAACATGTAATTTTTCAACCTTCATAATAAATTTTCAAGACCCTTGTGATAGTACATCGACTTTAAATAGGTTGAATGACATGTCTACCATAGCCTGACGGGGTCTGTATCACTTTTACTCGTATTTTAAAACTTAGGGTTTCTGGTAGTAACCAGAGCACAAAAAAACTACAAAATTCGACTGCTTTACGGCATACGTCACTTCCTCCACACAATTTGTTTTTAACGTGAATTTTGCTGGAGGCTTACTTAAGGAATGTAGAGAGCAGCTTCTATTATGTGACTCTGTGGCACAGTCTTTAGAGCCACACACCTATGACACGGGCGACCCGGGTTCGATTCCCCTTTAAGGTAATTTTTTAATATAAACTCTTGATTCATACATAATGCGATGTTCTTTATAAATGACGGCGATTATCTTGCATATAGTGCCCTGTATTCACATGCGGTGTTCGCATATTTTCCTTTCTTTTACAGTGTCTATGATATTTACATTACAATCCAGGATGCAATAGCAGTCAAACTTGCTCAAACTCACACAGTGTAAAACCAAACCCTATTCATTCACCAATCAGATCCGAGCGTTTCTCTCTTCTCTCTTCCTCATTTGCTGCGTTCCGCTGATACTCGCGTGACGTATTACAAAGCGGCAGCCTTTAGGTCTGCTTGGACCACATCGGTTTACTTGGATTTGGAGCGACAATTTTCACACAAAAGAGAGGAAAAACGAGCGCCATTGCGGAAAATCCTGATGGCGAGGGGGAGAGAGAGACGATGCAACAATATTTGTTTGGGAAAAGGCAAGGAAATACTTCTGGTCGTTTCTGAATTGGAAGGCTGCAGCCTCCGGAGGTCAAATATGCAGGCTGCATACGTCATCAAGCCTGGTTTATTAAGGTAAACTGAGCAATACATTCGCAAGTCATAAGCATACTGCAACAATTTACGATTAACTAAGTATAATAGTCAACTTTGTAATTGTTAATATTGTGAAATAAGACAGTCTTGATGACGTATACAGCTTAGAAATATGACATCTGGAGGCTGCAACCTTCAGATTGAGACATGGCTTCTGCCACGACGAGTTCCTCATCAGAAAGTTGTAACATGACTGCGTTTCTCACTGTTGTCTCAAAATGTTGATCGTTTAGCGTTTTAAATGTTTAGTTTTTAGTTTAGTTTTAAGGTTGGCCAGTTCCTTTCCTTTGCGACAGTGCTGTGGCGCTTGTGGGCTCTAGGGGCGCTAGAAGTGAAAAATACATGTCTAGCACCCCCTAGTGGCCAAAAAGTTTCACGGTGTCCCTTTAAGTAGTTTTAAATGTTAAAACTAAAATGGTGATATGTTTTATAGGACTATATATAATATTAGATATGTAAATGAATATACTTTACCATCACTTCATGTAAAATAAAATAAATGTTATTTCCAAACATATTAATGATTCTATTAAATGAAACATATTTATAATAATTGTTCACGTTTGTTGTAATGTAGTATACTTTTTCAACGTTACAATTGTTGTCGCTCTGCTTGAGTCGCTCAGTTTGGGCGCGCGGTCAATGACAGAACTTCAGAACACGATTTTGTCGAGCAGACACATTTTTCAGGTAAATGCAAGATAATGTTAAATATATATTCATATTTCTTCACGTATTGTGCTATGTTGTGTCGATTTTGTCTAATTCGATGTTCCCCTGCTTAAAGCTTGTGAAGTTAATGAGTTAGACGTCAGACTGGCTGTTGTACGACGGATTTGGGAAGCGCCTTCAAAAGTTCAGAATGGAGTTGGGAAAAATGAATACCACATTGATAAAGGAGCTTATGCAGTTTGGCATCGAAATCACTGATGAAGAGAGGAAAAAATTATTTTAACATGTTGAGATGTTTTAAGAAAATCTATAGACCATTATATATAGACGCTTATAACAAATATTTTTTTTATTAAATGCAGCTGCTCAAACCCACTGCTTGTGACTTTTTAAAATAACATAACGTTAGCTAAATATTTAGCATTTTGTTTAATTTAATAAGAAGTGCCATCTTATAAACATGTGTTGATTCATTGCACAGAATACAACTGAGATTTTTTTTATAGAATCATTAAGATACGTACGTATTTAAACATTATTTTAAATGGCATATTTCTTTTAGCTGGTTTGCCAACCATCATAAAACTCAGAAAGAAGAAGTGTCATCTTACTATGAGCTTGTAGGGATTTATAGCTCCTGATTTAAAACTCCTGAAGTGTACGCACTCAATCCAAAAACAAGGTAGTTGACCAGATATGTGAGTGGAGGTAATGCATCTGATCCGTAATCCCAGGGTTGCCAACTTTGGTGATTTGTCTGGAGTGAGATTTCTCCCCAAACATGCCCATGCAGCGGCCTACTGGAAATTTTGGCCGGTGGCCACTGCTGCCGCCACCACAAGCATCTTAACATCTAAACCTACACAGACTACATTAATTTCCAAATGTTTGATGTTTTTGTTTTGATAAGTTTCTTTTTGTTCACCGTTACTTTGACTATTTGATTTATTATGGGATTGTTATGATCAGGGCTTTGCTGAAAGAGAGCTGAAAGTTCATCAAGCTCCCCTGAATCAAGTATTAAGGATTAACTAAGGTCATAATCTATGAGGTTAATGCATGAGTGAGTACTATACATGGCATTGCATTTATTCTACTTTATCGTCAACTCATGATCTGATTCAATAGGTTAGTAAACTGAGGTTAATACACAGATGAAGTTAATACATGGTTTTGTTTTTGTTTGCATAAAACACAGTGAATAAAACAATGCATGGTGCTTATATTCAGGAAATTACTATATATTGGGCTCTTTGAATGGTCCATTAGCCTCCTGGCTGTCATAAGAATTTTGCTTTGGCTAATATTCACATGTTTATTATCTAGGTCAGGTGTAACAAATAATCATCTTTGAGCTTACCTCCTTTAAGAAATAAAGCAAGGCTGCATTTTAAACTTCTCACATTTGATTTGATTTACTGTCTGTTAATCAGGAAGTAATTTTAGAAAAAGTTGTTCAGTTAATCTAAATTCCATAATAAACCTTAAACTTACTTCAATAGAAGAGCTCAACACTAAGATTTTTGGCAAAAAAAGTAATTTATTTAGAAGTAAATATGGATTAACCTGTTTTTTTTTTTTTACAAAGTTACAGAAGTTACAGTCAAGACCAGTGAGTGATTTTCTCTACTTTAATGACTTCAACAGGTATACTGTTTAGTAGGCAGGCTCTAGACAGAATGCTATCAAACGTTTACATTCGGTTAAGACATAATCAGTTGTTTACCACTCACTAAGACAGCTACATTCACAAATGTTATGTGAATTTGTCCGTTTAAGCCAAAAGACGAACATAGGCTTTTAGACTCTGTGCACGCGCGCTACCGATGGATAAAGAAGAAGAAGAAGAAGCAGCTACCGGTGGATGAAGCGTTGTGCCGCGCACGATGCGTCGGATTTACAAGTTCAAGACTGCGAATCATACAGCTGTATAATAGTCAGCGTTTAATTACTTAGGCTACATCTTTCTTGCACTTCCACTTTCTGAGGAATCGCGCAGCTGTCCTCCTTTGAGTTGCACCTCTGTCTGTGATTTGATTCGTCATCTGGGAATTAAATTTGACTTTTTCTTACTTAATGGGGCGCAGCGCAGACCTGTTGGCTTATGACATCACACTACCGCGAGATCGATTTAAATGCATACTGATTCAATTTACTGTTGAATCCATCTCGCGGTGCTAAGACGTCACTTGCAGACTGGTCTGTGTGGCGGCGCAAGAAGATAAACGAGCGCTGAGCGTTGGGTTAAATAAGACAAAGACGAAGACCTCAATGGTGGGTACGGCCATGCACATATGTGAAAAAAAATACAGCAGAGAAGAATGTCTATTTTAGCATGAGATTTCTTTTTTGAGCGTGAGATTGAGGCTGAATGTGTGACTGTCACGCCAGATGCGTGAGAGTTGGCTACCCTGCGTAATCCAGTCTTGGGCTGCTAATTCATATGGATCTATGTTGTTTATTTGTCCAAATATAGTTTTTCGGCAGTAGCATTTAGTTTTTCCCGATAGGGTCCCTTCTCTTTATCTTTCAACTTCTCAATTTCTTCCGTTCTTCTTCAATTTGATCTAGTTTTAGCTTAACACACCCACAATTAAATGGCATAACGGTCGGCGGTGCCTCTAAACATGGCGCCCACGTCCCATAATGCAACATTGCGTGACGTATCTTCACATTCACTGAGGGGACTTGTTCGTTTCTCGTAGGCAGGGTTCTAAATTAACTTTTTTGATCACCAGCCAATGTGGCTGGTAACTTTCTAAAGTTACCAGCCAATCAGCATTTCCACTAGCCAAATTTTTTCCGGTGAAAAAAAAATTATGAATGCATTTGATAATTTTATTAACATTGTTAGTATGAAAAACACACATAAAGTGAGGCTTCTCCAAGCAAGGCTCTCTTCAATACGACCTGTCTTGGCAGTTTTAATTAACGTTAGACTCTCTGATGACTTTGGGCACTCTCATGGTCCTTTAGCCCTACTGCCTCAACTTTAAAATTATTTGTTCCAACCACAAATTGTTCGTTTTGTTTTTTTTCTTTCACGTACATGCATATTTTCAACATTATACAA
Organism: Paramisgurnus dabryanus; assembly: GCF_030506205.2. Taxonomy (NCBI): domain Eukaryota; kingdom Metazoa; phylum Chordata; class Actinopteri; order Cypriniformes; family Cobitidae; genus Paramisgurnus; species Paramisgurnus dabryanus. Next base: position 26,340,599 of record NC_133344.1, on the reverse strand, counting down.
TGATAGCAATGATTAATAACTTATTTTTACAAGTATATTTGTACAATATTTTAAGAAACCAGTCATTTTATGACTGCTATACTAAAATAATCTCAGTCATAGTTACTGCTAAGTGTTTATGTATGTCCTAGTTAAACATTAGTAAACTAAATGTTAATTTCACACATGTGTTGATTTTCTCAGCAACAATGCAATTCTATAGACTTGACAAGAGGTTCTCCTGAAATGTTTTCCTCTAATGTTTGAGACCTGACAGGGTGTGAGGATGTAGTTTTCTCTTACGTTACCTCCCTTAGTCTCATCATCTTTCCTTTCTGCTTCCCTTTCCCTGCTTTGCAAAAAACATTTCTGACGTCCACAGAAGCCAATAGTAATCGAGTCAAAATAAGATTAACATTATAATTTAGAAACTTAACTTTAGTTTCGTCATGTTTTTATAAGCTAACATAATCGCGTGACGTTGAATGCGGTTGTGCGTGGATAAACGCAATGACGCGCCGACATGGCTTTGTGCGTGTATGCATCAGTGCGCCTGCTGCATCGCTTATTCGCTTTTACAAGCGCATATAGATCCGTTTTTGCCGCTTTTATCTTTGTAAAGGAATGCACTAGTTAACTGCTAAAATCTTAACTTGAGATATACACCGGGGCACAACAGATTTAGACTATGGCATGTGCCGCCTTCCTTGTGTGTTCTTGTGGATGCGCTCCGTTCGTTTCCATGGTTTCTCGCGCTGGTTTCACTGCAAACTGCGCGCAGCCAGTGGTGTATGAAACATCATCACGTAGCATTACGGTACAGTGTTCATGGGAAATGTAGGAAGTACTGCCAGAGGAATAAATGTCCGAGAACAGAGCATTATGTATCATGCATGCAATGCCTCATGCATCACCGGCCAAACTGGCTAGTAAGTTTTTATGAACACCCGCCAAAATTAATTTTAACCCGCATTTGGCGGGTTGGCGGGTGTTAATTTAGAACCCTGCTCGTAGGCATAAGTAGATGGTAGATTGCCACCAATGAAATCTACAATCAATTTAGCTTTTGAGAAACGAAGCCAATAGCAGGCAGAAAGGCCCTATTTAATTTATATGACATTTAAAAACCGTTTAGTATCCTGTCAATAGCATAGCCAAACAATACACTCTCTGTCTGAGTGTATTATAGTTGTTTTACTAAAACTGGATATAAAAGCCAACATTAATCACTGCTGCAGTGGATAAATCATCTTACATGTACAAAGTCTTGGTGAACACGTGCTTGCAACACCTGCTGGTGAGGTAGACTAACAGCAGATTAAGATTATGCACCGTACTTTACTGCTTTTCCTGCAGTTCCCGGATGTTAAATGTTGAAATTGTTTTCCTTCCATCAGTGCATGTGGTGAAAGGTTCTCATTACATTAAGTATGTAAAAATCCACCATTAACAAATAGAAATTAGGTTAAAAACTGTAGGCAGCTGGAGATAAACTCCACCCAGGCCTCTCTAACAAAGTGCCTCCTGTAAATGAAAAGTATCTTGCCACAGATATCAAAGGTACAGCAAACTTACAACCCCCAGAGTGGGACACCAAAATGTAATAATAAACAAATAAAAACCATTTGGTAAAACTGGGTGTAGTTTGTCATAGAGACGGAGACGTTTTATATTCCTTAGAACAACGTGCTTTTATTAGCCCTCATGCAGAGCGTGTATCAGCAGAGTTACTTTTTTATAAGACCAACTTATTCAACCACAAGGGGGCACTACAACACAGGATAAAGGTTATATCTATGAACATATCTGCATTAACTGGATTGCACATTTTCAGTTATCTACACTGGGTATTTAAGGAAAGGTGTTAGAGGATTCTGGGAATCTGTAAACAGATCTCCCGCACGATCGCTGTGTGTAGTTCTTATTGCAGGTAACATTTCCAAACTCTCAGATTTCATACCATTAAGTAAGGGATAATCCACGGCTAGCCATGCATTAAAGGGTTTTAATGCACGACGTAGAGGCGAAGAACCACCCGATTATATTGTGAATTATCACATTTATTTAAATTCATTATTAAAAGACAGAGAAAGAGAACTGAAAGAGAAGGACCCGAGGGAGGGAGAGAGAGGGAGAGAGAGAGAGAGAGAGAGAGAGAGAGAGATGCGTGCGCGAGTTACCTGTGGCTGTGTGCGTCTCTTCTTTAAAGTCTATCCCCTCGTTGCTTAAGCGTATGGCTAACTTAAGCCCTTTTCACACAAAAATTCCGTAAAATACACGGGATATGCATCCTGGATTTTTCCGGAATAGTTAGATTTTTTTCATTCACACTGCCAAATTTACCCGGCATGTGACGGTCCCGGAAAGACACGCGACCTATTGAAAGTCCCGCCCTCTCTTCTACGCAGCGTCTGAAGTTTGCATATTATATATTATTCCTCTCGCCAAAAACAACTCGCGTGCATTTTTGTTTATGATAAGACTACAAAGGAGCGCGTGAAGGCACAGTTCTATTCTGGTGAATGATCTCAGCTTGGATATTGTGGGTATCAGAGTGGATATTTGACAAGCTTACTAGGTCCTCTTTCCGGCAACGATCCCAGAAGATTAACGGAACGAGTTTTTGTTCACACAGACGCTTGTCTGGCAATTTTACGGGTATTTTCTGGGACCAGAGGTCTGTGTGAATGGGGTTTTTAAGAGGCCCTTCCACATAAAACCGTTTTTACTTGTATTTTTTGATATGTGTTAGGTCCATATGTGTTTGTGTTGTGTCGTGAATGTGAAAATTAACTTCCACCTCCTCTGTCAGCTCTCGCCACTGAAAAGAAAGAAGCGGAGAAATCAGGTCAGTTAGAAAAGCTGATCAGTGTGACGTGGAACTGATCGAGGTCATTACTATTCATGAGCTCTTTAACTTGAGACCGCGCCCACATATTATGTGTAGTTGAGTTAGTTTTCATAACAAGTTACAGCAAGAATGGGTAAAAAAACCGTACCTTATTCCGTATTCGGGCCATTGTTTTTGTTGAGAGACATCATTCCTATTAAACGAGGGAATCATAACTTCAACTTCAACTTTATTTATATAGCACATTTCTTAACAGCCACATGGCTGACCAAAGTGCTTTACAGTGCATCTGACACATACACACATAGACACAGTAATAAGAATAATAGCAGCAAGGATAAAAAAAAAAGTAGATAGACTGTTAAAAAACACGGACAGAAAAATATAATAAAATACACAATTTAAAAAAAAGAAATAATAGACCATAAAATGAACAAACATGAACCCCTGGGTAATCATAAAAAAGCTAGAGAGAAAAGATGGGTCTTTAACCGGGACTTGAAACTAGAGACGGTGGGTGCATCCTAATTTCTAAAGGCAGAGAGTTCCATAAGCGCGGGCCAGCCACAGAAAAGGCACGCTCTCCTCTGCGCTTTAGCCGTACACGAGGGACCACTAGCATAGCCTGGTCAGAAGAACGAAGATGTCTACTAGGGGTGTAGGGATGAAGAAGTTCAGATAAATATAGAGGAGCAGTATTATGAAGAGACTTATAGACAAAAAGTAGAATCTTAAAATCAATTCTTTGAGAGATCGGCAGCCAGTGTAAAGATTTGAGAATTGGAGTGATGTGTTCATATTTACGAGAACTAGACAGAAATCTGGCAGCAGCATTTTGAACTAGCTGGAGACGCCTGACCTGAGTTTTTGATATACCACAGTATAAGGAGTTGCAGTAATCTAGGCGAGAGGTTACAAATGCATGTACCGCCATTTCTAGATTCTTAGGGGTGAGAAAGTGTTTAATTTTGGAGAGAAGCCTTAGTTGATAAAAGCTAGCCCCAATTACTGAGGAGATATGTTTGTCAAATTGTAAGTGCTGATCAATAAAGATGCCAAGATTCTGCACTTGTGAAGATTTAAAAACAGATAAACTCTCTAAATTGATGCTTGCGGACCAGGGTTTCTCATTTGGGTTGAACACTACTACCTCCGTTTTTTCGTCATTTAAAAATAGAAAATTTTGCACCAGCCATAATTTGACCTCTTCCAAGCATAGTAGAAGAGAAGAAATTGCTGTCGGTTTATTTTTCTTAATTGGCAAGTAGATTTGGGTGTCGTCCGATATGTTTCCGGAAAATCGAGCCCAGGGGTAGCATATACAATGAGAATAAAGAAGGAGCTAAAACAGAGCCCTGTGGAAGGCCACAAGACAGTGAGGCAGGAGAGGAGGAAAAGTTACCAAGTTTCACTACGAACTTTCTATCAGTTAGGTATGACTGAAACCATCTTAACACATTTTCTTTTAGACCTACCCAGGACTCAAGCCTTGATAATAAAAGGGAGTGGTCTATGGTATCAAATGCAGCTGATAAATCAAGAAGAATAAGAATTACAGAATCTCCAGAGTCAGTAGAAAGATAGATGTCATTTAAAACTCGCAAAAGGGCAGTCTCAGTACTGTGAGCAGATTTAAAGCCTGATTGAAAAACCTCATAAATACAATTTTCATTCAAAAAACATTGAAGTTGGTTTAACACAATTTTCTCCAAAATTTTTGAGAAAAAAGGCAAGACAGAGATTGGACGAAAGTTTTTTTGAATGGAAGGGTCTAGTGAAGGCTTCTTGAGTAAAGGGGTAACAGTGGCAATTTTGAAATTGGCAGGGACTGAGCCCGTTTGCAGGCACTTGTTGATCAAGGATAGCAAGCCTGGACCCAGTGAATGGAAAATCAGTTTTAAAAATTTGGGGTGAATTATGTCACTTGGACTAATAGAGGGTTTGAGCTTGTCAATCACCTCCTTAAGTTGGTGGAGGTTGACGAGCTCAAAAGCTCTAAAAGATGCAGAGGCTTTTAGTGTGATTGGGGAGGAAATAGGAACTGTAATGGGGGGAGCATTCAATCTTAGTTTAGTGATTTTGTCACTAAAAAATCTCGAGAAGCCCTCACAGACAGCAACAGAGGCAGTAGTCACAGATTTAACAGATGGATTTGTCACAGATTTAATAATAGAGAATAGAATCATAGGTTTAGAGTGGTTTCTTTCAATTAAATCAGAGAAATAAGCAGCTTTCACAGATTGAGCTAAATTCTGATAAGATGTAAGAGAGTCTCTGAATATCTGAAGAGAAACATGTAACCTGTCCTTTTTCCATTTACGTTCTGCTTGCCTGCAGATTTGTCTTTGGAGGCGAGTTTCAGCGTTTTGCCAGACTTCAGTTTTTATTTTTTTCTTGCGAGGTTTGAGGGGAGCAGTTGCATTTGCAGTCTCAAGCCAGGCAGCAAACCATGGTCAGCATCCAAGTCAGGTAACGGCTGCTCCAAGAGCAACTCAGAGAAGCAATTGGCAAAACAGTTGCTACATGTTTGGATTTTCAGAAGATCTTCGAATTTGAAGAGAGACTGCGATTAAAAAGCAATGCTCCTCCATCAATATTGGATCCGGACAGAATGGCGCAGCTTATGTGAGTAAAACACTTAGTCTTATGTGTCACTGTGGCGGCTGGTGTTTTCTCTTCCGAGGGACGCGAATTCATGCTGCACACACGTTGAAAGGGTTTATGATAAAAGACACGCGTGTTTGTGTGAGTAAAACACTTTAGTACTATAGACCCTTTTACAGCTCACGTGATCAAATAGCCTGCGCGCGCATTTGGGCAACAGAAGTGGTGTTATTCCCCATTGGTTCTAACGTGGTAGCAACTCAGAAAGTTTATTAAAACGGTTTCTCAACATCAAAATGTCCCGTTGTTGCGTTTGGTTGCACTAATATAATATACTAATATACGTATATATGTATCTGGCAACTTTATTTTTGGCCATCTGCGAACGTCTTTTATCCACTCCACTATAGTACACGGATCTGGTAGCTGTGTTGAAAATGTTGATAAAGTCAATTTTTTTTAAATAACTTACTTTTTGTGTTGCTTCACTGTTGATTCTTACGATACTTCCGTTGCCTAAATGCGCGAGCATACGCTGCCACGTCATCATTGTGTACAAACAGTAAAAGGGTCTATATGTGTCACTGTGGCGGCCAGTGTTTTCTCTTCCGAGGGACGCGAATTCATGCTGCACACGCTTTGAAAGGGTTTATGATAAAAGACACGCGTGTTTGTGTGAGTAAAACACTTTAGTACTATGTGTTATCAGTTGCTGCCGGGATTTCTCTTCAGAGGGACGCGATTCACGCGAATTCATGAAGCACAGGCATCGAATGTGATAAAAGACACATGTGTGTGTTTGTGCGTTCGTTACATGCGCATCGAAGGGTTTATGTAAAAGACGTGTGTGTGTGTGTGTGTGTGTGTGTGTGTGTGTGTGTGTGTGTGTGTGTGTGTGTGTGTGTGTGTGTGTGTGTGTGTGTGTACCAATTGTCCCCACAAAGATAGGAATACCAGTGTTTTTGTGACCTCGTGGGGACATTTTGATGTCCCCATGAGGAAACAAGCTTATAAATCAAACAGAATGATGTTTCTTGAAAATCTAAGGTAGTAAATGGTAAATGGTAAATGGACTGCATTTATATAGCGCTTTTAACAGACCTATGGCCATCCAAAGCGCTGTACATGTTGCCTCACATTCACCCATTCACTCACACACCGACGGCGGTGTCAGCCATGCAAGGCGCCATCCAGCTCGTCGGGAGCAGCTGGGGTTAGGTGCCTTGCTCAAGGACACCTCGACACTTGGTCCAGTGGAGCCGGGGATCGAACCACCAACCTTCCGGTTTGTAGACAACCTACATGAACCACTGAGCCACTGCCGCAGGTAGTAGAAAGTTTTCTGTGATGGTTGGGGTTAGGGAATGGGGTAGGTAAGGGGAATAGAATATACAGTTTGTACGGTATAAAATGCATTACGTCTATGGAATGTCCCCACAAAACATGGAAACCTGTGTGTGTGTGTGTGTGTGTGTGTGTGTGTGTGTGTGTGTGTGTGTGTGTGTGTGTGTGTGTGTGTGTGTGTGTGTGTGTGTGTGTGTGTGTGTGTGTGTGTGTGTGTGTGTGTGTGTTTGTGCGTGGGTTTACGATAAAAGACACGGGTGTGTGTGTGTCAAAAGGGTTTATGATAAAATATGCGTGTGTAAGAAAGACACTGTGTCTTAAGACACTCACTTTACATTAAACTGATTACACATGAGATTACATTGAAAGTTAGTTTGAACGAAAAACTGTTATCCAATCATAGCAGTGGGCGTTTACTTCCAAGTCGTCAATGCAGCCCGCCCATTAAAACGTATAATTTCTCTAACCAGCCTCAAAATCAGGGTACAAAATGGCCTATTACTTATTGCTTTTGATGTTTTTGGATGTAAAAACCATGCAAACGTCATGAGTAGACCTCAGACAACAGTCTAAAACAATAAAAACGACAGAGGAAGGGCACCTTTAATGATTTTTTAATTGATTTATTAAAATCATTTATGAATGACAGGCAATACTCACAGTGACAAAGCAATCTTTATTTGAACTAATCATGTCATTTATTTAAATGAATCATGTAAAGTGTGAAATAAAACCGGCGTCTCTACGATTACTATATAAGGACACATTACATTTATTAAAATGCATTACATTAAATGAAATCAAAAATCAAACAGTTGGAAATTTCGAAGCGTTGTTTTAAAAGAGATAGACAGAGAACTGAAAGAGAAGGAGAGAGAGAGAGAGCTCTCCCTCTCACTCTCTCTCTCTCTCGCTCGCTCTCTCTCTCTCGCTCACTCTCTCTCTCGCTCACTCTCTCCGTAAGTGTAACTGTGTTACTATGGTTACCAATGTTTATAGTACCGGATTAATTTCTAACTGTAATCACACTGACTGGAACTACCTGTGCATTGAACGGTTTGAATGCACACCTTCCAGCCAATCAGAATCGAGTATTTAAACAGGCCATGGTATAAGGGTTTTTATATGATTGATCAAGGTGTTATTTTGTTTGAATTGAATGTTGAATTAATACATCGTTTACATTCTTGTTCTAAATTATTTAATGTGTTTAATATGATTGATCAATGCATTATGTTGTTTGAGTTGGAATTTGAATTACTTCATATTGTTGATATTTCTTATGATTGATTGATGTGCTATATTGGTTGAATTGACTTTTATATTACTATGTGGTTTACCTGGTTAATAAATTGTTATGTTTGTATTCATTTTGCTCTGGATTACTGACTATTCTAAATGACTATTACTAAGTAATTTAGTAAACTACTAAGTTTTATAAAGTATATTGTATCTGATGGTGCACATGAACTTTTGTTTCAACTTCATTCAAGGTGCAAAGTAAGCTGCAATCCTAAAGTTTCTCAACAGAGGAAGGAGTACTCGGCCTCAGTGTGATCACCTAAAGAAAAAAAAATGTTACCTCAGAGAAAAAAGATGCTGTAGATAATAACAGGTGTCAGATACATTCACTGTACTTTAAATAAGTAATAATTAGTGCTGGGCAAAGATTAATCGCGATTAATCGCATACAAAATAAAAGTGATTTTTTGCATAATATATGTGCGTGTACTGTGTCTAATTATTGTGTATATTTAACCACACACACATTCATATATTCATTTCAGAATTGTTTTACTTATATATAATTTTTTTTAATTTATTTTTAATATAGAATATATAAAAATATAAATAAATATATATAAACATGTAAATGTTTCTTAAATACATACATGAATGTGTGTGTATTTATTTATACATAATAATTACACACAGCACATACTCATATATTATGCCAAAAATCACTTTTATTTTGTATGCGATTAATCGCGATTAATCTTTGCCCAGCACTAGTAATAATGTATAAAGTAGTATACTTTTAAATAAAGCCAAAGAAGACAAACCGTTGTGTTTTGGCAAATCATGCACAGACACTTTAAAGAGCCTCACAGATCCAAAATCGAAACTGACCTTTATTGCAGTGTGTAATGTAGCTGTCCATCAATGTAAACAATGTGCAAAGTAGTTGAACCAAAAAGTGCACGATTAATAAAGTAATTGGCTTCTAAAGTAGGGAGTCGACTCTGAATCGCTGAAACATTATATGGATTAACGTTTATGGAACGTTATAAGTCGTTATATGGATTGAATCTCCTGCCTGACTTTTTCCACGTCACATGAGATACTAATCTCCGCCAACAGCCTTGCCCACAGGAGAAACGAAAACTATGACCTGCCCACAGCTAGTTAGTGTGTAAACACGCAGTTTGCGTTGTTTTCACTATCAAAGGAGACTTTTTCAAGGAGGGATATACTAAATGTGTCTGGCTGTTAAGAATCAGTGGCTAAAATAAATTTTTAACGGAGGGATTTAGACGTTTGCCAATGAAAGATGGTTCAGTACCCACTTTGTTTAGAACAACATGTGTCTCCTAACCACAACCTGTAAGTATGATTATAGCTACATACTTGCTTAAATGAGTGTGAAATGTCTATCGTCGTTTTTATTGTTTGGATTAATGATGAATGATATCATTTTTTTTTACTATATACTGTGAGAGAGTCATGTTAGCAAGCAGTTAACGTAACGCTTGCTCATATAGGGTTTTGCTATGACCAGGTTAGTTTACATAAATGCTTAAAAAAAGTGTAAAATTGTTAGATTCTATTATCGTTTTTATTGCTTGGATTAATGATGAATGATGTCGTTGTTTAAACTCTATATACTGTCAAGAGTCACGATAGCAAGCGGTTAACGCATGCTGCACTTTCGGTTTTGCTATGACCCTTTGCAATCAGAGCAAAGTAGGCTACTGAAAGGTGGGGTTTAGGCAGACTGAGTTGTTGAACGGCTTCACACGAATCGATTGGGGATCTCGGAGAAATGATGTAATTTTAAATTAATTTTTTGAAAAAAATTACAGTGTTTTTTGACCTTTCATGCATTTAAACCTGTTGTCCGGGACTTATAAACATTGATAGGAAGCTTAAAATTGGCATCTTACTGGCTCTTTAAATATCTGATTAAAATGAATTTACATCTTACTTGTTTGGTAGTAATCATAGACTTTGATCACAGCTGGCTTGAGGTTCTTGACTGAAAGAATCTGTTTTAATTGTATCTCATAATTCATAGAAAGATTTTTTGGAACCTGTAGGAGAATCAACAGAAAAAGACGACCAACTCTTAGTCATTGCCATCATAGCTGAAACATTTATAGATAAATTATATAAATGCTCAAAATACGAATATTTCATTCTCTCACCTCCTTCAAATATAAAAGGATATGATCGTCTTTAGTATCCACCCGCTCCACAAGTGGTCCAAATGTCTGAGGAGCAGCGGCAAGCTGTGAGGCAGAAATTATTTTAATCATTAACGTTATTTTAATTGTTGTTAACAGGGCCGGAGTGGGGCCACTTTTCAGCCCGGGAGTTTCAGGCCCAAGACCGGCCCACTTTTTCTATAGTGTTATTCCAAATTAGCACTTTTTTCAAATTGGATAAATAAAGCAACAGTTCAGCTCTTACTATAGTTTTTATTATTATCATGGTTCAACAAATAAGGTAAAAGTTAAATAATATTTAACTTAAGATGAGAAGTTCACAAAAATATTCCTCTACACTCTAAAAAAGGCTGTGTTATTTTTTACCCATAATGGGTAAATATTGGACAGAACAAATGCTGGGTTAAAATAACCCAATGTTGGGTTGTTGTTATGCAACCATGGATTATAATAACCCAACAGTTGGGTTAAAACAACCCAGCATTGGGTCAATTTTAACCCAGCAGCGTGTTCTGTCCAATATTTACCCATTATGGATCAAAAATAGCCCAGCCCTTTTAGAGTCTATTCCACAAGAAAAGGTTGATAAATTATTAGCATTGCTAATGCTATGAGGCCTATGATTAATCAGGTGCAAATAGAAATATAAAACCCAGTCCTAATTAAAAAAAGAAAACAATTTGACAAAAATATTGAATCCAATATTGGGTAAATATATAGCATAAAAAGTGATGTATAAGCTTTTTTTAGGCTGGTCATTTTTGACTGGGAACACAAAAGGTGTTATAGGGTTCTGAACACAACCTGAGGGTTAAATAACTTTAATTCATGTTGTTTACTCATTGCCTCCTCGTTTTCAGCGGGGAACTGGCTTATCTGCTGCTCAGAAGCTGCTTGCATAATATTTGCAAAGTCTATGAATCGCATGTATACACAAAAGGCTAATATTTTAACTAAAAAAATGTTGGCTTGTAAATAGTTTGAAAACAGTATTAGCCGAATAATTACGTTGCTAATGCTAACCATTACTAGGCTTATTTCTCTTTAAGTTACATGTTGTCACTTTTGTTTGTCCTCTTGAAAATAAATCTGTAAGTTTGGCACATTTGGCAGCAACAGCATCCTCCTCAAATGGCTTTTTTCTTCAACCTGTTTTTTTACGCCCTCCTCCTCTCAGACGCGTATACGGTAGGGCCGGCCCAGCCTACCGGAGAAAAGTTTTGGAAAAGACGTGCTATGGACCGAACCAACTCTATGGGAGGGGAGGGGAAAACTCCCTCACATGGTACAACCCATGCAGAGGCTGCGCGCTGCAGTGTAAATGCGAAACGTGTGAAGTGTCATTTAATAGAAGATAGACTCACTAACGTGACAAATGTAAAAAATAAATAAAACTCGACCGGCCCAAGAGTGAAGCGGCCCACCGGGAATCCTCCCGGTTCTCCCGATTACCCACTCCGGGCCTGGTTGTTAAGACCAGGCATGTGCTTGAGCACTTGCCCCTTAACCCCTGGATGACCAAAGTGCCCTTTTTGTCAAGGCATTTTTCATAAACTATTTTTGCTGAACTATAAACACTAAGTCAGATTGAACTTTTACTTTAAAACTCTCCACTCAAATCCCTACATTACTCAGTGCTTACACAATCTGGTCATATGGAAATCAGTAGCATTCAATACTGTTCACAAAAATAAATCAGCACAGCTTAGGCTCAATTAGCAAACAATTACCAAGGTGGAAACAGTCAAAATTGAAAATACATCAATCAGATCCTTCAAAAGGTAGATAAAAGGGCCTGAATCAGTTTACCGAGCTTTGGAACAATGGATCTACGGAGAAATTAAGGAATAGGTCGAGGAGGAGAGAGAGAAAGAGGAGGAGGCAGAGGAGGAGGGAAAGAAGGAGGACGTGGTGACGGAGGAGGAAGAGGACATGGTGAAGGAGGAGGGAGAGGACATGATGAAGAAATAGAAAGGAGGAGGAAGTGGTGAAAGAGAGACGAAGGGCAAGGAGACAAGCAGTCGCAGATGAAATTCGAGCCACTCTAGCTGACCATGTCCTTGTCTATGGTATGACTATGAGGGAGGCTGAGCAACGAGTACAGCCTTATTTGAGTTGCTTCACTGTTGCCTCAATCTTCAGAGCCTTCAGGGAGGAAAACAGAGAGGTGTACTTACAGTAAGACTGCTCTGTACAGTAACTTTAGTGTGCATACACTGATGGACTATGCTACTGTAATAAAGAAATGCATAAAATTGCCTTGCATAAAGATCGACATATCAGTAGATGAATGCCAGAGGTGGATCATGCAAGAGGGTTTTACTCTCGCTGTTTGGCTAGGACTAATATAGCCTGTGATGTGGGTGAGATTCTCTAGCCTGACCCAGAACAAAGTCGGGATGTTGAGGAGGAATATTTTTTATTATTACGGTTTTTACCAATTGCTTACACACGTTTTAAAAAAAAAGTCTCCGTTTCTTCAAAACTCTACACACAATTCTCAAAACTGCACACACAAAATGCAAAGTATCTAATATCTCCTTCAAAATGCAACACTGCATTCAAAATGCCACAAACACTTGTCAGAATGAAGCATTTGCATCAAATGGCAATCACTTCTCTCATAATAATACATTTTTGGATATACCATGTAATCACTGCTGTTCAAAATCTAAAGCTCTTTGGTCTTTCATTGCCTTATATCTACATTTCAATACAATGTTCTACAGTGAAAGTAATCTGCTGAGAGGGGTAACAACAATGGAAACGCCAATGTAATGTAGAAACAGAAAATATTTATATTAGGCCAAATATTACTGTTGTATACATTAGCATTCAACAAAACTATAAACATGTAAACCAAACGTATATTCTTTACAGTAGAATACAGTAAATTGTGTGGGGTCCTGGTCCTGGATCTGGCAAGCGGGGGTGGGGTGCAGATTGCCAAAACAGGTATCTGACCTTTGACCTATTTATAGGCCTATCTATACTACTGTAAAGTAAAGCAGTGATTAGTAAGTGATCAGTAAAGCATTTAGTGTTTGCACATGTGAGGAGTGTGTCTGTGTGACCTGGTGAATGAGTGTAGCATTTTGATTGGTTGTGTTTGAAAAAAGGAAAGCAAGTGACTTCCTCGTAGATCTTTGTGTTTTAGGTAGAGAATTGTGTGTAGTGTTTTGAAAAAAGTGTTTTATGCAATAGACCTTTCTCACAGTAACCGGAAATACGTAATCGTCGTGTAAGCGGAGTTCCTGTCAAGCGTCAACACACTAGAACAGGGGTTTTCAAACTTTTTGTGTGTGTGGACCACTATTTGTAATCAAGAATTTTCGCGGACCACCTCATAATACTTATTATAAAATATGTCTACACAAAGTCCTGAATTAATCTAAATAGTCTTACTAGCACTAAAACTATAACTGGTCATCACATCAGTACAACAGGTTTCTTAACCTTATATCATAATTATTTATATACATATTCTTAGTGTTGGGAAAGTTCACTTTCTACATGAACTAGTTTAGTTCACAGTTCATATTTGAAAATGTTAAACTAGGTCACAGTTCCAAAAAGAACTAATTTATAGTTATTTTTTCCCATATTATTTTTTTTAAATGATTGCCATTATAGCCCATATAGAAGCACCACAGACAGCAATTATTTGATCAGTTTTTACACTGAAGTTAAATGCGTCAGATTTCATCTTCATGTCCAACTTTAAATCCTTATCCAACCAGGGTTTACATTAGCATTGACTGTCTTTTAATTTTTGTATTTGCTTACACATACCTTGAAAGGCTAGCCGGGTGGGGGTCGCACCCCGGGCGAGAAGCGCTGCGAGGCATTGCGTGTATGACAACTCGCAGGTATTGCACACCACACGTGCACGTTAAATAGCGCGAGCTTAGTCAAAGTCTATTTCAAGATCCGGAATATGCGTTAGCAGCCTATGTTAATCGTTAACGGTTTAGGACAAATATAATGATATTTAATGTTAAACTATTTGAGTTGCGCGGCAGGAATTTCAGCAGCGTCTGTGTTGTTGTGATGACGCATGCAGCGTGACTGGTGAACACCGAGTGGTGGCGGTGTTGCCAGATTGGGTGTTTTTTCCGCTACACATTAAGGCCTGTTTACAGTGTGTTTTAGTCGGGTTTTCGCCTGGAAGAATATACAAATCTGGCACCCTATTGAACGACGTTAAACTGAGAGAGCGTGCCGTTCACAGGCACCAGAATAAACAAGTTCACAGTAACGTTTATTAGGCAGCAGTACACGTTCGCCCAAAATATAAACGAGTTTGTATATTAAAATTTACATATTCTTATTTTGCCTTTTCACGGACCACCTGCAGTACCCTCACGGACCACTAGTGGTCCGCGGACCACAGTTTGGGAATGGCTGCACTAGAAAAACATAAACCCGGGCAAGTTTAAAATGGATCAAAGAGTCTACAAAACTTCGTTAACGGATTTGCCAAATATTACATTTGCTGATGTGACACGACTAATGGAGGAAAACTTTTTCCATGAAGAATTTGTCCATAAATTTCTAGGTAAGTAGAGAGCGAGTATAACTGTTACTGAACTGTTAACTAAAACGACACATTTTAAGTCTCGCCGGATAGCCTGAATCTACTTCTGTATAACTTCACCATCAACAGGCAATTGATGGAACAGATACGGCTTTTTACATTGCCTTGACTGCGGAGGAAGTAGATTTCCGCGACGATTCCGTATTTCCGGTCATAAATACGGAAGTTGTGAGAAAGGTCTATTAAAAACTGAGTCAAAGGCTGAGAAATAGCTTATGGTTTTGAAGATTTGGCATGTAGTTTTACACTTTGAGTGAGAGCTTACAAAATTGTGTGACATGAAAAGATTTTGTGTGTAAGCAATCGTAAAAAACTGTATTTACAGTTGTGCTGTGTAGCACATGAATGAATACAAATTTGCTAATGTATACATTGATTGTGTCTTTTTTGGTCATGTGAAAAGGTTTTTGAGGGGGAGAACCACAAGCAACTTACCAGTTTTGGATATATTGTTTTGATTTTATTGCACCAGTGTGTAATACTATGTTGTAGCGTGTGTGTTTTTGAAAGCTTGTGTGTGTTGTCTGAGGGAAAAGTTTGGTTTTTCAGTAAGAGTGAATGGTTTTGAGTGTAGAGCTTCATTTTGACCTGAAAATTTGGTGTTTGGAGTATTGGGTGAGATGTTATGAAATTGTGTTTACTGTTTTGAGAATATGAGGCATAGTTTCAAGAAATGTGTTTAAGCAACTGAGAAAAAACTGTAATATGTACCATTTTGGTTCAGGTATGTATACATTTGGTAACAACATGTACCTTTGAAGTTATTTGAACACATTAGTTGCAAAGGTGTACGCTGCAGTGACAGCTATAGGGGCCATTTTTTCTGACAGTGTAACATATGAGCTCCAGGAACTACAAGGTCAACAAGAAGAGCTTTACTGTAGTTTACTACTAAAAATACAGACGCAGAGTAAGTGTTTTGAGACTTGAGCTCTCATAACTTCAAAGTTTGTGATAATTCACTTGAATTCAAACCCACCAATGATATGTCAGCTGTGAATCCTGATAAGAGCTTAATATCCACAATGACCATGTTAGTAGTTTCCTGTGGACCATTATATCTGAAAAAATAAATAAATAACTTAAGGGGTTGGTTTCTTGAATACTCCATGTAATCACAAAATATTTATACTGTTCATATTGTCTGTTTTGCTTTTATAAAAAAGATCAGTTAAACATTTATACTGTAGGTTAAACATGGGTTAACTCAAACTCATTTTGTGTTTAAAGGACTTTGCTTTTCAGAAGCATTTGTTAGACATATCATTAACATATTTTTATATTTTCCTAATATTTCCTACGTGACAGTGAAGTTCAATTTTTTTTGTTGTGCAAATGATTTCTTGCAATCAGCCTCAAGCGTAGCTTCAACGGTCAATGTTTTATCTTCACTGGGAGTGGGAATGTTGTAAAACAGAGCCATCTGAGAGAAAGAAATAAAGAATCAATACAAACACAAACTAATTCATAAATCATCACACATACAGTTTGTTAAACCACAGAGATATGCCAAGTGTTTTTATTAATGCTAAGATATACCAGGAGTTTCTGACCTGCACAGACACACAGGTCGAGCCTTTCACTTCAATACTGTATTTGCCAGGAACATTGGTCAGTTTCTTCTCCTGATACAGTAACTTGTTGTCCTGATTCACATCAAAGTTGTGAGAGTCTCCTGCTGACTGAACCGTCACTGTACTGAAACCATCAGAGCTGAAGACTTTGGTGGCGTACAAAGACAAAGCCTGAAGAGCCACAACTGTGTCCTGATAACATCACAGCATCATCATTACAACATGGAAATGCATTCTGGGTAATAAAATAAACACAGATGATCACTAAGATTACTTCATTTTCATTAGTATGATTAACCTGTGTAGATGAGAATCCTCCATAGAAGTTCTGCTGCTTGACAAGCCAGCTGACGATCCTGTTAGCATAACCCAGCTCAACTGTAGTGACTGAATCTGAAGTGAGAACAGCTAGCAGAACATATGAGCTGATCTCCACTGACAGAGAACCAGAATCATCAACAGATCCTGACTGAGACCAATGAAGCTGAGACCCTTTAGGATCAAAGACATGTCAATAAACGACAGATAAAACAACAGATATTGTTGACATTCAAGAATACATGAATGTCTTTACCTTCTGAAATGGCAAGATTTTCCAGTTCCTTTAAAAGCTGCTGCCTGGTGTCCGTGTCATTCGCCAGACTGAAAGTGTAGGCAAGCAGCGCAGTGCTGTAAGTGTTTTTAAGATTCCCAATGATGGACCTCAAACAGGACAAACCTTGAGCGACCACAGGATCCTGTAACAGGATGTGAGTTTCATTCATCTAATAGTTAAGCAATATCGCTCGACCAGGAATGTGATATAGCTCTTTATACAACAGTCCTTTCTTATTCTCAAATTTGATTGGCTAAGAGCCCTTCCCAGCTGTGAGATATTCTACGAATAACATAACAGTACTAAAACAACATTGGAGGGATTTTAAAAGCCTCTTTGTTAATATTTCTTAATATTACAGTTTCTTTTAAGATAAGTTCAGGTGATGATGTATAATATTCCAATCTGCAGTCGATTAGTAAAGATAGCACCGACGTGAGATCCAGTGGCACCAGGAGGCGTCAGTATTCGCTTAGCCCACTGACCACCGCCTTTGAAAATCAGGTTATGGATTTGAATGTTTTATGTTTTTATAACCTTAAGATGCTATGTGAAAGTTTGTAACAGAAAATAGGGGTTTTGATCTTGTCACTTTTTTGGTATAGAAAACACGTTTTTGGAACCAAACTCTTCATTTATATATTTTTGATTTTCTATTTAATCTTAACGCGGTACGAGCACTCGTTTTATTACTGGATCAGTGGTGATAGTCACGTTGTGTGAAAATAAATAATCAAGCGTCCCAATGTAAGAGCCAATATCCTTGCAGTTCCAAACAGCATTTTTGCATCATTTTAAGATCACCTTGGGGAGACAGATGCTCCAGACAAAGAGAAAATGATTGGTTTTATTGCTTTATTCGTCAAGTGTATTCAAATCGTCCACACGATGTGAAATTATTGTGGTACTTCCTCGAAAGTTTACATCCAAGAGCTCTGATCTTTAAAGGGATTAGGACATAGGAATAATCGATATAAAAACTGTTTTACGAGCTAGGTAACTTATTGAGACACACAGAAAGTGTTTTAAACAGCGTTTGAGCCCGTGGATGTGTGTGTGTGTCAGAGGTGGGTAGTAACGAATTACATTTACTTCGTTACATTTACTTGAGTACATTTTTTGGGTAACTAGTACTTTTAGAGTAAATTTAAGGATGGGTACTTGTTACTCTCACTCAAGTACAATTCTAGTGAAAAAAACTGTACTTTTATTTCGCTACATTCGGCAGCGTTACTGCGCTACTGTCAAATGGTAATAATTAATGAATATATATTTTTTTAATGTTTATAGGGGGCGTGTTTGAAAGTTTCACGAGACAGGCTGCGTCACCCTTTAGCGCGCGACCGCGCGTAGATGATAGGAGAAGCAGATGAGGGCTTGTGTGCGTTGTGTGAGATATCAGAGGCAGATCATGCGTGGCTTCAAGTTCGGTCTATGTTTTCACTCCAAGAGGTCAAAAAGAATAGTTTCGTAATGCGATGCATGCTTTGTTCACTAAATGAGCTGACATCTCAGCGTACAGGAATTCAAGATCCAACCTGAAGTGGTAAGTGTCACAGTAATGTCTATTTGAACACTATTAATGATCATTTCACACACTGTCCGAGTTTTTTTGCCATATGCATTCTTGTGCAAGCGATGACAAAACCTAGTGTAAGTTAAACCATACAAACAGCACGTTCACATCTGCACATTTCCATATTATTTCCCCACAACTAAACAAACTGAACAGCATAATGTAAGGACGTCTTGCATTTATACACAAATCCGGACACCTCACTAATGTGTAGAAAATACACTCAAATAAAAACGGGATTGTATTTTATTTAAATCCTTCCTAAAGAATGAATGAATAAAAATAAAATAATAAAGTATGTTTTTAAAGAAACATGTATTATTTATTATAATAAATGTAGAGTTGATTTGCACAAGCTATAAGTTCCATATGAAATTCTGAAATGATAATTTTTATTAAGCTTCTGTTTATGTTCAGTAATTGCACTTTAATGGCAATGAAAATAACCTATTCATATAAAAACATGATAACAGACACACACGTTCTTTTTTGTTTACTGTTTGCATGTTTAAAGGCAGACGCTGACAAGTTTGTGTTGTGAACATGAAAATAAATACAGAGTTAACCGCTAGAAAACATCTGTGTGTGTGTTTGAGATTTTTTCTCAAATGACACATTATTTGATGTTAATGTACCCATTGCAGGACTGAGATAGGCTGCTTTACTTATATATAAGCAGAACAATGAGACTTTTAAGGAGAAGTTTGTGAAAACCCTCCAAGTAGTCTGAAATTCAGTGCTTTTGCACTACTTCTCTATCAGAACGGAAGTAACGAGTGACTAACTACTTGAGTAGTTTTTTCATCTAATACTTTTTACTCTTACTCAAGTAAATAATTAGATTGATACTTTTACTTTTACATGAGTAAATTTTTGTATAAATACTTGTACTTTTACTTGAGTACAGATTTTGGGTACTCTACCCACCTCTGGTGTGTGTGACCATCTGCTCTGGTGGCTGCTTTTTCAAGTCAGAGATATGTCACGTGAGTGGTTCAAGTGTTAAAATGACCAGTAGGTGGGTGAATGATACCAGCGGTGAAGAGGTTACTGTGGTGTTATCAGAATATCACATAGCTGGGAAGAGCTCTTAGCCAATCAGATTTGAGAACCAGAAAGAACTGTTGTATAATTTATACTATGATGTCTGTTGATGTACTTACTGTGACTGGAGTTTCCAGTTCAAGTAATGATGTAGTGATGTAAGCAGTCATGGTTATATTATCATTTACTCCACCCTGTACAGACACAGAAACAAATAATGCGACATACTGAATTTATTAAATTGACTTTTGAACAATGTGAATTAGAATTCAGGCTTCTGTCAAAATGACTAGTGACCAACAATCTCCAGACAAATATCTTAATTTTAAAGAAAAATCTGGCCAATAAAATTAAAGATAGATTTAATAGGGTTTAATAGGGGTGGCACGGTTCATGAAAAAAATCCGAACCGGTCGGTTCGCTTGTCTCGGTTCGGAGTGCGTGTGTGTCGCACGGTTCAACGGTTCATGGCATACGCAATGTAGCCTCATGCCCTGTATGTGACCTCAGATAGCGTGTTTCCCTTTCGCGCGAAAGAAGAGGTGAATGGTTTGGAGAATAAGTAACTGCAGGTTATGTTACGTGTAGAAATGGCAAGTGGGAGAGAAAAGGAAGTCTGCCAGCAGTTGGAGGATGCGCCAGCGTCGTACAAGTTTGTGTGTGAAAACATTTTAATTTCATGTTACCTATGATGACTGCGGAAATAAAACAATAGATAGAACTGCAGTCTATGGGTTGAATGTGTTCGAACAGCCCCAGGAGATCGCCTTCTCTCCGACCATTTACCTAATCTGAGGTACTGAACACATTTGACTTCTTTTCGTATTCAGCGCTATTTTTAGCCTTTCATTGATAAAACGAAAGCGGCTGATTTCCGCGTAGTTTCATTTTGCTAGCGTGTGAAAGTTGCACGATCTTATTTCATAAATTGCCCCTCAAAGTAATCAGGACAGAAGTAGTCAAACGTGGACAAAAGAGACGGATGTAAATATTACAGGTGTAAACGTTATGTTTCTCTCTCGTGCACATATTCTCTCTGCAGTATATAAGCAGCCTCTCAGTGATAAATCTAAGAGCTACACTGAAGTTGACATTTTGATAAATGCAAGTTATCTTTGTGTGCTAAAAATGCACACACAGTTCATGTAGATGCAATACACATTCTCTTTTTTGCCAAATAAATGAAAAGCATGTTGAAATCATCAATGTCTTCCCTCTTACTCTATCAAAATCTCATCTGGCTTTCCTCAGGGATGGTCCCAATAATGTGCTTAAAGTCAAATTCAGTTTGTGCATGATTACATGATATAACTTTTTGTAATACTGTATCCTAAATTATGGATAATTAATACATTAATAAGATAATAAATTTCTGGAGTGTTAAAAATCAAAAGAAAAAATAACAACAAGAACCGTACTGAACCGAGAACCGTGACCATAGAACCGTGATACGAACCGAACCGAGGGTTTTGTGAACCGTGCCACCCCTAGTGTTAACACACTTAGAAACTGCAAGCATAACTAAATAAACTTTTCAAGCCAAAAAAAATAATAATATTTTAACTTTTTACAAATTATGAGTGACTTTCGGGAGCGACTACCAATGAAAACGAAGCAGTGGCGTTCACATCATGTCTCTCATCAGTTACTGCAGTGGACGGTAGGCTACTCATTTGTTTATTATAACCAGAATTAAAAACGCCTTCTTTTGACATCATTGAAAGAGACGAATGACACACAACGAGAAAGTCACTGGTAATGTGTATGCAGCTTTACCCATAACGTACCTTCATTCTGTTGTGGAACAACTTTCCTTGTTGAATAAAACAACCATCTGTACTCCGACTTCTTATTAACCAATACTTTGCACTTTTAATAACATCTGGATCAATGTATATGTACTTCTGTGCTTTGCCAAAAGACCTCAGGACAAAAGATGTCAACCTGGAGGTTTGGAAATTGGAGATTTATCAGTTTTTGATCAATAGTCTTGATCACTGTAATATATTTTAGAGAAATATGAAAATGAAATATTCACCATGTATTCTCTTCACCATTGCCGAATGTACTGTATCCACCACTGTCATGTCTGTAGTTCAGCTGTCTCTGATATCCTGTTTAGTTTGACAGTGATTGAACAGTGATTTTTTTCTTACACAACATTTTGATGCAAGCATGAATCAAATCCATGATTTGTTTTTTCTTACCACTCTTCAGGAAGCCTGTGGCTCTCTCTCTGATGGCTGAAGTGAGTTGCTTTGTGTTTTCCAGATACTGTAAAATGTAAATATTGGGAGAAAGAACAGCAATGTTTTGTTCTCCACAGCCGTACGGCATTCGTAATAATCCATGAAGATTCTGCAGTGCACGACCCAAAATGTCTCCTACAACAGAAATGTAATTAATTTATATTTTATTTTAAATTAAATGACACAAATGTAACGTCTAATTTCTGTTTGTGTATCTAAAGTAAATGTTACCAATGACTGAAACTGAAGATCTTGCTGATCCCTCTATCACATCTTTAGGAAGCGTCAGATCCAGCTCTTCTGAAAGACTGTTACCTTTAAAACAGAAAAATGAAAACATGTCAATGATCAGTAAAACAACACTAATAATGTTTATCTCAGAAATAGTTTGTTCACTTCTAAAAGTAAAAAGCTGATTTTGAGCCTAACTTTGGGGAAGGATGGATGCACTTTGGGCACCATTTACTACAATTATATAGACTGGAAGATCCAGGACATTAAAGAAGATAACATACACCCATGGGGTTTGGGTGAGAAAATCATCATTACTAGTTTAATGTTCAACATTAATGGTCATTATATAAATTAATAACATTCAGAAAATTTAATTGTAAGAATTTAGTTAATATAACAACCAACTATCTGCATTGGCATCGGTATCGGTGGATATCAGTCTAAAAAAAATCGGTATCTGTGAAAAATGTAATGCCGGTTCATCTCTAATAAAGAGGCAACTAGCAAGATTAATTTGGGCCTTGGACTGAAAAAACAACTCCAGACAAATATTTGCAGACAAACCCTTTGGACACAGTAACCAGCTGTGGGTCTCCGTTTTTTCAATTCCTTCAGCCTACAACAGAAAATAATAAAATGTATATATTTTAAAGGAATAGTTCACTAAAATATAAAAACTTCTTATACCATGGTCTGTTTAAATACTCGATTCTGATTGGCTGGAAAGTGTGCATTAAAACCGTTTAATGCAAAGGTAGTTCCAGTCAGTTTGATTACAGTTTGAAATGAATCCACTACTATAAACATTGGTAACCATAGTAACACAGTTACACTTGGAGAGAGAGAGAGAGAGAGTGAGCGAGAGAGAGAAACGTAAGTGCGTCTCTCTTGAAAGTGCAGGTTTTATTTCATACTTTACATAAATAAATAAATGACATGATTATTTCAAATAAAGATTGCCTTGTCACTGTCAGTGTTGCCTGTCATTCATAAATTATTTTAATAAATCAATTAAAGAATCATTAAGTTAGCTATATGCTTAAGCAAATGCGTTTCCAGCATTGAAGGACATTCGGGGCTTAGCCCAGACCATATTAAATACAGGGATCACTCAAAGAGTGTATAAAGTGTATAATAAGAATATTAACGTGATCTGTAGCATTTAAAAGTGTACTCACCTAATCGCGGCGGGTCGTAGAAGTAAAATGTCATAAGAATTTTAATCTTTCCTCTCAAGTAGATTTTTGCACGCGAGTTTTACTCAGACATGACCTGAATGAGCTGATGATGTTACAGAACCGCAAAAATTTGATTATTAAACTGCTGCGCCGAAGGAATAACGATCAAGTGATAAATAAACCTACAATACTGTATAACCTTCTTATTTATGTTCCATACAGAACGTCTTAAACATAATATAAACAGAACATCTAAAACTAAATATAAACGTATTGCTGCTGGAGACTTGCCATTGGCTGTTGTAATTGAATAAATAATGAGGTCAGTTTAAGAAAAGATTACAGGGGCTATTTTGGGGATGTTTTTATAAATATTATTTTGTTTCATGGTATTATGTTTTATATTATTACGTTTAATGTAATAATACGTTAAATTATCTGATTTAAATATTAAAGAAACTTTTTCAAGTTACCGTTGTAGAGATCAGTGGTTCCATTCCAGTAGCTAAATAGTCCTCTTGTTAGCTCCTCTCCTACCTTTTGCATATTCAACAGAGTGGGAGAAACGGAACCGACAGCAAAGAAATGTATTCTATAGGCTAGATTTTTTTAAGACATAGCCCTATGTCTATTTCTAACAGACTATATGCAGTAAAGCCAAAGCACAATGAAATAAGACAACTTGATTTAAAAGGTTTACATAGGCTATTGTCCGGTTTCATATTTGTCAGTCAACTTTTCAAAATACATTCGGGGCTAATCTCAAAACATTTGGGGCTGAAACCCCAGGAAAATCGCCTCGCGACACCCCTGTGCTTAAGCAACGAGGGGATAGACTTTAAAGAAGAGACGCACACAGCTACAGGTAACTGGCGCACGCATCTCTCTCTATCTCTCTCTCGTTCCCTCGGGTTCTCTTTCAGTTCTCTGTCTCTCTCTTTTAATGATGAATTTAAATAAATGTGATAATTCATTTAAATAAAAGCAATACAATGGCACTACTTTGGACGGAGTGCAAGCCTTAACTTAAGAAAATGACCGTCATTTCTACCCGTCTGTTAAAAAATAACACTGTAAACATTAATTACAGCTTTAACTTGGCAAATAACCAAGGTATAAGCGGGATAATCCACGGCTAGCCATGCATTATAGGGTTTGAAATGCACTTCGGGTGGTTCTTAGCCTCTACATTACGTCGTGCATTAAAACACTTTAATGCATGGCTAGCCGTGGATTATCCCTTACATATACTCACTCTTATGCGATTAAATTTGTTGAAGCTTCCAACTAAATCACATGACTCCAATGGGTGAATATACTGTATGTGTTTTCCAAAACATTACAATATGTTCGTAAAATAAAACAATTAATAGAAAACATGTGTCACTCTAAAATACATACAGTATATTAACCTACTGGAGTCATGTGGATTTCTTTTAATGATGGATGAATTTTTGGAGCTTTGGCTTCAGAGTACAATATAAAAAGATAATATAACTGCATTTTATGTATCTGGTGGTACCCATATATGTGACCAGTCACGGAAAGTAGGGACACAAGTCGGATCTGGGGCATTTTGAGATTCTGAAAGTGCAAAGATGTGTAACACATGGAAATCTGATAAGATTTGGAGAAGTTGTGGCCATTTGAATGTAACACATTCAAGAAACAGAAAGCCGAGAAAATAGAAACGGAAAGTTAGACTTTTCTCCTGCCGGGAGAGACATTAGGGATCATTTACATATCATTTAGCTAAGCCAAACCCCCTGTAAAGCCGTTTTGAGATACAGATGTTCTAGCATCATGTGTAGTATTTTGTGACAGAAGTCTGGATGACAACATGCACAAATAAACAGGACTTTTTACCTTTGTGTTGATCACAAGTCGAATCCAGTTTCAGATGTGTGAATCATCCAATGACCATTTTTGTCCACAAATGCGTGTAATCCATGAAATATAGATATGTAGTCTATTGTTTACATCAGATTTCGCTTGAACGTCTGGTAATAGAATATAATATACAATCTGTGACAATTCAGTGACGTGGCTGACGTACGACGCGGCCGACGGTTATCTGTTGCGCCCCAGCTTTTTTTGTGCGCCCGAGCTTCGTTTACAGTCTGGGGAGACGCACGCTGTAAATTTAAAAAAAAACTTAGCAAACATGTCTGAGGAACAGGTCAGCCACGTCACTACAGTCTCGGGACTTCACGCGGTTCACAACAGAACCGAAAGAGAAGACAATGCTGAATAAAGTTGTAATTCTTGCTATTTTGGACCAAAATGTATTTTTGATGCTTCAACACATTCTTACTGACCC
The DNA here is from genome assembly GCF_030506205.2 of Paramisgurnus dabryanus. Lineage (NCBI taxonomy): Eukaryota > Metazoa > Chordata > Actinopteri > Cypriniformes > Cobitidae > Paramisgurnus > Paramisgurnus dabryanus. The sequence goes on along the minus strand of NC_133344.1, from coordinate 26,315,008 downwards.
ACTGATGTCACATGGACTACTTTGATGATGATATTATTACCTTTCTGGACATGGAAACGTACATAGATTTTCAATGGAGGGACAGAAAGCTCTCGGACTAAATCTAACATTAAAACATCTCTTAAACTGTGTTCCGAAGATGAACGTAGGTCTTCTGAGTTTAGAACGACATGAGGGTGAGTCATTAATGACATTGTTTTCATTTTTGGGTGAACTATCCCTATAAAGTAGCCACACTGTTCCCTTTGGGGGTGGGGACAAAAACAGAAGCCGATTATACAGTATGTAAATAGACACAGACAATGACCCCCCCGCTGCACGCTAGAATCTCCAGAAAAACAAGCCCATTTCAACTGCAAAATGTACGCTTTTAAATATACAAAAACTGCTATCTCAAACATGGAGAGGCTTCTTCGTGATCTCAACTAACAGATTCTGCAATAAAAACGAAAATCGCAAATTTTAACAAAAAAACCCTCAAATCTCATTATCTCGAAAGTTGTGCTGCCAACTTGCGTCACTGGTTTCCGTGATGGGTCACATATACACCAGCAGTGTACATTTAACACTTGTGATTTTGCTGTGTGATGGCGGTGAGCTCACCTGTACAAGGAGACTTCGAGTAACTATGTCAATGCGTCCTCTCTCTGGCACGATCACAATCTCATTGTCACACACAGTCTGTGACTGCTCTGCCTCTGCACTCACTGTTATATTCAACACTCCTACAAAACAAACAACTCATGATCATCTCCACTGATGAAATACTTACAAAAACACAAGACACTGATTTAGATTAAACAAACTGACCAAGAACAGAAGGAGTGAGAATCCATTTAAAGGTTTTTCTTCCATTAGCACACAGACAGGATGAATACTGGTCATCATCAGAGGAGGCTTTAAGAGTGAAGTCTGAAGATGGAGCTGGAGTTACTTTAACCTGTCCATGAAAGATGAAGGATTACTTCAGATTTGATATGACAGAAATATGAGAAGATGTTCACAGAAATCTCACCATGATACATTTGGAAAGATAGTTGAAGACGGTGGCCTTCAGTTCAAAGATCTCCCCACGGATGATGGAGTAAGGCAGAGAAAGCTCCAGGAAGAAGGGCTGGAAAACTGTCAGCTGAGCAGGAGGAGCCAAACCCAAACCTTTGGAGGACAGACAGAAGGCATCCGTCTCCCAAGTGGTGATGGTGTCAGGAACCTTGACAGGAACCTGTGTTGATCCAGAGTCTCTGTGGTGGAATCACTACAATATTTCAGTCTGCTGTAAAGCTCAATAAAGCTAAATCAGTTACAGCACTGAACTAAAAGAACAGAAAACACCCAATAGGAATTTAAAACAGACTTTGTGTCCTATGCAATTACAGTATACAATATTACAAATACTGGGCATAAGGTAAAATTATACATTAATTTGTTCTAGCATGATTTCAATAGAATTGATTATTCACATGAGTGAAAACACACATTATTCACTAACCCAACTTCAGCAAGTTGCCAGATCCATGTTTCTGGAAAGACGGTCCGAACCGTCATTGACTGCGTTTTTGGTGGTCCACTATGACCTAATGAATTCATAGTTACTGGAACCCGACCATGTTTAGGATGCATCCCTAAACGAATAAAAAACACATGTTGTGTGTTAAAGTAGCCTGGTAATACCATCCTCTGCTATTTTGCTTCGCTTCATAGACAGAGTCTGCCTGGGCATAATTGACAATCGTTTTCCTTCTCGTGGGAGGGGCTTGTCTGAAGTTTAAAATCATTGGTCTAAACGTAAGCCAATCACATAACGTTTGGACATGATGTGTGTTATGCGCCGACTCAGCTGCATCGAATTTCTGCAGTAAAACACACGTATGATGTAAAAACAAACCCATCGAGCGAAATACCAGAGTTAACATGGTTATGAACGACTTTTGCAGATTATGTAAAGTAAATCGGGCCAGAGCTAGAACACGATCCTTACGGTGTCTTTCCACTCACGTCTAAGTGGAGGAACGCCCCTCTCTCCGCTCAAACTCTTCGACCAGACAGCCATAACCATATGTAAATTAAATCTTCCTACCTTATTTTCTGGTTAATCAGGAACGTCACCAAAGAATGCCCACGCGTCCTCCACCATTAACTGTGAACATCGAAATTCCCTTCCATGATTTCTCAATCGTTGTGCACGTCAAGCTGTGCTGCACACAGTTTCTCGCTGACGATCGGTAATAGTTAATAAAATAAACTTTTACCAAAACCTGTCTGGAGTAGGGCAACAACATAATGTCCATTCAAAATGTTTAACAAACACTCTTCTTGTTCGGCTTAAGTTGGCAAGTGCCGGTTCTCCACAACAGAGCAAATAGCTTTCTGTGCCTCCATGTCCACAAACAACAACCGTACATTCGCGCTTAGCGTCTACGTCACGGCTCTCAGCCCGCCCTCTGTTTGTTGATTGGACCGGCGTTTTGAGACCGGAGGAAAGCGGTTAGAATGGGAGGTATCTCAGACTGAGTACAGAAGCGTAATGAAATTTAGCGGAAGTACAAAGTCTGACGTAGTCAGGCTAGTGTTAAAGGGGACAGAGAATGAAAAAACATTTTACCTTGTCTTTGTTGAATAATGGTAGTGTACCTGCATATAACGAACATACAAAAAGTGCTAGACATGCTTAACATCTCAGTCTCTTAGAAATTCCTCTTTTAAAAATGTCAGCCAGAAAACTAGCCTGGCTCCGGCCTCCTACGTGCTTCTGCTTAATTTTCATTTTGCTTCAGCAGAACGTCTGGGACTGCTCTGTAGAGTTTCGTTTTCTCCTGCAAAAATCTGCAGGTCGAATAAGCGAACAGAGGGGGGTGGCTAAAAATGATGACGTTGAGGTTGTGCGTCAGTTTGAGTTGAAGTTCAGTAATGGCAGCGGAGAAAGACGTGAGAAAAGCTATTCGGTCCGTTGTTGCAAAGCTTCCAAATATACAGAAGTTAAAGCCGGAGCAAGAACCAGGTTTGCTAAGTTTTGTTGGTCTGATTATTCGTACTTGTTGTTTCCGTCCGTTTTCGGCGCATGATATACGTCACGACCACACGTTAGCGACTGTATGGCAGAACCTGAGTGACTCAGATCCAATAGTTTTAAACTTCAACAGAGGACCCTCCTTAACGGAAGTAACGCTTTGCAATGAAGCGTGGCCAGACTCTTTGTCCATATGAAATGAATGTACAAGAGTCTGGTTGGACCAGGCTACCAGAAAACGGCCCAATCTGAAAAACTGCGTATGACATCACAGGCATCTCACTGCCCCTCCACTTTAAAATAATTGGCTACATTTTTTGAGTGGCAGCAAAGTCAGCCAAATAGGTGCAAAACCACTTGTTTAAGATCCCCCACCCTAATAGAGCTATCTGAGAGAGGATTTTAGGAAGCTTCTAAGGCATTACAGACCCAAACAAAATTTTTTTGTCTACATGTTAAATCACAGAGCAAGGATAAATACCCCGTTCAATCATTCTATGTCACCTTTAAAAGATCTCACTGGGATTATATATCAAAACAGGACAAAGCAATTTATACAAGTGACTTGACATCAAGTTAGACATTGATATTACAAGTATGATCACAGTCATGATCTTGAAATTTCTGGTGTCCAGCTACAGTAAAAATAACATTAAAATAAAACATTAAAACATTTATATGTATTATAAAATGTATTTATAATACATAATTTTATGTGGAATGTAAATGGGTTAGATAGTTTTTGTCAGGGGCGGAGTGGCAATCGGGAGAGTCGGGACTTTTCCCGGTGGGCCGGTAGTGTTTTAAGGCCGCGAAGGCCGGTCTGATAATAGCCGTGCTTTCAGTCTTTAGTCGTGCACTCCGGCCACACTAAAAACTATTTATCATATATTTAATATGCTTCAGCGCTCAAAATGTATCTGGCCGCACCGCTCTATCAAGCCCGTCTCCCCTGGAGTTCTATCAGCCAATCAAAAAAAAAGAAAAGAAAGAGGCTTCACAATAGCCAATCAGAAAATAGCACTGTTGTATCTGGGTAAGATTTAACGCAACAACCAATAAAAAAGCATAGCCTCGCACACCCATCGAGGAATGGAGCTCCGAGCATCACTTTGAGCAGCACAGAGTAGCCTAAGTCTGATCTCCTGTTTTAATGTTACAACAAATGCACAACTTTGACACAAACAATGACAACTTGACTGCTGTTAGAGAATGTTTCCCAGATAATCAGCATCAGTTTTTCATGAGTGTATGTAACTTAGCCAACAGTTTACAGCCTGTTCACTGACAACACCTGCTCAGAACATGTAAGTTGCGTTATATTTTCGTTATCACATGATGACTGACATTTTGTCACATAAAACATCTCTCTCCAAACAGGCTTAATAATTTTATAAGCAACTGCTTTTGCAACCATAGTAAGCTTAATCTTACCTAAAACTAGGGAACTGTTGTTGACTTTAAGATCTTTTAAATAATAGTTAATACACTTGGTATTTCATGTTGTTGTGCAGTCATTTTATTGTAATTTTAGATTTCAGCATTTGTGTATTTTTTTGACCATGGAGGGTCTGGTGGTCTATGAAATTTCCCGGTAGATTTTTGGGTCCCACTCCGCCCCTGGTTTTTGTTTTCGGCACAGGTTTGCGCGTATGATCTGCTCTGTGCTATTGTGTTGGACAGGAGCACCCTGTGTATGTGTGTGTGTGTGTGTGCGTGCGCATGTGTGTGTGTGTGTGTGTGTGTGTGTGTGTGTGTGTGTGTGTGTGTGTGTGTGTGTGTGTGTGTGTGTGTGCGTGTGCGTGCGCGTGCGTGTGCGTGTGCGTGTGCGTGTGCGTGTGCGTGTGCGTGTGTGTGTGTTTGATTGGACCAATAGCATCAAAATTTGATGCAAGGTTGAAGTGTAGGTTGTAGCGTACATGACAAACTGTAACTTCGGAATTAAATGCAAAATCGTGTCAGCATTTTGGGCCATACCAGTCCAGGTAATATACCTGTATATCCTTATACTTTAATATAGTCTTTCTTTAAACACAAAAGTTACTTTATATGTTTCTCAACTAAATCGCCTATAATGATAATCGCTATAATAGTGAATACTGTATAATTTTCACTCATATTATATCAGCCACTATTTCAAAACAAATTCCCTTCATATTTAAAGAAAATCATTATGAAAATCTGACTTTTTCCATGTTTAAGTGCTATAATTGGGTCCCCAGTGCTTCTATCAACCTAGAAAATGTGAAAAAGATCAACCCAGTAACTTAGTTTTGGTAAACCATTCTCTGTAAGCATGTGAAAAAAAAGGTCATTGTAATTTGGCTCCTATTGTGATGTCAGAATAGGACAATACCGCCCCCTTTATCTGCACGATCCAACCCCTGCACAGCCATTTAGTGCAGAGAGAAACAGAGAGAGAAAATAATTCACAGCACAATTGAGTTGCACTTGCAACAAACCACCATCATTGTGATCAGTGCAAACTTCATCCGCTCATTTGCATTTTAAATGACACACCCAAAAACGACACACTTTTGCTCAGGCCTACAAATTGGCAATTTTAACACGCTGTAATTAATTATCTGTGTGGTATTTTGAGCTAAAACTTCAATTACGCACTCTGGGGACACCAAAGATTTAGTTTACATTTAAAAAAAATCTCATAATATGTCCCCTTTAAACAACACAGAGCATAACAATATTTTATGTGCTGTGCCAATACCATGGTATTTGTGATAATTGAATGTCAGGCATTGAGGAATTTGAATATCCAGATTTGTTGCCATCTTCAGTCCCACTCTCTGTCAAACAGTAAAAATGCAAAATGTATGCAAATATACATTTTAAACAAAACAAGCGTTTAATTTATGCATGTAAATACCCTCCTGATTATTAATAACATTACTGTCAGTCATAACAGCCACTAGTTACCTTTAAGGTTTCATAGGCACCTTCTGTTTCCGAGACTTGACGGGGTCTCACATGCAAACACCCCTGTTCATCTTCAACATTGTAAGGATAATGTGAGACTGACTGCACTGGAAGCAGGTTGAAGATCTGTCATGGGAGCAAGATCCAACATTATCACTCTGATTTGTAACATTTTATCACAGAACACTTCTAGTCTGTGTGTGTCTAGTTTCAGCATCAGACTTTAATACAGAACTGGTTCTTGGATTAAGTGACGGAAGAACTTAAGATTCGAAAAAAAAAAATACTTTGTACCATGTTAAAGACATGGGAAAAAATATACATGTACTATACATCCACTTTAAAGCATCTACACCTTATCAGCATCCAGACGCTTTCCTGATTCCAAGATGAAAACACTTTTATCTACAGCACTGAGAGCACACAGTGAACCAGGCTGAGCTGACAGCTGTATTGTGTTTGCTTCACCTGGAACTGCTGTGGCAGGAGAAAACTGAAGAGACACCTGAAACAACATAATTGAGTATTGTGTCATTTTATATATAATGATTAAGAATATGTCAAATATGATGTCTTGCCTAGGATTTGTAAAAAACATTAAAGGAATAGTCTACTCATTTTCAATATTAAACTATGTTATTACCTTAACCAAGAAGAGTTGATACATCCCTCTATCATCTTAGTGCGTGCACGTAAGCGCTGGAGTGCGCTGCTACACTTCGATAGCATTTAGCTTAGCCCCATTCATTCAATGGTACCACTCAGAGATAAAGTTAAAAGTGACCAAACACATCAACGTTTTTCCTATTTAAGACGAGTAGTTTTACGAGCAAGTTTGATAATAAAACGTAGCGCTTTTCTAAGCGGATTTAAAAGAGGAACTATATTGTATGGCGGAACAGCACTTTTGGGAGTACTTGAACTCATAGATATCATATAGAAGACTAGATGCCCTATTGGCCGCTGGGGACTGAGAAATACGGCGGCCATCTTAAACCGGTCGTTCTCCTAGTTTCGTTGCATGGCAGCAGATAAGATGTCAGAGCACTGTGGAGCATTTTCCTGTTCTAATCGGCGGACGATCGCAAATAGAGCCCGGAGGATTATTTTCACAAGTACTTTTTAACATCGCGGTACTATTGGTTGTATTTTGTGAATAGAATATTACCAGAAAATTGAGAAAGAGCCAGCTTATTGATTTTACTGTACTGAAATCGTAGCCAGCTAACGTTCGCTAGGCTATGTTTACTGCACCAGCCGCTGTTCACCCTGCAAGGAGAGTGGGGTAAAGTAAAGTAATAATTACAAGAGTTTCTCTGTTGTGAGTATTGTGTAAAGCGCTATATAAATGTGTATTATTATTATTATTATTATTATAAGGTGCTGTGAGCTGCGTGATCCACCGAGCTTTAAAAAGCTGAGATGTCAACAGGAACAGAGGATGTTTTCCTTCGTAGGGAGGACATTGAGGAGACTCGGTTTGGAATCGACAACTATCAGTCTGACTCGTTGTCACTGGTTGTGTCTGTGTTTTTAAAAATAAGGCTCCACCATGTTGCCAAACTCACCTCTCTTTAACTACAGAAAGGGAGCACGGGAAAGAAGCTCTGGACAGGGGTGTGTGTGTGTGTGTGTGTGTGTGTGTGTGTGTGTGTGTGTGTGTGTGTGTGTGTGTGTGTGTGTGTGTGTGTGTGTGTGTGTGCGCGTGCGTGCGCGCGCGTGTGAGTGTGTGGGGGGGTTTACAAATCATTTTAAATTGTTTCTTCACCATATTAAAAAGTCTTATTTTATTGCAACTATCTGTTTCTGCATCTTTGTCATATTTATAGTGTGTGATTTATAAAATATCTTATGTCCTACACCACATATTTGATTTTGGACTCACTTTATATCTTATATCAGAATATTTTATTACTGTTTAGTGAATATTCATTCATTCCTACTATGAACATTAAGTGGCGCTGTCCACATTAGTGTTGGTAACACTAAGATTCTAAACCTAAATATTGACAAACTATATATTGTTGGAAAGCTCAAATAGTATAATTTTCATATTTCATTACCATTTGGGGAAAATTATGACACAGTGAGAGTCAGTTTCTAAAAATGTTACGGGCCCACAGGTAGGCCAAATTTGTTTTTGCATATAACACTAAAACCCTACTCTAAACCTAAAAAATCATGGCAAGCTATATATCATCGGAAAGCTCTCAGAATGTAGTTTTAATATTTCAAAATCTTTTTGCATGAATAATATTGCGGTGACAGTAATTTATTAGTTTGTGAGTATACAAGAGTACAAGAGTATGTGGCAAAATCTAGTGGCAGTTGTTGGTAAAACCATTAAAATTGTGACCCAAACATCATTTTTTTGTGATTTGGATCACAACTACTTGAGACATATTGCTTCATGTTAACATTATTTATTGTGTGAAACATTAACTTTTATGTAATTTTATTTATAAATTAATATGTTACTGCATAATTTGATATATTAAAATACAGGTAAACGGCTATAAAAGTATTTATATTTATTATTTTTACGTTCCAACTCATTTGTGAAAAACCCTAAATTGTCTTCTTTAAAACAAGACCAAGATTAGGTTTCTAGCCCAAAGAATCCCAGAGAAATATTCATTTAAAGATGTACATCACATTGTCACCCCCACTCAAACGGGATTTGCGGCACATAAGGGGTTAAAATACGCCGAACCATGTGTCCTATATCATAGCTCCATGAATGACCTTTGCAGCAAAAAAAAACCCGCGTGAAAATCTGTTCGGTATTCACTGAGATATGATTAATTAAATGCGCTGATAGCTCATTCCACCAGTCATACAGATTACACTGAGTGGAGCGGGTGACCGATCTAAGATGGCGGCCCCATATCTCACCGCGCCAGTAGGCAGTAGCGGTCGATAGGGCGTCTACCTATATGATGTCTATGCTTGAACTCGCCTGAAAAATCCACTCCCCTTCTCCCTCTCATAATGGGAGAGGGAGAGTGTTACTGCGCCGAGTCGAAGTACTCCCAAAAGTGCTGTTATATACAATATAGTTCCTCTTTTAACTACTCGTCTTAAATAGGAAAAACGTTGATGTGTTTGGTCACTTCTAACTTTATCTCTGAGTGGTACCATTGAATGAATGGGGCTAAGCTAAATGCTATCGAAGTGTCGCAGCGCGCTCCAGCGCTTACGTGCACGCACACAGATGATAGAGGGATGTATCAACTCTTCTTAGTTAAGGTAATAACATAGTTTTATATTGAAAATGAGTAGACTATTCCTTTAACTCTTTCCCGTCATCATTTGCAGAGAAGCTTTTTTTTATTGACAAGTATTTCTGGCAATCTGTAATACCATTATTATCCACCAGGTGGCACTCCTCCGCAACTTTTAAAAGGGCAAACAGCTGTATGTCCGTGAACGTTTAAAGGTTCGCTGTGAATCTGATCCCCAACAAAAATGCAATTATCTCAGGTTTTTGCTCAAAAGGTTGTGTTTTTGAAGAAACCTACACATATTTGAGAGGTGATAAAAAGAAAACTAATGAACATTTTTTGTTTGTTTATTTGAAAGCAGAGGGTCTTTCATTTGATATATTGTATCTTTATATATTTAATGAAGAAGATTTTCTGGAAGGCATTTAACTTTTGTGAAAATCATGAAAAATGCTGGCACTGACTGGCAACTTTTTTAAGGAAAAATGACAAAAACGCTGATGGGGAAAGAGTTAAATAATTAAAGGGATAGTTCACCAAAAATAAAAATTCTGTCATCATTAACTCATCCGCAAGTTTTTCCAAACTTGTAGAAAATTTTGAAATATTAAGATCTGTTTGGCTATAAATATTTTTTTTATATCTTTATCTGTGTTCAGCAGAACACAACGACAATTCTACAAGTTTGGAAAAAGAATGGATATCCTCAGTTTAAGTATCATCATTCTATATTTCTATTATAATCATTATAAAATAACTATTGTTAAACTATGATCATCAGTATTATTATTATTATTATTTAAATTTGGAGTCAGACTTCCGGTCTCTGTTTGTTTAATGGTCTGAGTAGTCTCTAATCTGAACTCTGGAACAGATACCTGGTCTAAAATAACAAATGTTTTGGTTTCCTAAAGATGAGGCAAGACGGTGATCATAGATTACTGCTATTTGATGAGAGGTTTTTAACAGGGCATAAGTTCTACTGTACACGGACCACAGGCGTTGTGATTGGTCCACTAGAAACCCTCCCGTCTGGTAAAAAAAACTATGTCATAGGTATTTCCATTTGCGACAGTGAGAACAAAGATGGGCCAAGTTGACGAGTGATTTAACTCACTGCAACAAAAGTCACTGTTTTTTTACTTACTACTTACTTTATTCATACCATCACTGCTGGTCATCTCAAAACATACACAACAAGCTGCTGTTTCTTCTTCGTTTGTGGGTTAAACTGGCCAAGATGCTTCTTGATTGACGGTCGCGCTGCTACTGTGGTTACACATGTAGATACTGCCTACCAGCGTTCAGCATGTGTGTTTGCATGTCGATGCGGACGACGGCGCACAACTATAATGACCCCTTGGGTTAGAGGCTTTTAAGAAATTCTTTTTAAACTATTACTTTAACCTAATTTGAGAAGTAATGGTTAGGGTTTGAGTTAAGGGTAACCTGGGGTTTCTTTGATTAAAACGTTGATCCAAGACCAACAAAAATGTTTGATCCAGGATCCAGTTCTGGGCAAGTTACTGAAAATTAGTAATTACTTACAGTTACTAGTTACTTCTTTTAAAAGTAATTGAATTACTCTAAATGTTACTGTATATCAAAAGTAATTAGTTACTAGGGAAAGTAACTTTTAAGTTACTTTTATGTCTGCTTTTTAAATGTAAATATGAACAGTACTGAACAGTCAAACAATAAAATGATACACGTAAGACTCTCAAATATCACATACTGTAGGAGCCTATTTGGCTTTAGATTCAGCCTTTGAATATTTTGGTTTGAAATTATCTTAATATGTAAGCTTAGTTTATTTGTGTATATCATTTAGACCATTTAGACAAATATTCTGTATGTTTACATTGAAAATATACACTCACCGGCCGCTTTATAAGGTACACCTTACTAGTACCGGGTTGGACCCTCTTTTGCCTTCAGAACTGCCTTAAAGGGGCAATCAGTAGGATCTACCCCATCTAGTGGTGGAATTGTATTTTGCATTCAAAGGAACAGTGCTTACTAGCTCCTCCCCTTTTCAAATGCGTGTTGCAACTACGGTTATGTAATCACTGATCTCCTTGTCCGTTGCAGCTGGTTCACGTGTTCTGAATAAAAACGCGTTGTGGAAACGCGTTGGTAGGCAAGTGCTTTTTGTCCCTCTCTGCTATTATATTTTATCAATACGGCGGAACGATATGGAAGCCTCTTTGAACTTACCCGTTCAATGTAAGGAAAGAGAAGAAATTCTAAGATCAGATCACTGGCAGAGGTCATTTGACACCAACGAGGACATATTTATGAATAAAGACCTTGATCTTGATTAATAAAACACTTAAAATCCTACTTATTGCCCCTTTAATCCTTCATGGCACAGATTCAACAAGGTACTTCGTGGCACTGATTCAATAGATAATTTACAAACAGGAGATCGGATGGATTATGACTCGCGCACAATTTTTAAACAAAGGTATGTTGTCCCGTTTAGATTCATGTTCATTCTATACGCACTGTCAGCCATGATGAAGTTTATTGATTCATTGTGCCACCCACCACGATCCTGCGACGTTAGATCAAAAATGTCTTGTCTGTAAGTGTTATTTCTTTACAAAATAGAGTTACGCGAGTAACAAACTTATTTAAATTTCAGTAATTGTAAATTGCGTTAAATGATTTAAAAAAATACTTAGTTACATGCTCGTTACTGCTAAAAGTAGTGGAATTACTTTGTAACGCATAACTCCCATCACTGCCAGGATCAGATCTAGGTGAAATAACGACAACCCTATAACATACACCCTCAGATCCAATTTTTTCTTAAATGTTAAAAATGACAAAACATTTTAATAGTGCGGTATATGTACAGTACCTTGTTATTAAAACACTTTTCAGTGTTGAATTTTTCGCTCGCAGCAACTACATTGTCACTGGGCAGAACACAGTATGCAAGTATCTGCACTACTGGAGTCAGATCTGCTTTAACAGACAGTTTTAATGACACTGTGCCACTTGCTGCTCCATTAGAAGTCTTCACTTCAACCTTCTCGTATCCATGATGAACTATCACACCTCTGGACAAGACCTGAAACAAACACACAACACACTGTTAACAAACTGACCAGTGTGGACACTTAACCCTTAAATGGTCATTGGGGTCTATATGACCCCAAACGACATTTCATTGGTTAAAAAAAAAGTTCCCTACATCTCAGAGATATAAAACTTTGTGACTTTTCCTAAATAATCTATCTTTACATACACAAAAAAACTGGGCTTGATTGAAATGTTTTTATTAATCTATCCCTTGGGGTCAATATGACCCCAATTGAAAGTGAATGGGAAATGCAAAAAAAAAAAATATTTTTCTTTTTCCATTTGTCAAAAAATAAATATCAATAAATCCAGCATAAATCAGAAAATTTTGACACAGAAATGAAGGCCTGGTACTTGTGCACAAATCAATGCAAAAAACACATGCTCACACAAACACACACACACACAAACACATACACGCAGTCAAATTTTCTGTGGCATTTTTAAAAACAGACATTTTAAAATACATCAAAAACTATAAAAAAAATATCATTTGAAATAAAATTTATTTTAATGTCCTTTCTAATGCTTATATAAACATAAATTCCCAAAATGTATCACTAAAGGAATGATTTGAGCAGTTGTCCATATCTAGTAAAATGAATTGGTCTCTATGGGCATCTGCTGGTCAAAATGATTTAATTCCTAAACAGTAATTCTTTTATGTTTTTTCTAAGAACCCATGGCTTCAACACCTATTCAACACCTAACAATAATATCAATATCTAAAAACAATTTAGATCAAATTTACATCATAATTTATGTGAATTTTCACATTTCAAATTTTATATTTTTCAGGCAAGCCAATGGTGTAGTTGAGGAATTTAGTGGTAAACGGGTACAAAAGTACTTAAAATCTCTCAAAACACAGCTTTATTGTATAGATGAGAAGTAAACAAAAACAATGATATATTATTTGTATTATTGAAAATGTATATTTCTCTTAACATTATGCTTTCAATATAGACCCCAAGGGCCAGAAGTGTAAACAGAAAACAAGGAGCGTTTGAGGGTTAATACTGTCAAAAAGATTTCTATGAAACTCTACACTGATAATGAACATGTAGTATTGATACTCACCATATAGACGATGTCAGTGTTGAAGTTATTAATAGTTTCTCCAATGAAATGATAATGAATGGTTACTGGAAGCTCAGCATCACACTTTAAGGGATCTTTAATTTCCTGTATACTTAATTCACTTAATGTTGGGGTGTGTGGAGTGCTGGGCTGGAACAGACGAACTGTCACTCCCTCCTTAGAGAAGAAAGGTGTCCTGTGGCTTTGATAACGCAAATCTGGATGTATATTTGCCTGGATAATAATAAATACCAGATAATAATAAATAAAGAAATTAGTTTTTAAAGAACATCAGATTAAACTGGATTAGCACAACTATATCATACCGTTAGACTTAAATCGCCTTCAGGCAGACTAGATGTATTAAGTGAGAATGCTGCCAGTCCATTGTCATCTGTTGTGAGATTAAAGAGCAGATTTGGGGACCAGCGCTCCCCCTCAAAGAGATACACAACTTTGTTTGGAATTGGTGTTCCTTTAAAATCTATAACCTTGATCTGGTGAAAAGAAATCAACAATGGTGCAAATAAATCAACAATATTTGCACATATTAATGGTGTTGAACAAAGACAAACAGTTTTTTGACTTACTTGTCCTTCTATAACTGATCCATGTTCAAATGTTTTGGGGCCTAAAACTGTGACTTTGCCAATTTCATAAGTGATAGATATACTTTTAGATTCTTCCATGGTAATTTCTGTACAGCAACAAATGTATGATTACTACACATGCCTTAGTCAAATAATACAAAAAACTTAAAATAAAACAGAAATCCAGGCTAAAGTATAATATTGGGAGCATCAAAGTTTGATTTCACATTAATTTTAATCTTTGACATGGCCTTAGTCAATATCAACAATATTGCAGTATGGTTATACTGTATGTTTACAGAATGTTTTTTACATTATGAAGAATGTAAATGACTGGTTTGCAGGGGCACAGATATCAGTAATAATAACTTTTCACAGTTTTTTCAATAAAATGTTAAAAGCCCTATTTAGTCATTCTTAGTTGCATACTTTATCAATCAGATGTTCAGATCTGTACAGCTCACCTGTTCCTTCCTCTATTACTTTCACCGCAACATCAAGAGATTCTTTCAGTTGATGCTTTAATGTCATGTTTAGAAATTGCAATGTGTTGACGGTATGTGTGGCACAGCCTGTCTCTTTCATCTAATGGTAATAAATAAATACACACATATTGATTAAAGATTGCACATTTTATTGGATGATTGTGTCACTATTTGTGCTGCATTACAAACCTCAGTAGTTTCATTCAAACACAGCGGATCCGTGCCTTTAAGGTTGACATCTCTGAAATGACGGCAGACATTTACCCAAGATTTACCAGGTACAGGCTGTCCATAAGTGTATCTGTGGAAAAGATACAAGAGCATCAAAAGCAACTGATGTACAGCCGAGTATGAATTAAATAAAATGAATAAATTTCCCTGTAAATGAACGTCTTTATCATGTTCTGCATAAAAACCACTCACTTTCCGCAAACCTCAATTGTCAGTTCCTCTTCACTGATGCTGACCTCCTTGGGTACATTTACGTTTATGTCAAACTTGGGCAAAACTAGAAGTCGAGGGCAGCAGTTATAGTCAAATACTGTATGGACAAATTCATTATGTTTAAAAAAAAATATTCAGGTCTGTTGTTTTGACTTACCATACTTTTTCACCTTAAAATAATGTGAAATCAGTCTTTCACCAATGTGGGCCTTCAGTGTGTACGTGCCCTGACGTGCTTCAGGGTTTAAATCATAAGAACGCTGCAAAATCCATCGTGTTGAGGAAATATTGGTCCATTGACCGATCCTGTTATTTTGACTGTCCTGTTGAATATCAAAAAAGACATGGTGCATATATTTAATTATATTCTGACTATACATCCTGAACATAATTTAATAAGGATATTTACTATATGTGAATAATCAAGTATCTGACATTCAGATTTTAATACGTCTCGTGGATGACTACATGGGACATTTGAGTTCTTACCTCAAGCACCACTGTACTGTACTGTAAACAAAAAAGCAAGTAATTAAGCAATCTTTCATATGTACAATGCTACACAATGATTTAAAATCAACTATTTGTTTTCTATATTAAACACTCCAGACCTGTTGATCAAGGGGTACAAAGTTTGTATCCGTGGTAACAATTCTGAAGTTCACTGTGAAAACAGAAATGCATAAAACTGATATTTTAGCTCTTATATAAGAAAAGGTTTACAGTCAGCAGGGCATTGTCCCTTAATAGCTCCTGTTTTTACTCAAAGAGCGTAATTTTGCAAAAAAAGCCGCTTATTGGTGCAACTTTCCTAAAGAAACTTTTGCCCAACTAAGAAAACAACAGGCCTAGCAACAATAAAAATAAATAGTACAGTACATATTATTATTAATGACTAAAGCTTTATATGAAGAGTTCAGATGCAAAATGCTGCTAATGCTAACTCTGTCAACAATGAGATAATGGGCCCTATTGGTGCAATGCAGTGCATGATATGACACAAGTGTTTTTGCTAGTTTCAGCCTGACGCAATAACCCCTTTACCCCTTTGACTGCCTATATTGACTGTGTCATTGAACGACAACAACCAGTTCTAAAGTCAATGGCGCAATATTGTTTTTGCTATTTAAAGAGCGTGTTAGTAATATATGCCAATAAATGGGACAACAATCCTGTACACTTTGCTCATTACACACACATGGATGCGCAGCAGCACATACATTTTTTTTAAATATGAAAAATTGAAGGACTAAATGTAAAAAAATAATTATTGTGTTTGTTTGAACTAAATGTGGGCCGATTACAGGATGGTAAATAGTAAATGGACTGCATTTATATAGCGCTTTTAACAGACCTATGGCCCTCTAAAGCAGTGGTTCTCAAATGGGGGTACGCGTACCCCTAGGGGTACTTTGGGGTACTGCAGGTACGTGAGAGAGAGTGGAAACTGAAATTTAGGAATACATCAATAAAATCAGTAAATCATGATGATAGTATTTTTATATGACATTAGGACTACACAAAGATGCATTTAAAAAATCATACATTTAAAGCACATTGTACAAAATGCATGTGCGAGTTCAACCTGTTGATCTTTTCTGGCGCATGCGCTAAGGTTTCAGTTCAGCAGCTTCAGCAACGAAGATTCACGGAGTCTGCCCCTGTTATCATTTCATACTTAAAGTTTACTTTCTTTTGTGGTGTTGCTGTGCGTGTATATATATATTCAAGTAAGTGACATCTGTCAGTGATGTAAATATGTTTGAGTTTTATTTGGTTAAATGTACTTCATTAAGCAGCTGTAATCCACACAAAATCGATAATACAAAGGTTTATTTTCAATTTAATATGAATGTGAATCTATTTAAATATATCTTTATGCCATATTTGTTCAAATGTATGTTTAATTGCATGTTTGCAAATCTGATTATGGAGCATCGTGGTGCTTCGACTAAACGCCTTGTCCGTTTGGTGAGACGCGCGCGAGATCCGCGGAGGTTTGCGTTGCGGACCAAAGCTCGTGGATAAACAAAGCTTGAGCACACTTATTTGTAACCTGACACCGCTAACCATTGCAGTAGCAGAGGCCAGCAGACTTATCTTTAACACTGCCATATTCAACTTGTAGCTTGCAGTTTATAGCCTACTTTGCTATATTGTTAATGCTGCTATAAGTTTAAACATTTTGTTAATTAATTTCAGTACTAAGATCATTAACAGTATTGAGACCTGAATCCAGAATCAGGAGGAGGGTCTGCGCGAAATAATTTTAGTTAGGAGAGATGGCTTCTTAAAAGAGGATGCTAAAAAGAATAAACAAACCAGAGCCTCAAAAATACCACCAGTTTCGTGATGAATACTAATAAGCAATAAACCTGCTCTGGGGCATCAGATATAATAACTGTCTCACTCTCATTTCGCTGTATCTCAAAATCAAATGTTGTTGACTGGTTAAGGGGTACTCGGCTTGAAAAAATCATAAAAAGGGGTACTTCAGCCAAAAAAGTTTGAGAACCACTGCTCTAAAGCGCTTTACAATCAGCCTCACATTCAACCATTCAGTCATACATTCATACACCGACGGTGGTGTCAGCCATGCAAGGCGCCAGCCAGCTCGTCGGGAGCAGCTGGGGTCAGGTGTCTTGCTCAAGGACACCTCGACACTTGCATGTTACATATTACGTGTTATTTTGTGCCACCATACTCACTTGTGTAACTACTCATGTAACAGTCTTTTAATAGGGAAAACATGGAAGTGTTTGGTGGCTTCTAAATTCATCCCTGTTTGGATCCTAAGGAATGAATGGGGCTAGGCTAAATGCTAACACATTCACGAAGCGCTGTGCAAAGATGAAGTGCACACATTAAAAAAAAGATAAGTAGGTATTCATTTGTCTAAGTTAACGTAAGAACATAGTAAAATATAAAAAATGATGGAGTTTTCCTTTAAAATAGGGCCCAATGATTGTAACCAAATACTCCCACCACATACTATGTTCATTTAATTTTTTTTGCATCAGTCTGCTAAATCCCGCCCACAGGCCATTCAGAAATACCATTTTTTTGTTAAAAAACAAACCCATTTTGCACTATAAACACTATTCCCCTGCTTTAACACATGAGTCAGATTTGGTGAACTGTTACAATGCAAAACTCTCCACACAAATCCCTACATTACTTAGCATTTACACCATGTGGTCATATGGAAAGTACTAGTATTCAATACTGTTCACTTAAAGAGGCCCTTCCACATAAAACCGTTTTTACTTGTATTTTTTGATATGTGATATTGAGGTCCATATGTGTTTGTGTTGTGTCGTGAATGTGAAAATTAACTTCCACCTCCTCTGTCAGCTCTAGCCACTGAAAAGAAATAAGCGGAGAAATCAGGTCAGTTAGAAAAGCTTATCAGTGTGACGTGGAATTGATCGAGGTCATTACTATTCATGAGCTCTTCAACTTGAGACCGCGCCCACATAATACGTAGTTCAGTGAGTTTTCATAACAAGTTACAGCAAGGATGGCTAAACATCAACCGTACCGTATTCGGGCCATTGTTTTTCGTCGAGAGACATCGTTCCTATTAAACGAGGGAATCATAACAGTTGCTACATGTTTGGATGTTCAGAAGAACGCTGGATTTGAAGAGACACTGTGATTAAAAAGCAATGCTCCTCCTGTATGCTACTGTAATAAAGAAACGCATCAAATTTCCTACACTGTAAACCCGAATGCTCAAAGTAATTAATTGTATTTAGTTCTGTTAACTTAAATAATTACAATTAGTTCAAATTAATTAACCTTGTTGAGTATGTAGAACTTATAGCTATTTATGAGTTTGTAAAAATTAAACTTTTTAAGTTAGATGAATACATGTTGTTTTTTAATTTGCACTAACTGTCTCTTTAATGTACTCCAACTTAAAATCCCTCAGTTTAAAGATTTTGCGTCTGACGTCATCCGTGTTCACGTAAGCTGCTTGCGTTGAGTTCTTCTCCTCAAGATGACGGATTGGTCGCTTCATCCGGTGCTGTAAGTATCACCTTTAAACTCAATGTATCAATTCTAAAGGCCATTATGTTATTATGTTTACTTTTCATGTACGTAATTGTGTTTAACAGTTAGATGTGATGTTGATATAATATTGTTAGATGCATTGTCACATTGTTGCTGTCTTTTGTGAGTAATGTCATATTTGGCTAGGGAATTTAGTGCCTGCAGTACTGGAAGATTCCAGTAGGGGGTGTGGACAGGTGACTAGGGTCAAGCACGCGTTCCTTTAGTATCATAGAACAATACACTGTTCGAGGGAAACTCAGCGTGTTTGTTTGTCTCTAATACCTGTTCCCTTATTGCAGGTAAAACCCCTAGAAAACCTATTATTTATTGTTTTAATGCTTCAGTGACTGTTGTGGGAATTATTATGAGTTTGTTTTAAGCACTTAATTTGTTAAAAAGTAGCTAAACTGTGTTTAATGAAAAGTATGTCACGCATGGCGCACGTGAACCCCCCCCATGTGACGATAACTTGAGCGTAATGGTTGTGGTCTAAATGATTATTTCTAATGATGTGTATATTAAGTAGGGGTGTCCTCGACTAAGGATTTACATATTCGAATCAGAATTTTCGAATCTTCCGATAGTCGAATCATCTATGTTTGTGTGCATGGGTTGGGAGGGGGCCAGACCAGGTACAAATTGGTAACTTTTATTTTCTTTCACAAGCAGCACACATAAACAACTGTCTGATAAAGTGACCAAAACTGTCTTTCAAGTAATAAACGAAGACAAAACTGACGATGCATTTATATATATATATTTTTTTAAGGTAAAATGTAAGGCAACATTTGTTTTATTATTCCTCTTAACATTTTAAAGCCACGATCTACAGAACATCACACAAAAATACATTTTGATAACTAAACCTAAAAAAATAACAAAGGTGATCCTGCCTTGGAAACTCCGGCTACAATTAAGTGTTTTTATTTAATTTGGAGATAGCGCGTCAAAGCAGTCAAACCCGACAAATGAGAAATGACAAATAATTTGTGATTGTGACTGTAAATGATAAAAACTTATCTTTATATACAATTCATTAAACTTTAATTTATAACAAGAAAAACACTAAAATTAATGATTTTATAGACACTACGCGTTATTATTTAGCACAGAAATACCTGCTTGCTTGCTTGCTTTGACTTTGATCATCTCTGTATTCACTTTAGATACAGAAAGACCGGATGATATTATTTATTTCAGGAATCTCTTTGCTATCATTTGAAAGTGAACACCGACTGACCATAATATTAAATCACAAGAAAGACATTCGTGTCAGGCAGAAATAGGTTCGGTGCAGATACTAGTTTCCGTTTCATCACCGAAATAAAAAAACGGCTTACCTGTTTTGTAGTTTAACTTTAAGATAGACAATATAGCCACTCTGTTTTAAATACATTTTAAAAACTTATACTCGTCGAAAAACATCCGTTTTTTCATGTTTAGTTTGATGAACTCCTAAATATGAGACGCAGAGCACCTTACCCGTTCGGCTAAATTACATGCGCAAGCATGGCCAGCACGCAATAGCGCAACATCGATACAACGAAAAGCTATCCAAAATTTACATACTTAAATTAGATCGGAATTTACGTTTATAATAAATATTTTTTTTTATAAAATAAGGTCAGAAGTAACAAAGTGCAGAACAAATATGCAAATGCCTCAAGTGCACGGAAACAAAACACAAGCCAAATAGTTAAATCAGATAACCCAAAGTGTTTTATAAATAAAATAAAATAAAGAAATTATTAAAAGAACGAAAGTCATAGTTTAATTTGCCAGCTTTGTCTTTTAAATGTCGAAACAAAGAGGCAAGGCTTTAATAACATAGAAACCTCTTATGGACGTGTAGCCCGGTCACAGGGGTTGTTGGATTTATTAACGCATTTTAAAAATATTTATTGAAAGCTGCTACTTCATATATTATTTGCAGCATTATCATAATATGCAGTATATTAATATATTGTGAGAAAGCTGTTATATGTGAAATCAGATAATGTGTGCACCCATACGGCCAAAATTGAATGATCCTCATTTCATAACACATCTGCGACGATTCGACTATGAGATTGGTAGTCGAATCAGGCTTCTCCTATCGATGCATCGAATCTTCGACTATTCGGGGTCACCCCTAATATTAAGGTTATGGCAATGCAAGTTTTATATGTATTGATCAGGATTTTTAGTTTGTGTTTATACTATTAGTCGATGTGTTAAGTGACTGGTCTAAAAGTAATAAACAGTGGTTAATGTGAATCGTTGTGCACATGGCTGTTTAAGTGATTAACTGAATATCACGCAATGAGATGTAAATGAGACACATATGTATACTATTAATATGCATTTTATTGCATTTGTCAATGTATGTGTTTTAATGAGAGAGAATGGTTGCAATGCGTTTGCTACCTGTTTATTTTTAGATCCTGCTTGCTATTACTGTTTGAATCATAATGTTTAACCATGTAAATGTTTCTTTTCAGATTTCAAATAAGATGATAGACTGGGAGTGCAGGGTGTAAAAAGATGAATCGTTCAAGACTCCACCTCCTCAGACACCACAGACTAGAACATAGACACTGCTCAAAAATAAGTCCACTTCCATGTATGTATCCTGATTGCCCCGGCATGTTTCACACATTCGGTGAACTCAAAAGTCACCTGTGTAGAAGCCATGTAACGGATAATTCCTAAGTGATGTACTAAATTCTGGGAGCATCATTTTCATGTTCTTAATCTTTTTTGTTTCTGATTTTTTAGCTTGAACATTCTGAAGTGCATATTGAGAGAGAGCCACTGGAGCAATATATGGTTGTGCGTTACAGCTCTAAGGCCCAAATGCAGTGAATTTCTCTGTTGTTCTTGAGGACGAATTGGTCACCACCCACAACCAACTTCCAGATGCCTTTCTTGTCCTGTTTGGATTCCTGTATGCTTTTCAGGTACATATTCCTAAAGGACTTGCAAAAAAATTGGTATTTGTGCAAAAAACTTTTGCTTGGCATGGAAGATGGGGAAACTGTCTCCTAGCCTGCAAACCTTAAAGCGTAACTAAACCCCTGGTCAGAGCCTGACTCCACCCACTGCAATATTTGAAAAATGCAAGAAAAGTGGGCAGATCCCAACGGAGATAGAGGGGACGAACTAAGTGTGTGGTGAGATCGTAACAAGGGCGTGGTGAGCTTGAACCTGCTTACGTCACGAGTCATTTTTTGGACCCAACATCCAATAGGAAAATTCAACTGCAGTAGCCACCGTTCAACCTGAAGAGGGCAGCACTCAGACGTTTTACACCATATATTGTAGTATTGAAACACTTTATATCCAAATGTCAAAAAACTTACTAAAATCAATGAACAGCACTAATAAAGCCTCATTCTTACAGATCATTAACTAAAAAAAGTTGGTTTAGGGTTTAGTTACTCTTTAAAGAACAAGTTGATGTGAAGCATAACTTGTACTACCTCAGCACACACAAAAGACAAAAAGAGTTACTTAAATGTTATCTAACTGATGTTACTTTGATTTTTTTACTTGTATCTACTTAGTTCTTATTGACAAGTTATTGTATTAACAAAGCGGTTCAGTTTAAGAAATTGTCATGTTTAATGGAACTGTGTGGTGTTAATATATGAAGTTGGCTGTTTAACATTCCTTGCTCATTTCTCATTTTATAAAATGCTGTTAAACAGTTTGAGCCTGTTAAAAGGTATGTTGTGTTGCTAAGAGAATTTAATTTTTGACTGGAAAATATGAAATGCTGTTAAACAGTTTTGTTACCTTGTTACCTTGAACCCATTAAAAGGGTAACTTTACTTACCCTTGGGTTGCTAAACAGACTTTAATTTTTGACTGCAGATTGTATCACATTTGTAAATTTAAGAGAGATGTTTAATGCAACTGTCTCATGCTAGTTTAAATGTATGAAATTTGCTGTGGAGCAATCCTTTTGTGAAATAAATTGCCAAAATTTTATTACACATGTCATGTGTTTCTGTGAAATTGCTGAACCATTTTGATAAAGATTTTAGAAGTTGATTTAACTTGATATAGAAAATAAATAATTTGCTTTACAAGAACTCAAATAGAAAAGTATAGTAAATGACACATATGATTTGCAAGCACTCAAAATACACAAGTTTAGATAATGAAATATTTGAGGCGCAAGAACTCAAAATACACAACAGGCATGAAAATCCCTCACCTTTCGGCGAAATTCGCCGTTTTGAAGCCAAAAAAGGTGACCCACGTGAATCATGTAGATTCGATGAGAAAACATTTCTGGTGGGGAGGGGGGGGGTGCGCGCGTTGTTTGTAGACGCGCCCTTCGCTGTCATCCAACATGTATCCCACACATTATATTTGTTTGAGTTCATGCTGCGTTGCAAAACCCGACAGGCAGGCAGGTGACATCAAAGTATCACGAGAGTGAATCGAGAAGCCATAAGGAAGTCTGCTTTCCAACGGCTCTCGCGCTACTGTGATGTCATTCGCATTTCTGTGTTCTTCGTCATACAAGCTTGTTGAAGATGCGTAGAGCGACTGCCTTCGGCACGTTAAGTCAACACAAAACGCTGTAAAACTATCATTGTGGAATTGTAAGGCATCAACCAATTAAAACAACATATCTACACAGACTGACACTGCAAAGTGACCTAAAATATTTTGTTGGAAGGGATTGGAACGAATTATGGACGTACTCCTCGCTTGTAAGTCATTGGTCTCCGGCTGTAAGTACTTAAATGTAAATATGGTGAAACTGCAAAATATTGCATGAAATGCTGTAATAAGAACATACTATTATTAATACTGCTAATAAGAAAGTTTACAGTAACATTTAAGCGATTTTAGACTATTTGAGCGACTAAAGATGCTAAAGTGAACTGTTTTCAGTGCGCATAAGCGCACAAACTCAAAAGCCCACGCCCAACGCTCGCTTCAAAAATCACGCAAAGCAAACGCATATTTTTTGGGCTTGACAGGAGATAAACGCACAAACTATATTGTAATACCACAGTCTCTGAAAGTATTCTCATAAAAACAGTCGTTTATTATAAGTGAGCAGTTGATCATGTGTCAGTGATCGCTTCTCCATTGTTAAAGGGACAGTTCGTCTTATAAGATATGCATATGTTTGAGTCATTATGTTAATCAAACTACAAAAGACAAAAGGAAAATCACTTTTATAGCTTTAAAAAGATCAATTATATTTAATTTATAGAATAAAAACAGTGTTATGTTAATTTGATACTGTTTTTTCAACCTAATCAATACTGTTAGATCTTACTTTATTTGTAACTTTGTTCTTTTCTATTTTATATGCTTGTAATGTCTTGATCTGTTCTTATTTTATTTTCCCACATTATTCAACCCATGACTCAAAAACCACAATTTAATTGATTTAACCAGTACTATATTGTAAAATTAATTCATTTTAAATTAGATGTAGGCCTTCAGGTCCACCCTATTGCAAGGCCAACTTAAAATTGTATGGCCTTGCGACTGATGGTCAGATTATGGCAAAATAAAACTATTGCAGATTTAAAATAGTAAGGGAATGCTACTTGTTACAGCTTTCCACATGTATCAACCCATTTAATTAAACATGGTTTCTGTCACTAGTTAAATGTTTACATTTTAAATTTGAAAGAATTAAATAATTGAAATAATGGTCATAATGTATTTTTTGCGTATGTTATGGTGTGCATTTTGTTTCTGCGCACATGGAGGGATGTTGCGTTCCTTCCTTCTTTTTTGTCCTTTGCCAATCACATGCCTGAAGAATAAATAAGTTAAGTTACAGCATGTTCCCTAATGAGGCCATAATATTTATTCTGGGGGGGTCCTCCCACCTCGCGGCCCCATCAGAGGCCACATCGCCCCTCGAGTGCCCTTCTCACCTTTTTCACCCCTGACCCGTTTTCATGCCTGACACAAGTTTAGTAAATTAAATGTTTGAGTTGCAAGAACTCAAAATATAACTGTGTAGTAATTAAGATGTTTGTGTGAACTTACTTAGTACTTTTAGTTAGGTCCAATTAACATAAATGAGAACCAGAAACTCAAAACTTAAAAGTTCTGCATAATTAAAATCAGGATCATCAAAACTCAAAAGATTTGAGGCAACTGATTACCTCAATTTTTTTAAGTAATCCCAACTTATTCGGGTTTACAGTGTAGATAGACATATATTTATTTTTTGTGTGATGTCTGAGGGAAAGTTTGGTTTGGTTTGTGTAGAGTGTAGTGCTTCATTTTGACCTGAAAATAGGATGTTTGGAGAATTGGGTGAGGGGTTATGGATTTGTGTTTATACTGTTTTGTGAATATGAGGAATAGTTTCTAGAAATGTGTTTAAAGGGAAACCAGGCAAGTCTGCGTATTATTTCTCTACGAGCTCCCCATAGTGTCTGGAAGTAAATGCTTTCAAACACACTGTCGTAAAAACGAACTGTTGTCCCTCCCCCACTCGAAACACAGTTTATCAGCTTATTTCCAATCCAGTTATGTCTTAGGTAAGTAATATTTCCTTTCAAACTGATTTTTTATTTTTATTGTGTTGTCATAATAGTATTTTTACCGTGAACGACTGATATGAACGAGGCAAACTACTGCTTTCGTGTTTTGTTTTTATTGGGAGAGTGGGCATGTGAATAATATAATTATAAATAAATAAATATACTGTATATATATATAACTGTTGCTTTTCTGTAATAATAACAATAATAATAATCCTCTATGACGTATGCGGTCGACAAATATGACTTCCGGAAGACGCACCCGAAATCCTGGCCAGGACGCATCCGGGAAGAATGGCACGCTCACCCTAATATATATATATTATGTCTGAAGCTCTTTTTCGTTTCTTGGAATCTCCCATCAAGGGTTTTCGATGCTTCTTCCCCGGCTCTGCCATTTGCAACAATCGCTATCGGTGTTTCGCTCGCCTGCCTCTGTGTTGTTTGCCGTAAAGTGATCCTGCTTCTCACGATATCTGAGACTTTGCGAGACTGAAGGACACCTGGTCGAATACAGCGAACTTGCAAGTGGGGTATTCTTCCTACAGATTGTAGGGGCGGGCGAGAGAGTCTTCATTCGTCCGGTAATGAGTCATTTAACCATATACCGACTTACCAATATGATTTATTAACATAAAAATGCTGCCTTGTGTCCCTTTAAGCAACCGAGAAAAACTATAATAGGTTTGTACATGCATTAGCCTGCTTTATAATCCTTTCATCTGTATTCACCAAATATTTGAGGTCTTTAAATAAATTAATCAAACAAACAAACAGTGCATTATTCATGATTTACTGCCATGTGAAGCCAGTATTTTAGTACAGTTAACTTAACTTATAAGATAATATTTTTGACCACGACCCCAATACTGCACTGATCTTACAGTACAGAGAGCTTTGCATTATTTACTAAGGTTTAGTCTTTGAAACAATCAAAGCTTACCTGTTTGTCCTGGATTATAGATGGGTTTATCAGTCTGGATAAAGGTCAAAGGATTATAATGTTTAAACATAACTTTTCTCTCTTCAGTCATCTTGAAAGACTCCCCTGTAATTTCAGCCTTTATTTTCTGCACTGATTCTCCTTTAAGCATTGGAGCCTGATGAGAAATAATCACAAACACATCATTTACAATAATGAAATAAGATGATAGTGCACCAAACATACATTATGATCTTGTTTATTATCATGCAGATTGTTTTGATGTCAAACCTTGAAGTTGAAGCAGCGATGAAACTCTTCATCTGTTTTCTCCTGCAGTAATATTGTGATCTGGTCATCCTTCACTAGATGAACGGTCATTACAAGACTTTCATTGGGCTTCAGGAGACTTGCACACAGTTTAGCTTCAGATCCTGACTGGATCACTGCAGGAAATGTCACCGTGAAAGAGCTGTCGAGAGATACTGTCATTAAACTCAAATCGCCAAACTGTTACTGCCCAATGTGCAATTATATAATCATTAAGAACAGGCATTATTTTGTATTAATAATTTACCAAGCCTAATAATTATCTAGTAGTTTTTCCTTATATTCTGAAAAATAGCTTACAGGAGATACTGTGAAATTACGTACAAAACAGTGATAAACAATGTTCCTCTGTAGAGATCATTTAGTAACTTACGGCTTGCTTTGTCCATTCACAGAGATGAGCAGGAGAAAGAACAGCAGAAGTCCTTTCCAAAAACAACCAGCATTAAGAGCCATGATGATGACCGATTATTCAGATCATTCAGTGAGTCTGGACTGTCTCTTTTATAGGGACTCTCATGCTAAAGGAGGTCTGTCATGATCTGGTCTCTCTCTCTCTCTCTCTATCTCTCTACATAAACACCCACACATACATACACCGCACGTTC
The DNA here is from genome assembly GCF_030506205.2 of Paramisgurnus dabryanus. Taxonomy (NCBI): domain Eukaryota; kingdom Metazoa; phylum Chordata; class Actinopteri; order Cypriniformes; family Cobitidae; genus Paramisgurnus; species Paramisgurnus dabryanus. The sequence goes on along the minus strand of NC_133344.1, from coordinate 26,287,720 downwards.
TCATTATCCATTTCCACAGCTGTTTCCATTCTCCCTCTCTCCACCTTTCCCTCATCTTCTCTCATTAACTTTGGCTTTATCATCTACTCCTGTCTTTGTCATTATTGTCAGATTGTTTGACTATGCAGACATGGTCACCCGTGTTTTGGCTAAATACCTCGATAATAACCCTGTCTTGTCCTTTCCGTGATTTAACGCTATTTTTAGCTGTTGGAATTACCCCCTGCATCCATTGTCATACACAGAGCCGTGACTCGAGTGCAACTGTGACTGTTACCTGTGTGGTGTCTCTGCCTGTGGCCGGCATCTTCCTGCTCACTCCGGGAACCCAGTGAACCCCGCTGCCCTTTTGTTTGGCACAGCCACAGAGGATATTTGTGTTCTCATTTCACCAGACATCTGGAGACTTTTCTGTTCATAGTCCTAAGTTGATGCCGTTTTGACTTTCCTGTGGCCAGCTAATTAAAGTACATTAACTGCTATCTCTGCTTTAGAGTCCTTTCTCTCCACATCACAAGGTCCTTCAAAAACATCTGTATTGACCATCTGATTAATCATTTAACTATGACGGTAAAGCAATTTTACATCTTGCACTAATATCTAGACATTTTTATATTTGAACTAAAAAAAATGTGTTTGAGAGGGCTGTTTGAAAAATTAAAGCAGTGAAACATTACGAAAGGGATCAGCTTAAGCAAAAACACACCGCAGTTTTATTTGTGCATACAATAAAAAAACGTGTAACTGTTTTATGAAAGTGAATAAAGCATGTTAAAATGTTATTTTTACTTCATTTTATTTGCAGTCAATCGATAGCATCGCTTAATTCAGTCAACAGCTTTCCAAACCATAATGGGGTAGTTAAAGAAATAATAAACTTTTTGTCTTCTAAAAACACTTTTACACATCTTCATAAATATAGACTCTGACTTTTGACCCTGTATTAAAGCAATAAGCCCCAAGAAGCAGTGGGTTACCAGTGCATTTTATAACAGCTAAGGGGCGTTGTTAGGCATTTTATTAAGTTAACAAATATAAACCGTAAACATATCATCATATCATCCACTAAACCCCAGGTGGTCTTCATGGCAGAATGGAAAGTTTGTAGATTTTACTCAAATACTGGTACACTTTCTGTGTCAGGTGGTACAACTATTTTAAACTAGAAATTGCTATTTTATCAAACGCATTTTAATTTACAAAATTATATTTATGAATTTGATATCACAGCTTATACCAGCATCAAAGTAGAAGTCTAAATGTAAATTCAAAGAATTGAATGCCTCTAAAAAAATAAAAACCATGTAAGCTAATAATTTAAATAATAATTGTAGTTTTAATAAATGCAAGATAAGGTTGTCTGTTTTAATTGAATCTGGTTTTTGAAAAGGATTTTTTGGAACCTGTGGGATGAGTAAATAACAAAAACAATTAGTCAATCACATAATCAAACAATAATGTAAACAAATCAAGAGAAAATACACAAATGCTTTCAATTCTCATCTCACATCTTTTAGATAAACTATAACATGATCATCTTTAGACACCACGCTCTTTTTCAAGTGATGCATTTGAATGAAGCTGTGAAGAAAATGACAATCCTTCAATGTATTAATTTATTAGTGTCATGTACAACATAATAGCAATAAATATTAGTTATTTTATTTTATTTTATAATAAAGTTATTTTCTAAAGTTATTGGACATGTAGTACACTGGGTTTTGCTCACAAACAGTGGAGTATATACTATTTTGGGGGCCCTAAGCAAAGTCCAAAGACCTAGGGCCCCATGCTCCAACACTGCCTATGGTTTTTCTTTGAATTACACAACAGTAAAATTGAGTATATACAATTAAGTGAGACATATATAGACCAGACATATTTTATTTTGAACTGCTTAACATAAAATTGGTAAAAGACAAAATGTAATGTTTTAAAAAAAATTAATAGTGCCAATTGTCTTATTCAAAATGATACAGAATCTTTCTGTGTAAAAAATAAAAGGTCTTGGTTTTACCTTAAGCCGGTGTTTCCCAAACCCAAAGTTTGCTTGCAAACCCTTTATAGGATGTATTTTTACAAAATGTAATTACTAAAGTACTGCAACTTCAGCATGTGTCATCTTACAAAAAAACTAAATGAGAAACAAAGAGGAAGCATTAGATTATGATTGAGACTCATCTAACAAACTGAACTAACAATCACCCACCAGAACACAACATTGTAAGTTGGTTATTGTCTGTGGGCTGGGTTTATATGGGAATCACATAACCCTCATGTTCATATTGCAGAAACAAACTTACTGTGAGATGCAACAAGCATATAGACTAGACAACATTAAAGATGAGATTTTGATGACATTAATCCGACAGAATATGATTTTTATATTTTCTGGTGTCTTTATAGCAGAATTATATAAGTTTCGGTAACACTTTATTTTACGACCCGCAAAGTACCGCATAATTAAACAGTATTTACAGCGTACCTATTTGTAACAACAGAGTACCTCTACAGTACGTACTTGTAGTTATAAGGGAACAATATTTTAAGTTTGGGGTAATAGGGGGGTAAGAATATATGGAAAATTATTCTCTAAGTATTTCATAACTACAGGGTACCTATTGTAATATTACGTGGTATGTATGACTTACGTCTATGGGTAATATGGTCTATGGGTAATATGTTTTTTTTTCATATTTGCTACTTACCTGATGAAGTGTTTTGTATAGCCTACAGTTGATGTCTACAAGCCACGTCGGCAAATAAAATATAACACACAATAAAAATAATAGCAACTTGTACCTCTTTGATCTGTATATGTATACGAGTTACCAGGTAACTCTTATATTTGCGGGCTGTAAATTGTGGGGCTTATTCCCCGATTGTTCTGTGTATGTACCAGGTAACTCTCATATTTGCGGGCTGTAAATTAAAGTGGGGCTTATTTCCCGATTGTTCTGTGTATTTACCAGGTAACTCTCATATTTGCGGGCTGTAAAATAAAGGGGTGCTTTGTTCACCTCTTGTTATAAATGTTATAGGGTAAATACCATAAACATACAGAATATTTTTATTTTTATTTTAAAACAACTTATTTCAAAACATCTTTAAAACATTATAATTAAGCCAACACTTAATGTTTATTATCACATAACTTTTATTTAAAATAAAAAGTCGTGACAATTTTTCATTGTTTTTGCGGCTTGGCTTCCTCTGTTGGTGTTCTTGTCCACTCGGATGATGAGTTGATGTCGTCTCACAAATTCTGTTCTGGATTACATATAAAAAACATAAATGAAAGCCTTCAGTAAATGTTTCTTCACTGTGCCTTGACAGAAACAGAGTTTTCTGAGCCAGTTACGTTAATAACTTTAGGCTAGCTTATGTGCTAGCTAACCTGCTACCGTTAGCTGGCAACTTTCTTGAAAAAACATTGTTTGAAATGCGTGAGTCCTGTATTAACAAAACCAGTCACCTTATCCAGCATGCGGATCCTGCTGACATCACTCGCAGCCGTACTCCACAGTGTAGAACGTTTTTAAAACCTCTTAAAGAAATTTCACCTCAGGATCGCGTTCCAGCAAACCTCCTGCAGACGGCCGCGCGCTCTACACCTGCGCAGTAGCCTACGCATGTAGTCGTCTTTTGCTTTAGCGCGAGCTGGATACCCATCTGCTGTTGTTTCATTCTGGTTTGCCATTGCATAAATTATATTTGGCTAAAATACTTGTGTTTACAGTAAATAAATTGCAAAGCACCACTTCAAATATGTCCGCAAATATAGGAGTTTCCTGGTAAATAGGGAATAAGTTGCTATTTTTATTGTACTTACCTTAAAAAAAAGATAACCACATTAAATCAGCTGGACGTTTGTTATTAAAAGCAAGTAATATAGGCTACTAAAATAAAAGTGATGTGCTGTTATATTTATTTGCCGATGTGGCTCGTAGACATTGACTGTATACAACATTCAGTAGTCAATATGAAAAATTCACAATAAAAAAAAATAAAACATAATTTCCCCATAGACTTGACTAAGTCATACATACCACGTAATATTAAAATAGGTACCCTGTTGTTATAAAATACTTAGAGTATAAATAATTTATAATTCTTCATATTCTTACCCCCTTATTACCCCAAACTTAAAATATTATTCCCTTATACCTACAAGTACGTACTGTAGAGGTACCCTGTTGTTACAAATAGGTACGCTGTAAATTCGGTATAATTACGCGGTACTTTGCGGGTCGTAAAATAAAGTGTTACCCAAGTTTCTACCTGTATTTCACGATGAGTGTGGAACAAAAGGTTATGCATGTGTCACTGCATTTGTGCTGAGCAGAGGTGTGCTTTTGAGTCTTTTTCACTCGTGAAGTAGCCTGTATATGCTTTTCCTGCACGCATACTCGCACATCTCTTGCTCATGCGTGCTTTATCACAATAAAATTGATTTTTTTCTATGTATCTGGGCCCAGAGGCGATTCTAGGGTCTATGGGGGCCCCAAGCAGAAAATTCCATGTGTGCAAGAAGTGTGCAATACTTCTAAACAATATCCTTTGCTTAAGCCACTATTCTACAGTGCAATAGTTACTGCGAAAGATACATATAATCCTCATCATACCTAACATTATTAACATGTTTGGATGCATAAATGGAATAACATGTTTGGAAATAAGGACAGCAGAGAAATATTTTCTACATTATACAATGATAGCAATGATTAATAACTTATTTTTACAAGAATATTTTTACAAGAATATTTTAAGAAACCAGTCATTTTATGACTGCTACTAAATAATCTCAGTCATAGTTACTGCTAACTGTTATGTAAGTTAGTTTCCTAGAGTTAAATATTAGTAAACTAAATATTAATTTCATATCTGAAAACACAGAACAGTATACATATGTTGATTTTCTCAGCAACAATGCAATTCTACAGACTTGACAAAAGGTTTTCCTGAGATTTGTTTGATAATGTTTGAGACCTGACAGGGTGAGGATGTAGTTTGACTTACCTCCCTTAATGAACTCATCATCTCTCATTTCTTCTTCCCTTTCCCTGCTTTGCACAAAACATTTCTGATGTATATCTATCTACAGAAGCCAATAATGATCGAGTCAAAATAAGATTAGCATTGTTATTTAGAAACTTCCTTTACTCCTCGCGTGGCGTCTTTTGAATGCGGTTGTGAATGAACGCAAAGACGCGCGCGGACATGAATACGTGCGTGCACGCGTCATTGCGTCTGCTTCGTCGCTTTTACAAGCGTAAATTGGGTAACTACATTATAGAACCGTTTTTGCCGCGATTGTCTTTGTAAAGGATTGCACTAGTTAACTGTTAAAATTTAAACTTGAGATTTACACCAGAAGATTTACACTTGGGCACGTGCCTGACTGGAGCTGGACCGGGCACATTAAACCACATGTGGGTACAGAGGGCTGCTCACTTTAGCGCCTTTTATATGCGGTTAAATTGTTTTTAATCACTTGAGTGTTAGCATTTGCAAGCCTTTGAAACACGTGCAAATGATAAACTTTTCCTATTTAAATTTGCGTATTAATCTGGCAATCACATGCGAGCCAAACCGTGGGTTGTGATCCATACGGATCAACTGCGACATCACGACTGAACGATACAACGTCACCCATTCGCTACGTTCATTTTCGAAACTGGCAAGTTATCCACCTGGGTTGGATTTTGACTGGGCTAAGCCAATGTCAATCAACATTCCATCCAATCAGAGTTTTGATATGCAGTCATGTTGTTCATCTACCGGGTGTAGCTGGCCATCCGAGAAACAAACTCGGGGGCCCTCTCGGGGGCTCCAAGCAGTTGCCTGCCTTGCCTGTTGACAAGGTGCACCTCTGTCTGGGCCGCAAGTTGTGATGTCAAACACAAGTTGTGTTAAATCTGACTTTTGCCATGTTTAAGTACTATAATTGGGTCCCAGTGCTTCTATAAACCTAGAAAATGTGAAGAAAAAAAACAATCCAGTAACTTGTGATGTCAGTAGGGGATAATACCGCCTCTTAATCTATACTATCCAACCACGACACTGACATTTAGTGCAGAGATCAGCTCATTTGCATTTAAAAGGACAAACCCAAAAACGGCACATTTTTGCTCAGACCTACAAAGTGGCAATTTTAACATGCTAGAATAAATTATATGTGTGGTATTTTGAGCTAAAACTTTACATACATACTCTGGGGACACCAAAGATTTTTTTTAAAGTTTTCTTAAAACAGTCTTGTAAAATCCAGAGAGAACTATTTTATCAAATAAATTGCACTTTGGTGGGAAACAACATCTAAAAAGTTCTCACCAAGTTCATATCTACCTCAAAGAAAACCACCCTCTGTGAGGTCACAGAAGAGACACACCACAGAGTCACATCTGTTTCTCTGCCTGCAATTCCTCACGACCTCTCTCCCTCCTCACATGCTGGTTTAGAGATGTTCAAACTCACAAAAGTACTCTCTTCAACTCTTCAATCAAAGTATACACGTGTGTAACCATACATATTTGGTATTATTCTAATGGTCTCATTGCGTCTGATAAAAGGTTCCCATTCCTTTATGTGTGTGAAAATCCACCATTAACATATAGAAATTGGGTTAGAAACTGTAGGGAGCTGGAGATAAACTCCCAGGTCTCTCTCACAAATTTCCTCCTGAATGTAAATGAAATGTATGTCACAAATATCAAAAAGGCACAGCAAACTTACAACCCCCAGAGTGGGACACCAAAATGTAATAATAAACAAATAAAAACCATTTGGTAAAACTGGGTATTTGTTAGGAACGACAAACACAAGGATCCCAGCGCAGAGGTGTTTATTCAAGATGTGTAGGAGATGACACTCAGTGTATATGTATAAGAGATGACACAAATGTGAAAGTCAATATGTATAACAGGAGACACTCAGTGAAAGTCAATATGTATATAAGACTCTGTGTTCGTGGAGATGTATGCGAGGAGGGGACAACACAGGCGAGACAGGCTCAACGGAATCCCTTCGGGAAAGGCTCAGAGTGGGAAACACAGCACAGCCAGTATTTAAGGAAAGGTGTTAAGAGGATTCTGGGAATCTGTAAACAGATCTCCTGCACGATCACTGTGTGTAGTTCTTATCGCAACTCTGATTTCATACTATTAAAGGGTTTTATATGATTGATCAATGCATTATGTTGTTTGAGTTGAATTTTGAATTACTTCGTATTATTGATATTTCTTACAATTGATTAATGTGCTAGTTGAATTGACTTTTGAATTTCTATGTTGTTTACCTGGTTAATATATGTTTGTATTCATTATGATTTGCTCTGGATTATTGACTATAGACCTTTCTCACAGTAACCGGAAATACATAATCGTTGTGAAAGCGGAGTTCCTGTCAAGCGTCAACACACTACAAAAACATAAACCCGGGCAAGTTTAAAATGGATCAAAGAGTTTACACAACTTCGTTAACGGATTTGCCAAATATTACATTTGCTGATGTGACACGACTAATGGAGGAAAACTTTTTCCATGAAGAATTTGTCCATAAATTTCTAGGTAAGTAGAGAGCGAGTCTAACTGTTACTGAACTGTTAACTAAAACAACACATTATAAGCATGTCCACTCACACATAATGTATGTATAGTAGATGATATAGACTACCTTACTAAAACATTATAGTCTGCTTTGAATGAAGCATTATGGTACCAATTACCTTCAATTACTGCCTATGGTTGTCCAAGTGAACGTCTTGTGTGTAGCAACAATAACGTTAGCCGGATGCTATCATTATCAGTTAACATTTTTGTCTGCTAATGTCTGTGATCGTAAGTTTGTGTGAACTCGTTCCAAGAAAAATTGGTAGAGACAGCATTTGGTTGCAAGCGGCGACCAGTGAGCCCTAAAATGTAGTCGTCTTTAGTGAACTGTCTGCTGCATACATAAGTGCTCCCCTTTCTTATGGTGAAGTTAGGTCCTTAATCTCGACGGATAGCCTGAATCCACTTCTGTCTAACTTCACCATCAACAGGGAATTAATGGAACAGATACAGCTTTTTACATTGCCTTGACTGCGGAGGAAGTAGATTTCCGCAACGATTGCATATGTCCGGTCATAAATACGGAAGTTGTGAGAAAGGTCTATTCTAAATTACTATTGAGTACGAAATAGCCTGTCTTTTGTCACCATAAATCTACGACTGAGGTTTAAATTCATGCTAATTGTCTATACCGCTAACTAAGATGTCCAGCAATTGCATTACTATATCAAGTAAGAACCTCTGGCCATTATCTCTGCTATAAGAGCTTATTTATATGACTGCTAAGCTCAGCATTTGTTATATTGTGACAGTGCAATGTGTAGGCAACATGTAAAAATGCATTTAAATTCTGATTTTTTTAAGCGAACAAATACATTATGTCGCCTCTGAATGTGAAACAGCAGTATGTTTAAATAGTATTGTCTCAGAATGACATTATTTCACCAATACAAACTCAAACAGCATCACATGTGCTGGCATCCCGTCGGGGAATAGCAAATTCATTACGCATCTTTTTTACATTATTGCTATGTACATGTACTTGTGATATGTATTATTGATATACAAAATACATTTGTCCGAAGTTTTATAAAGTATATTGTATCTGATGGTGCAAATTAACTATATGTGCACCTGGGCTCTACTACAGCTACATTTTTAAGCATTTGTTATTACTTATCCCCCTTCAAAGTATTATGGCCTTTTTCTGTTTATTTCCCCTTTAAGTAAACAAGGGCTTTACACATACTTTTCTCCTTAAATGTTGCTTGACCTTTGCTTTAGACTCAAGATCATATCAGTTTCAAATATTGACCCAGAGATTTGACACAATGAGCTTGGAAAATAAATGCCATCACTTTTATTAATGAAAGATGTTTTGTGCTTTGATCAGGTTGATAGACACTGAGATAAACTGAGGTTTCAGGGGCTTAATGAAATTTGGGCTCATGTAATGTGTGAGATATAGAGGGGAAACACAAGTTTTTAACACTTTCATGAAGTAGTTTTGTGCCAATGATAAGACCAATTAAAATACAAAATACAACATTCAAATATTTCTGATTTTATTTCAACTTCATCCAAGGTGCACAGTAAGTTTAGTAAGTAAAGTTATTCAACAGAGGAAGGAGTACTCGGCCTCAGAGTGATCACCTGAAGAAAATAAAAAAATTACACCAGAGAAAAAAGTGCTGTAGATAATAACAGGTGTCAGATACAATCACTGTACTATAAATAAGTAATAATGTATAAAGTATACTTTTAAATGAAGTCAAATAAGACAAACCGTTGTGTTTAGGCAAGCCATGCACACTCACAGACACTTGACTTCTTTAAGTGTATGATTAAAATGAATTTACATCTTACTTGTTTGGTAGTAATCATAGACTTTGATCACAGCTGGCTTGAGGTTCTTGACTGGAAGAATCTGTTTTAATTGTAGCTCATATTTCATAGGGAGATTTTTTGGAACCTGCAGGAGGATCAACAGAAGAACACAAACTCTCAGTCATTGGCATTATAGCTAAAACATTTATGGATAAATTATATAAATGCTCAAAATATGAATATTTCATTCTCTCACCTCTTTCAGATATAAAAGGATATGATCGTCTTTAGTATCCACACGCTCCACAAGTGGTCCAAATGTCTGAAAAGCAGAGGCATGCTGTGAGGCAGAAATTATTTTAATCATTAAAGTCATTTTAATTTTTGTTAAGACCAGATACGTGCAGGGAGGTGAAGGGTGCTTGAGCACTTGCCCCTTCACCCCTGGATGACCAAAGTGCCGTTTCTGCCAAGGCATTTTTTGTAATTAAATGCCCTTTTGGGAAGGCCTGCCCAATCTAACTACTGTATTAGTAAAATGAATCAAAATTAATTTAGCTGTAAATAAAATGAGCCACATTATGACCTATTGACCTTTCATGGGACAATTCTCTTCCGGGATGATCCCTTGCGCTCACACGCTCTTACTACTGCTCAGCACAGGATCCCCTTGAGTCCGTATTGACTGGTATTCTACTTATTATTTTAAAAGAGCGACTTAAAGAGAGCATGCACAGTTTTTGTTTATATTGCTGTGTGTAACCTCTCTAGAATGTAAGCTGCAAGTTACGTTAGCACTGTAGCTAAACGTCTACTTTATACTTTACATTATACCAGATTTACATTTTATCAGTATGTGTGGTCCCTCTGACTACTAACACAAAGCTCTACACTGTTAGAAAAAAATGGCCAAAAATAGACCCAAGCTAACACAGGCAGTACCTTTTAAAAAGGTCCTAATATGTACCATTTTGGTTTAGGTATGTATACATTTGGTAACAACATGTACCTTTAAAGTTATTTGAACACTTTAGTTGCAAAGGTGTACGCTGCAGTGACAGCTATAGGGGCCATTTTTTCTGACAGTGTAACAACTGAGCTCCAGGGACTACAAGGTCAACAAGAAGAGCTTTACAGTAGTTTACTACTAAAAATACAGACGCAGAGTATGTGTTTTGAGACTTGAGCTCTCATAACTTCAAAGTTTGTGATAATTCACTTGAATTCAAACCCACCAATGTTGTGTCAGCTGTGAATCCTGATAAGAGCTTAATATCCACAATGACCATGTTAGTAGTTTCCTGCGGACCATTATATCTGAAAAAATAAACGTAAGGGGTTGGTTTCTTGAATACCTCATGTAAATAATTTTTTTTTATACTTTTAGAAGCGTTTGTTAGACAAACTAACTAAAGCTATAATCATTATCATATTTTTATATTTTCCTAATATTTCCTACGTGACAGTGAAGTTCAAATTTTTTGGATGTGCGAATGATTTTTTGCAATCAGCCTCAAGCGTAGCTTCAACGGTCAATGTTTTATCTTCACTGCGAGTGGGAATATTGTAAAACAGAGCCATCTGAGAGAAAGAAATAAAGAATCAATACAAACACAAACTAATTCATAAATCATCACACATACAGTTTGTTAAACCACAGAGATATGCCAAGTGTTTTTATTAATGCTAAGATATACCAGGAGTTTCTGACCTGCACAGACACACAGGTCGAGCCTTTCACTTCAATACTGTATTTGCCAGGAACATTGGTCAGTTTCTTCTCCTGATACAGTAACTTGTTGTCCTGATTCACATCAAAGTTGTGAGAGTCTCCTGCTGACTGAACCGTCACTGTACTGAAACCATCAGAGCTGAAGACTTTGGTGGCGTACAAAGACAAAGCCTGAAGAGCCACAACTGTGTCCTGATAACATCACAACATCATTACAACATAGAAATGCGTTCTGGGTCATATATACAAGCAGGTTCACTAATATGACATAAATGTTTATTAATATGATTAACCTGTGTAGATGAGAATCCTCCATAGGCGTTCTGCTGCTTGACAAGCCAGCTGACGATCCTGTTAGCATAACCCAGCTCAACTGTAGTGACTGAATCTGAAGTGAGAACAGCTAGCAGAACATATGAGCTGATCTCCACTGACAGAGAACCAGAATCATCAACAGATCCTGACTGAGACCAATGAAGCTGAGACCCTTTAGGACCAAAAACATGTGAATAAATGACAGATAAAACAACATATATTGTTGACATTCAAGAATACACAAATGTCTTTACCTTCTGAAATGGCAAGATTTTCCAGTTCCTTTAAAAGCTGCTGTTTGGTGTCCGTGTCATTCGCCAGACTGAAAGTGTAGGCAAGCAGCGCAGTGCTGTAAGTGTTTTTAAGATTCCCAATGATGGACCTCAAACAGGACAAACTTTGAGCGACCACAGGATCCTAAAACACAAACAGATAAACAGCAGATGTGAGTGTGAAGCAATATCGCTTGACTAGGAGTGTGATATAGCTCTTAATACAACAGTTCTTTCTGATTCTCAAATCTGATTGGCTGAGAGCCCTTCCCAGCCGTGAGATATTCTACGGATAACATAACAGTACTAAAACAACAACAGAGTGATTTTTAAAGCCTCTTTGTTTGGGAACTACTTTCTTCCGCCAAGGATTTGAAGGCCAGAATGACAGGTATTTATGTTTTTGTTTTGGCGCAAGGTAAAAGTTAATAAAACTATATTTATATAATATTGATTTTCTATTTAATCTTAACACGGTACAAGCACTCATTTTATTACTGGATTTTGTTGTTGTTAATACTACATAAATAAAAATAATTAAGTGTTTTATATTGTAACCAGTTTTTTTAAATAAGTCAGAGGGGTGTTTCTGTGTTCTGTTTATAAATATCAATGGTGATATATCACAACGTGTTTTAATAGTCACGTCATGCAAAAATAAATGATCAAGCGTCCCAATGTAAGAGCCAGTATCCTTACCTGCAGTTCTAAACAGCATTTTTGCATCATTTTAAGGGCACTTCAGGGAGACAGATGCTCCAGATAAAGAAAAAATTATTGTTTTCATTGCTTTATTCGTCAAGTGTATTCTAATCATCCACACAAAGTGAAATTATTTTGGTACTTGCTCGAAAATTTACATCCATGAGCTCTGATCTTCAAAGGGATTAGGACATAGGGATAATCACGCTCAAAGACTTCGCCTCCCACCATTGTAATGAATTGAAGCCAAAAATGTCCGACCACGGTCGCTGCCATGTTACGTAAAAACGTCAGTTTGGAGCCAAGGCATGCGCAGAAGGAATCGTCCGTGGAGCTAGAGGCGGAGCCGCGGTATCAAACTTCCGCCCAAACGCTTGCGCGACCAATTCAACCACGCCAATCATAACGACACGCGCCGTTTCTATAGCGTCAAATTACAAGCTTAAATGAAACATACCACAATAATGAAGACTTGAACATATATCAGCGTGATAGCAACTACTTGAAAGGACCAAAACCATCTTTCGGAAACTTTTATTGGGAGTGTAAATATTTTTTTTATTTAGAGCGGAGTCCCATTCGTTTGAATGGAGAGGGCGGGGTTTATGACTTGTACTGCAGTCAGCCACCAGGGGGCAATCAAAGAGCCAGAGGCTTCACTTTTCAAGGCTTATGAGGCACACCCGGTTGAAATGCGTTCTAAGCCGGGATAAAATACCCCACGGTTCAGACCGCATTACATAAGTATCACTGCGCCACTGTTGCTGCGTACTCTCTTTAACTCTCTTTTAGAGTCTTTAATCATATTTTTTTTTTACAATTGCACAATTAATGGTGAAATCCAGATAAATGTCAATAAATATTGTTGAGTCATCTCGTCAATAAAGAGAAAACGTTCTCTGAGGAGTTTCTACCTTAAAGGCAGGATAGGCAGGAATTATCTAAAAAAACTTTTTTACAAATTTGTTTAAACTGTCTTAATATACCAATACATAAGTAAAATGTAAGTACTCTGAAAAAGAGAGTATGAAAATCGAGTGTCTGTAAACCTCTCACCACTTTTTATAACACAGCTCATTTTTCCATTCACTCCACCCCCTCCCTTCTGGGTTTCTTTTAAAGCCACGCCCCCAAAACACATGAAGGCGTGACGCTGACTGCCTCTGCTGGGAGCGTGCTGCATGTAGTAACATCATGTCACAATCGCATGTAATAATACACTTAACTTTATCACTATGAATATAAACAAATAGGATGGCTTTAAGTACTCACTATTAAGCCAGTGTTTTGCATGGAAGAGTTTCCGTGATGAAAGCATTGTTGACTCTGATGAGGACTACACTCTGGAGACAATACCACTACCGCATCGTCGACTCGAGGAAAAGCCATGCGATATTTACTCTCGTTTGATTGCTTCGTTTATTCCTATTTTTGCCTTGTTTGCCTTCGCTGACTGGATATGCATGTACTGTGATTTCTGAATGCACTTTCTCTGTTGCTCTTCCTAGAGTGCCTCGTGCACGTTCAAATCAATTGGGTGTGCGCATGTGTGGGCCGATTACCATAGCAACAGGGGTGGTGCCATGGACGCGTGAGAGAGTGATAGTCGCGCAAGTCAATCATTTGTTTCGTCCCGAATGGAAAAATGAGCTGTGTTTAAAACAGTCGTGAGAGGTCTAAAGACACTCAAGTTTTATACTCTCTTTTTCAGAGTACTTACATTTTAATTATGTATTGGTATATAAAGACAGTTTAAACAAACGTGTAAAAAGTTTTTTAGATAATTCCTGCCTATCCTGCCTTTAAAGAGTAAGTAAACTCTAAACCAACTTTTTTAAGTTAATTATCTGTAAGAATGGTGCTTTATTAGTGCTGTTCACTGATTTTAGTAAGTTTTTTGACATTTGTATATAAAGTGTTCAATGCTACAATATATGGTGTAAAAATGTCTGAGTGCTGCCCTCTTCAGGTTGAACGGTGGCTACTGCAGTTGAATTTTCCTACTGGATGTTGGGTCCAAAAAAAAATCTTGTGACGTAAGCAGGTTCAAGCTCACCACGCCCTTGTTAAGATCTCACCACACACTTGGTACGAGCTTAGTTCGTCCCCTCTATCTCTGTTGGGATCTGCCCACTTTCCTTGCATTTTTCAAATATTGCCAGTGGGTGGAGTCAGGCTCTGACCAGGGGTTTAGTTACACTTTAAATTCATAGGTCCTCTATTAACCACTAGATGGCGATCTTACCCAACTTAAACACTGACGCATTCACTCAACACTGAAAACACAGTGTAGTTCTGTTCATGGCTCTGAATCTGATCTCTTACAAAAGTTCTTCACAAAAATATAATTATCTCCGCTTTTAGCTGAAATTTTGAGAGGTGATAATAGAGCAAATGAAGGTAGGATGAAACAGGGTTTTTTTGAAAGCGGAGTGTCTGTTCTTTTATTTGATATTTTATGTTTATTTAAAGAAGATCATTTTTCTGGAAGCCATTAAACTAAAACTGGGTGGCAACTTAAAAAAAAATGCTGATGGGGAAAGAGTTAAAGTTAAGCATTCTTCCTTCCACGCATATTTGATCATCACTTCAACAGTTGCACGATATAAATGTTAATGTATAAATTAGATGAATGTTGATTTATGAAAATAAGCACCACAGTCTTTAATCATATTTCATTGGGTCTTTGCTGCGTCTGTGTTGGTTGGGAACTTCACTCTGTTGCAGCCACACTTGATTCTGAGGAACTACTTTGTTTGGCGGAAGAGTGCTATTTGTACTAATATAATTACAACTTATTTGTGTTTTATTTTATGAAATCCTGCTAACCTTATGCATATGAAGTAACCGTTTTATAAAAGCAATAAGCCCCGCAAAGCAGTGGGGTTACAATGCAAAATGCACTGGTAACCCACTGCTTCTTGGGGCTTATTGCTTTATGATGATCTCTGTTGATGTACTTACTGTGAGTGGAGTTTCCAGTTCAAGTAATGATGCAGTGATGTAAGCAGTCATGGTTATTTTATCATTTACTCCACCCTGTAAAGACACAGAAGCAAATAATGCGACATACTGAATTTATTGAATTGGATTATGAACATTGTGAATTTGCCTTTCAGGTTTCTGTCAAACTGACTAGTGACCAACAATGTCCATACAAACATCTTAATTTTAAAGGGAAATCAACACAATTCTGGCCAATAAAATTAAAGATAGATTTAATAGTGTTTAATTTGATAACACACTTATCTACAAGCATAACTAAATCAATTTTTTTTGGCTTTATACAAATTATGAGGGACTTTCGGAGCGACTACCAATGAAAACAAAGCAGTGGCGTTCACATCATCTGTCTCTCATCACTTACTGCAGTGGACGGTAGGCTACTCATTTGTTTATTATAACCAGAAATAGCCTCCTAATGACCTCATTGAAAGAGACGGGTGACACACAACGAGAAAGTCACTGGTAATGTGTAACGTACCTTCATTCTGTTGTTGAACAAACTTCCTTGTTGAATAAAACAACCATCTGTACTGCGCCTGCTTATTAACCAATCCTTTGCACTTTTAATAACATGTGGATCAATGTATATGTACTTCTGTGCTTTGCCAAAAGACCTCAGGACAAAAGATGTCAACCTGGAGGTGTGGAAATTGGAGATTTATCATTTTTTGATCAATAGTCTTGATCACGCCAAAGTGAAAGTGAAAATCACAAGCAAATATTCACCATGTATTCTCTTCACCACTGCCGAATGTACTGTATCCACCACTTCTATGTCTGTAGTTCAGCTGTCTCTGATATCCTGTTTAGTTTGACAGTGATTGAACAGTGAAACAGTGATTTTCTCTTAAACAATATTTTAATGCAAGCATGAATCAAATCCATGATGTGTTTTTTCTTACCACCCTTCAGGAAGCCTGTGGCTCTCTCTCTGATGGCTGAAGTGAGTTGCTTTGTGTTTTCCAGATACTGTAAAATGTAAATATTGGGAGACAGAACAGCAATGTTTTGTTCTCCACAGCCGTACGGCATTCGTAATAATCCATGAAGATTCTGCAGTGCACGACCCAATATGTCTCCTACAACAGAGATTTAGTAAATTTATATTGTATTTTAAATTTAATGACACAAATGTAACGTCACATTTCTGTTTGTGTATTTACAGTAAATGTTACCAATGACTGAAACTGAAGATCTTGCTGATCCCTCTATCACATCTTTAGGAAGCGTCAGATCCAGCTCTTCTGAAAGACTGTTACCTTTAAAACAGAAAAATTAAAACCTGTCAATGATCAGTAAAACAACACTAATAATGTTTATCTCAGAAATAGTTTGTTCACTTTTAAAAGTAACAAGCTGATTTTGAGCCTAACTTTGGGGAAGGATGGATGCACTTTGGGCACCATTTACTACAATTATATAGACTGGAAGATCCAGGACATTAAAGAAGATAACATACACCCATGGGGTTTGGGTGAGTAAATCATCATTACTAGTTTAATGTTCAACATTAATGGTCATCATATAAATTAATAACATTCAGAAATGTTCATGGTAGGAATATAGTTAATAAAGACCAACAACTATCTGCATTGTCATCGGAATCAGTGGATATCAGTCTGAAAATCTGTGAAAAAATTTATACCGGTTCATCTCTAATAAAGAGGCAACTAGCAAGATTAATTTAGGCCTTGGACTGGACTGAAAAACAACTCCAGACAAATATTTGCAGACAAACCCTTTGGACACAGTAACCAGCTGTGGGTCTCCGTCTTTTCAGTTCCTTCAGCCTACAGCAGAAAATAATTACATTGACATATTTTAAAGGAATAGTTCACTAAAATATGAAAACATTTATATACTCACCCTTATGCGATTACATTAGTTAAAGCTCCAAAAAGCACATAAATCCATCAATAAAATAATCCATTGGGTGAATATACTGTATGTGTCTTCTGAAGCATTACAATATGTTTTTTAAAAAAATCAACTTATACAAACATGTGTCACTCTAAAATACAAACAGTATATTAACCCACTGGAGTCATCTGGATTACTTTAAATGATGGATGAATTTTTGGAGCTTTGCCTTCAGAGTACAATATATAAAGATAATATAACAGCATTTTATATATGGTCTGGTCTGGTGGTACTCATATAAACACAAGCAGTATACATTTAACACTTGTGATTTTGCTGTGTGTTGGGGGTGAGCTCACCTGTACAAGGAGACTTCGAGTAACTATGTCAATGCGTCCTCTCTCTGGCACGCTCACAATCTCATTGTCACACACAGTCTGTGACTGCTCTGCCTCTGCACTCACTGTTATATTCAACACTCCTACAAAACAAACAACTCATGATCATCTCCACTGATGAAATACTTACAAAAACACAAGACACTGATTCAGATTAAACAAACTGACCAAGAACAGAAGGAGTGAGAATCCATTTAAAGGTTTTTCTTCCATTTGCACACAGACAGGATGAATACTGGTC
Source organism: Paramisgurnus dabryanus (assembly GCF_030506205.2). Taxonomy (NCBI): domain Eukaryota; kingdom Metazoa; phylum Chordata; class Actinopteri; order Cypriniformes; family Cobitidae; genus Paramisgurnus; species Paramisgurnus dabryanus. The sequence goes on along the minus strand of NC_133344.1, from coordinate 26,269,817 downwards.
ATCATCAGAGGAGGCTTTAAGAGTGAAGTCTGAAGATGGAGCTGGAGTTACTTTAACCTGTCCATGAAAGATGGAGGATTACTTCAGATTTGATATGACAGAAATATGAGATGATGTTCACAGAAATCTCACCATGATACATTTGGACAGATAGTTGAAGACGGTGGCCTTCAGTTCAAAGATCTCCCCACGGATGATGGAGTAAGGCAGAGAAAGCTCCAGGAAGAAGGGCTGGAAAACTGTCAGCTGAGCAGGAGGAGCCAAACCCAAACCTTTGGAGGACAGACAGAAGGCATCCGTCTCCCAGGTGGTGATGGTGTCAGGAACCTTGACAGGAACCTGTGTTGATCCAGAGTCCCTGTGATGGAATCACTACAATATTTCAGTCTGCTGTAAAGCTACAAAATGTTCTTTACATCAATTACAGCAATAGGAATACCCAATAGGAATTTAAAACAGACTTTGTGTCCTGTGCAATTACAGTAAAATTATACATTAAAGATTCGTTCTAGCATGATTTCAATAGAATTGATTGTTCACATGACTAAAAACACACATATTCACTAACCCAACTTCAGCAAGTTGCCAGATCCATGTTTCTGGAAAAACGGTCCGAACCGTAACTGACGGCGTTCTTGGCATTGGTGATGCATTTTGAGCTAATGAACTAGTTACTCGACTATTGTAGCTATACATCACTAAAAGAATAAAAAACACATGTTGTGTGTTAAAAGATCTCACTGGGATTATACATCAAAACAGGACAAAGCAATTTATAAAAGTGACTTGACATCAAGTTAGACATTGATATTATAAGTATGATCACAGTCATGTTCTTGACATTTCTAGTATCCAGCTACAGTAATAATAACATTACAATAAAACATTAAAACAATTATATGTATTCTAAAATGTATTTATAATACATAATTTTATGTTTGTTAAGCATATTTCACAGTATAAGTGATGGACTGCAGATAGTCATGGTAGTAAAGGGGCTACCTGATTCTTACAAGCCATTTGTTGTGCACATCACCCAGACCAATGGCATTGTAACGTTCAGCGAATTTAAAACAAAAATGCGAAGTTACGAGAGTACCGAAAAATACGGGAAAAGTGACGTGAATGTTGAAGAAGACAACGTGATGAAAACTAGCGTCACATGGAAGAGGGAGAGGAAAGAAAATGGATATGACTGATGTAGAGTGTTAAACCTGCGGTAAAAAGGGACACATGGCCAGGACATGGCCAGTACATAACCCAACGAATTCCAGGCAAGAAGAGATTATCGAAAATGGGACACACCACAGTGTGGAAAGGGACGCAGTCAAGGACGAGGCCATGACCATGTGAAGAAAGCAGATGGAGAGTCAGAGGCAGAGCCTACATCTTTCTGTTTCTTCAAGATGAGTGACTGTCCTATTCAAAGTGGAAACAAGAAGGGTCTCATGGTCGACTGCAGGGCCACAACTCACATGATCAACGACGCCACAAAGTTTAAAACAGTTTAAAAAAGCTTCAGCCCCGAGGATCACATGATCGAGCTTGCCGACAGAACCAAGGTGAGCGGGATGGCTAAGATGAGGGGAGACGCCGAAGTCTACTTGCTGGACAGCGAGGCAAGCACTATACATCCCATCGTTTCCACAAAACATTTTTTCAGTTAAATCAGCTACAGCTAACGGAGCTGAGATGCACTTCAAGGACGGTGATAACTGGCTGATTCACAAGAACGGTACCAAATTCAAAGTGGACGTGTATGGTATGCTGTATTACCTTAACAATGTCATGACTGCTGGGTGATCGATGGCTGTGTGATCTGTGTGTGTGTGTTGTTTACCTGTGGTGCCGGTTCCTCGTGTGTTCACTAACTCCGCCCCCTTGTTTCAGTTGATTGTTCACCGGTGGTGTCTCGTTTACCTTTCCCTTTATATTGCACGTAGTCCTGTCCTTTGTTGCGCGCTCATTGTTTTATCACAGTCCTGCTGCCCTGCCTTGTCTTGTCAGTCGCTCTCTGTCTTTCCCTTTGTTACCCCAGGTTTGGTTTCGGCATTCGGGGACACGTCTTCACCCGGACCGCTCGCTTGTTGGAGCATTGGATTATACTGACTTTGTTTGTCTCTCGACACAGCTGGTTCGCTTCGTTTCTAGGCGGTATACCAGCTGTCTCCCTCTCTCCGGTTTGCATCATCACCCGTGAGTGGAGTTCACCCATTTTACCTTGTGGATTATATTGACTCTAATTACTGTTGTTTCTCGGAACCACTGGTTCGCTTCGTTTTTAGGCGGTGACCAGTGGTTTCCGGGTGGTCCTTCATCATCTGGATTACACAGTGGATTATCCGTCTGAGAACTTGGACTTCCATCTCCGCCTGTCATCCACCTTCAGGGCGGCGTGTTTCATCCCTCTGTTGCGTGTGGTGGCAGTGCTGGCGTTCTCGACGGAGCGCGTGGGTGGCTCTCTCTTCCTTTGGATCTGTACTGAATTATTGTGTAGCGCCGACTCACTCTCCCCTACTGTGGGAGTGATTCATTCCCACAGTAGTGATTCCATCGGAGTGAGTCGACGGGTGTACGCCGTGTGTGGATCTACCAGTGACTTGCTCTCCTGTTTTCTATATTTTTCTAAATAAACTATTTAACTTGCACTTGACTCTGAGTCCGTTTCCTGACAGATGAGCGCGCCAAAAATGGAGTCAGCAAGTTTAGAGAGTCGGGAGGTACAGACCGCCCTTCACCAACAGGGGGCGGCCATCGACCAACATTCGTCGTTATTGTCTGCTGCTGCCAGAGATTTCAGCATCCTGTCTGAGCAACTGAAAGAGCTCAGCAATCGCTTGGACCAAGTGACTCCTCACCATGAAGCCCCAACCTCATCCGGAGGAGCCGCTTCATTTGAACGGGAGCCACACACGGCTACACCCCCCACCTACAATGGCGATCCCAACACCTGCAGATCCTTTTTACAGCAGTGCTCTCTCGTCTTCGCACTCCAGCCCCGTCGATTTTCTTCATCCACTTCCAAGGTGGCCTATGTCCTGACATTACTCACTGGAAGGGCGAGAGACTGGGGTATGGCCGCCTGGGGGGCTAAAGCTCCTTTTACTTTTTCATTTGAGGCTCTCGAGGAGGAGATGTTAAAACTATTTGACCGCTCACTCAAGGGAGACATGGCAGCGGCTGAGTTGGTGAGATTACGGCAACGTAATGACTCTGTGACTGATTTCGCCATACGATTCAAAACGCTCGCTATTTGCTGCAACTGGAATGATGCGGCATTAAGAGCACAGTTCCTCGAGGGTCTCACGCCAGGTATTCAAGACGAGATTGCACTGAGGGAGCCACCCACGTCCCTGGAAGCTGTCATCGATCTGGCTCTGAGGGTCGAGTCTCGCCATCGGCAGAGAGATCTGCGTCGCTCATTTCGCCACCTGATGTCAGAACCAGGGGAGATCGCTTCAGAGACGCCCTCCGAGGAGCCTATGCAGCTGGGCAAGTTCCGAATTTCTGCTGGAGAGAGAAGTCGTCGGCTATCTAATGGCCTCTGTTTGTATTGTGGCAAGCCGGGGCATCTGGCGGCCACCTGTCCGGTAAAAGCTCACGCCCGCCGATGAACCTGGGAGTCTCGGTGGGCGCATCGTCATTTAAATCTCCCGTAAGCAGCACCACACTACCTGTCATGATTAACTCTTTTTCGTCACAGGCGTTGCTGGATTCCGGTGCGGAGGCGTGTCTTTTGGATGCTGGGTTGGCCAAGTCCTGGGGTATTCCATTCATCCCTCTCTCCTCCCCTTTGTCTGCCTGGACATTGAAGGGCCAGCATATGGCTGTGATCACGCACCGCACACCCCCTGTGAGTTTGTTTGTTTCTGGCAATCATCGTGAGGAGATTGAATTCTACATCTTAGAAGATTCACAATCGCCAGTCATTTTAGGTCATGACTGGCTATCCAAACATAATCCTCACGTTGATTGGCAGAACAATGTTGTGTTATCATGGAAGTCTTCGTGTTATGTTTCTTGTCTTGGTCCTGCTCCCTCTCTTGTCTCTTGTTCTGTCTCGCAGGTCCCGGCTATCGATCTCTCAGGGGTCCCGGCGGAGTACTCGGATCTGTATCAGGTTTTCAGTAAGTCCCGGGCCACTTCTCTGCCTCCTCATCGGTCGTATGATTGCGAGATTAAACTACTTCCCAACACTTCTCCGCCTAAGGGTCGCATATTTTCCCTAGCTAAACCAGAAAGAGAGGCTATGGATAAGTACATTAATGACGCTCTTAAAGCCGGTCTCATTCGCCGCTCCTCGTCTCCAGCCGGTGCTGGATTTTTCTTTGTAAAAAAGAAAGACGGGTCTCTTCGTCCGTGCATTGATTATCGAGGGCTGAATGACATTACTGTTAAGAATAAGTACCCCTTGCCTTTAATGTCATCAGCATTCGAGTTATTACAGGGAGCGCGCGTATTTACCAAATTAGATCTGCGCAACGCTTATCATTTGGTACGTATTAGAGAGGGCGATGAGTGGAAGACAGCCTTTAATACACCTTCTGGACACTGGGAATATTCCGTTCTGCCGTTCGGTCTTTGTAACGCTCCAGCTGTCTTCCAGACCATGGTCAATGAAGTGCTGGGTGACATGATTAACAGATTTGTCTTTGTGTATCTCGATGACATTCTCATCTTTTCTCCCTCCATGCAGATACACACTCAGCACGTTCGCATGGTTTTACAACGGCTATTAGAGAATCAGCTATTTGTTAAGGCGGAGAAGTGCGAGTTCCACAAAAAGTCGGTTTCGTTTCTGGGTTTTGTCATTGCCGAGGGAGAAATTCGTCCCGATCCCGCTAAGGTTAAGACGGTTGCCGATTGGCCAGTACCCGACACTCGGAAGGAGCTTCAGCGATTTCTGGGGTTCGCCAATTTTTATCGGCGTTTCATCAGAAATTTTGGTCAGATCGCTAAGCCTCTCACCGCTCTCACTTCACCTAATGTATGTTTCCGTTGGAGTAGAGAGGCTCAGGAGGCCTTTGATGTGTTAAAATCCCGGTTCATCTCTGCACCTGTCCTCTCTATTCCCGATCCGGCTAAACAATTTATAGTGGAAGTGGATGCATCTGATGTCGGGGTAGGCGCCGTCTTATCACAGCGATCGTCTATTGATGGGAAAGTACATCCGTGTGCTTTTTTCTCTCACCGGTTAAACCCAGCAGAACGTAATTACGACATAGGGAATCGGGAGCTGTTGGCGGTTAGACTCGCTTTGGGTGAGTGGCGTCACTGGTTGGAGGGAACCTCGGAGCCCTTTCTGGTCTGGACGGATCATAAGAATCTTGAATATATCCGTTCGGCCAGAAGACTAACATCTAGGCAGGCTCGTTGGGCACTCTTCTTTGATCGTTTCAACTTCACCCTCTCGTACCGGCCTGGCTCGAAAAATACCAAGCCTGATGCTCTCTCCCGTCTGTTCGAAAAGTCCGATTCGGAGAGGACGGAGACCATTCTCCCGGAGGGGAGGGTGGTCGGCGCCCTCGTATGGGGAGTCGAACAGCGGGTGAGAGAGGCCGGCCGGGAGGGGGAAGTTCCGGAGGGGTGTCCAGCGGGTCGCCTATGGGTTCCTGAGCGGTTACGTTCCGATGTCATCCGGTGGGGTCACGAGTCCAAATTTGTCGGCCATCCAGGTATTCGGAGAACGCTGGCTGCCGTCCGTCAGCGTTTTTGGTGGCCTTCTATGTCCACTGACGTCAGACAGTTTGTATTAGCCTGTTCGGTTTGTGCTCGTAATAAAGTATCTAATTTACCACCCGCTGGTCTGCTTAAATCTTTGCCCGTGCCCTCCCGCCCCTGGTCTCATATAGCTCTTGATTTTGTCACCGGCTTACCGGCATCTAATGGTAACACTGTTGTTCTAACTGTGGTGGATCGTTTTTCGAAGGCGGTTCATTTCATTCCCCTGCCCAAGCTACCTTCTGCAAAAGAGATGGCTCAGGTTTTGATTAATCACGTTTTTCGGTTACATGGTATTCCGACTGACGTAGTGTCAGATAGGGGTCCTCAGTTCATCTCTCGTTTTTGGCAGGAGTTTTGTAGACAGATTGGCGCCACGGCCAGCTTGTCGTCTGGTTATCACCCGCAGACCAATGGGCAATGCGAACGGGCTAATCAGGATCTCGGTAGAACGCTCCGCTGTCTGTCGTCACAATATCCGAATTCCTGGTGCGATCAGCTCCCGTGGGTTGAATATTCTCATAATTCTCTTCCCGTTACGTCTACCAATTTGTCCCCGTTTGAACTTTCCATCGGTTATCAACCTCCCCTGTTTCCATCACAGGAGCCCGAGGCAGCGGTTCCGTCTGCGTTAGCTTTCGTACGCAGGTGCAGACGCACCTGGAGGAGAGCTAAGACACTGTTATTATCTAATTCCAGACGAACCAAAGCTGCAGCTGATCGTCATCGGCGACCTCCACCCCGTTACGTTTGTGGTCAAAAGGTATGGCTTTCTACCAAGGATCTGTCTCTCCGTGAGCCTTCTCGTAAGCTGGCTCCGAGATTCATTGGGCCATACAGTATTTCTAAGGTCATTAATCCGGTGACGATTAAGCTTAAGTTACCCCTTTCTCTTGGTCGGGTTCACCCTGTTTTTCATGTATCCAAGGTTAAACCTGTGATGTTTGCTCGCTATAACCCCCCTGTCTCTGCCCCTAATCCCCCCGCCCCTCGTCTAGTGGATGGTGCCCCTGTCTACACTGTTAAGAGGTTACTAGACTCCCGCCGCAGGGGCAGAGGATTTCAGTATTTAGTGGATTGGGAAGGATACGGTCCTGATGAGAGGAGCTGGGTTCCGGGTCGGGATTTGCTGGATCCTGGGCTGATCGAGGACCTCCGTCGGCGACAGGGTGAGTTCCCCGGTCCGTCTGGTGCCGGTCGTGGAGGGGGGGCTACTGTCATGACTGCTGGGTGATCGATGGCTGTGTGATCTGTGTGTGTGTGTTGTTTACCTGTGGTGCCGGTTCCTCGTGTGTTCACTAACTCCGCCCCCTTGTTTCAGTTGATTGTTCACCGGTGGTGTCTCGTTTACCTTTCCCTTTATATTGCACGTAGTCCTGTCCTTTGTTGCGCGCTCATTGTTTTATCACAGTCCTGCTGCCCTGCCTTGTCTTGTCAGTCGCTCTCTGTCTTTCCCTTTGTTACCCCAGGTTTGGTTTCGGCATTCGGGGACACGTCTTCACCCGGACCGCTCGCTTGTTGGAGCATTGGATTATACTGACTTTGTTTGTCTCTCGACACAGCTGGTTCGCTTCGTTTCTAGGCGGTATACCAGCTGTCTCCCTCTCTCCGGTTTGCATCATCACCCGTGAGTGGAGTTCACCCATTTTACCTTGTGGATTATATTGACTCTAATTACTGTTGTTTCTCGGAACCACTGGTTCGCTTCGTTTTTAGGCGGTGACCAGTGGTTTCCGGGTGGTCCTTCATCATCTGGATTACACAGTGGATTATCCGTCTGAGAACTTGGACTTCCATCTCCGCCTGTCATCCACCTTCAGGGCGGCGTGTTTCATCCCTCTGTTGCGTGTGGTGGCAGTGCTGGCGTTCTCGACGGAGCGCGTGGGTGGCTCTCTCTTCCTTTGGATCTGTACTGAATTATTGTGTAGCGCCGACTCACTCTCCCCTACTGTGGGAGTGATTCATTCCCACAGTAGTGATTCCATCGGAGTGAGTCGACGGGTGTACGCCGTGTGTGGATCTACCAGTGACTTGCTCTCCTGTTTTCTATATTTTTCTAAATAAACTATTTAACTTGCACTTGACTCTGAGTCCGTTTCCTGACAAACAATGTAGAAAAGGAAAATGTTGATGAAGTGTACGGTTGTCATGACATTCAAAGGTGGCATACTTGGTCATTGTAATTTTGATGATGTTGCTAAACTAGAAAAGGTAGTTAAAGGGACGACGATAAAAGGGAAACATGACAAGTCCAATCAAAATTGTGAAATATGCACACAGGGCAAATTTACACAAAGTAGAAACAGACAGGCAGACGCTAAAACAACAACCGGAATAGAGCTATGTGGCCCTATAGTACCAGCAGATAAAGATGAATACAGGTATGCGATAGCATTTACAGATGACTACAGTGGGATGACACTACAGTATGTATCTTGTACAACTACTTAAAGGAATTGATAGTAGTAACCAAGCATGTACCAGTCAAGATATCTGAGGACAACCAGGGGGCAATAGCTTTGTGCAGACAGAGAAGTAAACACATAGATATAAAATATCACTTTGTGCGATCTGCACACACAGAGGGGAAAATATCTATAGAATACTGCAAATATGGTAGCTGATGTCTTTACCAAGCCAGTGACAAAGGCTAGGTTTGAGAACTTCAAGGTGTATTTGTTTGGAGAATAATGTGTAAAATTATTATTTTTATTTTTGTAGATTACTGCCAGTATACAGAATTTAAATTAAAATTTTTGGATTTATGTATTGTTCTGTTTTTGTTTGCCACTATAGAAAGCTATAAACAAGTCTTTGAGTGGGAGTGTTAAGCATATTTCACAGTATAAGTGGCAAAGCCATGTTAAATAATCTACGCAGTGACGTCATTAGAACGTGCGTGCCTGAGTGCACTGTATGTTATGAGCATGCGCAAAAAATAAATCTGTTGTCAGTTGTTCCAGAGGAAAGAGACGATGGTGGTCTGTTTGATTTTTCTCCCGTAAATAAGTTATTCACTTTGGTGACTGTGACACACAAAAGACTGCTGCAGAAATGTCTAATGATACAATGTGGAATGTAAATGGGTTAGATAGTTTTTGTTTTCGGCACAGGTTTGCGCATATGATCTGCTCTGTGCTATTGTGTTGGACAGGAGCACCCTGTGTCTGTGCGCGTGTGTGTGCGTGTGTGTGTGTGTCATGTTGAAGCACCTTGCGTGACACTGACACGACTTCATTCACCCCAATGGAAAGCATATTTACATCATTTCTCCATATAAAAACTAGTAAATATATAAACAAGTGTTCCTTTCAGGCGCTTGTGATATCAGGTAAAGGTTCTGCGTAAGGTAGGGTAAGGGATGTATCTAGAGAGCATTTGATTGGACCAATAGCATCAAAATTTTATGAGAGATTGAAGTGTGGGATGTACCCTACATGACAAACTGTAACTTCGAAACTGAATGCAAAATCATGTCAGAATTTTGGGCCATACCAGTCCAGGTAATATACCTGTATATCCTTATACTGTAATATAGTCTTTCTTTAAACACAAAATTTACTTTATATGTTTCTCAACTAAATCGCCCATAATGATAATCGCTATAATAGTGAATACTGTACTCATATTACTGTATATCAGCCCCTATTTCAAAACAAATACTGTTCCGTGTTCTCCCCACGGAAAGGCCAACCCAGTGTACAAAAGGATATTACTCTGTTTTCCACATTTCTGTATTCTTTATTTTTTCTTCAAAAATGCAACAAGGTAATAAACCAAGTGGCCGCACACCGGGTTGAACGTCAATACAACTAACTGAATCTCGCGCTTCCTTTTTAAAGTATTAAAACACCGGTCACATGCACACTCCCCTCTTAAAGAGACACTGCATTATTGGGCCGCTAATATTTCTACATAAATGTTACTTGCAGCATTTATTGCTCTAATATATAATACATTTTTCATTAAAGTGTACATAAAAAATAACAAAACTTGACACAAATGACAAAACACCACAAAACACAACAAATACCCTTCATACTAAAACAACACAGAGCATAAAAATATTTAATGTACTGTACCAATATCACGGTATTTGTGATAATTCAAGCCCCTGAATGTCAGGCATCGAGGAATTTGAATAGCCAGATTTGTTGCCATCTTCAGTCCCACTCTCTATCAAACAGTAAAAATGCAAAATTTATGCAAATACACATTTTAAACAAAACAAGCGTTTAATTTATGCATGTAAATACCCTCCTGATTATTAATAACATTACTGTCAGTCACAACCGCCACTAGTTACCTTTAAGGTTTCATAGGCACCTTCTGTTTCCAAGGCTCGGCGGGGTCTCACATGCAAACACTCCTGTTCATCTTCAACTTTGTAAGGATAATGTGAGACTGACTGCACTGGAAGCAGGTCGAAGATCTGTGATGGGAGCAAGATCCAACATTATCACTTTGATTTGTAACATTTTTGCACAGAACACTTCTAGTTTGTGTGTCTTTCAGCATCAGACTTTAATACAGAACTGGTTATTGGATTAAGTGACGGAAGAATTTAAGATAAAAAAAAACATTTTTTCTTGTACCACCTTGAAGATATGGGAAAATATTTACATGTACTATACATGCATCTACACCTTATCAGCATCCAGACGCTTTCCTGATTCCAAGATGAAAACACTTTTATCTACAGCACTGAGAGCACACAGTGAACCAGGCTGAGCTGACAGCTGTATTGTGTTTGCTTCACCTGGAACTGCTGTAGCAGAAGAAAACTGAAGAGAAACCTGTAACAACAGAAGTGAGTATTGTGTCATTTTATATATAATGATTAAGAATATGTCAAATATGATGTCTTGCCTAGGATTTGTAAAAAATATTAACTCTTTCCCCGCGATCATAGATTACCGCTATTTGATGGGATGGCAGCCGATCTGTAGTCAAGATTGTATACATTATAAAGTACACATTTTGCACAGTAACGTTAGCTCAGTGTACTTTTTGATGCGCTTTAGCTATGATTTAAACTAAGGTAATCTACTTGTTGTTTATTTTGCTTGATATCAGAACTAATCTAAAAGGACTTTGTTGTTATTGTTATTGACCGGAAAATACGTGTGTTCCACAAAAGCCAGTTGTTTATGCTGTTACTGCTGAAACTGTATAGTCATGCGTAAGATCTACGCCGTGGGTTATTCGTAGCCCTTGCGTGGCTCTGAGTAGATTTTTAACAGGGCTTAAGTGCTACGCGGACCACAAGCGCTGTGATTGGTCCACTAGAACCCCTACTGTCAGGTAAAAAACTGCGTCATAGGTATTTCCGTTTGCGAAAGTGAGAACAAAGATGGGCCAAGTTAAGGAGCGATTTAACTGAAACTGCAACAAAAGTGGCTGTTTATTTACTTTCATCACTGCTGGTCTTCGTAAAACATACATGTAAAAAAGACTCTGTTCAGATATCCTTATTTAATGATAAGGCTGTACTGAGGTCAGTCTGGCATTGACTCGGGGTGTGGTTAAAACTGAGACTGCGCGAGAGCAGCAGGAGAAGTGGCTTCATCTTGCAATGGCAAACCGCAAAGTTTGCCGTCTCCGTAAGTTTTATAAAAAAACGGAGCGTAATCTGAGGTTTCTTTGATTAAAGCGTTGATCCAGGACCAACAAAAAATGTTGATCCAGGATCACATCTAGGTGAAATAACGGCGACCCTAAACCATACACCTTCAGATTAAATTTTTCTTAAATGTTAAAAATTACCAAAATTTCAATAGTACAGTATATGTACAGTACCTTGTTATTAAAACACTTTTCAGTGTTGAATTTTTCACTCGCAGCAACTACATTGTCACTGGGCAGAACACAGTATGCAAGTATCTGCACTCCTGGAGTAAGATCTGCTTTAACAGACAGTTTGAATGACACTGTGCCACTTGCTGCTCCATTAGAAGTCTTCACTTCAACCTTCTCATATCCATGATGAACTATCACACCTCTGGACAAGACCTGAGACAAACACACAACACACTGTTAACAAACTGACCAGTTAATACTGTCAAACAGATCTCTATGAAACTCTACACTGATAATGAACATGTAGTATTGATACTCACCATATAGACAATGTCAGTGTTGAAGTTATCAATGGTTTCTCCAATGAAATGATAATGAATGGTTACTGGAAGCTCAGCATCACACTTTAAGGGATCTTTAATTTCCTGTATACTTAATTCACTTAATGTTGGGGTGTGTGGAGTGCTGGGCTGGAACAGCCGAATTGTCACTCCCTCCTTAGAGAAGTAAGGTGTCCTGTGGCTTTGATAACGCAAATCTGGATTTATATTTGCCTGGATAATAATAAATAGGAAATTAGTTTTAAAGAACATCAGATTAAACTGGATTAGTAAAAATGTTTCATACCTTTAGATTTAAATCGCTTTCAGGCAGACTAGATGTATTAAGTGAGAATGCTGCCAGTCCATTGTCATCTGTAGTGAGATTAAAGAGCAGATTTCGGCTCCGGCGCCCCCTCTCAAAGAGATAAACGTCTTTGTTTGGAATCGGTGTTCCTTTAAAATCTGTAACTTTAATCTGTTGAAAAGAAATCAACAATGGTGCAAATAAATCAACAATATTTGCACATACAGCGGGGAAAATAAATATCTGACACATCAGCATTTTTATCAGTAAGGCGATTTCTTAGTGGGCTATTGATACAAAATTTCCAACAGATGTAGCCATCAAGCCAAATATTGAATTCATACAAAGAAATCAGAACATTTAAAGAGGCCCTTTCACATAAAACCGTTTTTACTTGTATTTTTTGATATGTGTTAGGTCCATATGTGTTTGTGTTGTGTCATGAATGTGAAAATTAACTTCCACCTCCTCTGTCAGCTCTCGCCACTGAAAAGAAATAAGCGGAGAAATCAGGTCAGTTTGAAAAGCTGATCAGTGTGACGTGGAATTGATCGAGGTCATTACTATTATGAGCTCTCCAACTTGAGACCGCGCCCACATAATACGTGTAGTTCAGTGAGTTTTCATAACAAGTTACAGCAAGGATGGATAAGCATCAACCGTACCGTATTCGGGCCATTATTTTTCGTCGAGCGACATCGTTCCTATTAAACGAGTGAATCATAACAGTTGCTACATGTTTGGATGTTCAGAAGAATGCTGGTTTTGAGGAGAGACTGTGATTAAAAAGCAATGCTCCTCCAACAATATTGGATCCGGACAGAATGGCGCAGTGTATGTAAGTAAAACACTTTAGTACGTGTCACAGTGCCAGTGAGAAGGCCGGTGACTTCTCTTCCGAGGGACGCAAATTCATGCTTCACACGCATCAAAAGGGTTTATGATAAAAGACACGTGTGTGTGTGTGTGTGTGTGTGAGTAAAACACTAGTACTATGTGTCACTATCAGTGGGGGCCGGTGACTTCTCTTCTGAGGGACGCGAATTCACTCGAATTCATGCTACACACTCGTCGAAAGGGTTTATGATAAAAGACATGTGTGTGTGTGTGTGTGTGTGTGTGTGTTCGTGCGTGCACACGCTGCTACACACGCATCGAAAGGGTTTACGATAAAAGACAAGTGTGTGTGTGTTGAAAGGGTTTATGATAAAATGAGTGTGTGTGTGTGTGTAAGAAAGACAGTGGCCCTCATTTATCATACTTGCGTAGAAACGGGCGTATATGTTGGCGTAAGATTATGCTTACACTCCTCTCACCGCCTGATTTATGAAACTGTGCGTACCGTTGATATTCAGGTGTACGCAATATCTGCCCTTCATAAATGCCGCGGCTGAAAACACTCGTCATAAGAATAACACGCCCATATAAATTCAAGTCTCCACCTCCCCTACGCCCTCATTGTACGACATTGACACATGGAAGCCGGCAAAGAAGAGAAACCAGGGAAGTGGAAAGAAACAAAATTGTTTTATTTGGGAGTTTAAAGAGCGGGATTAAAGACACATTAATAATTGCATGACATTTTGTAATATTTGTATTATTATTTTTATTATTAATGACGCTTAATTGATATTTAGAATAATAATTATTTATTTATTATTATTATTATTATTATTTTTATTATTATTATTATTATTTACTGTTGCCTACATCTAAATTATATGTCTGCTTAATGGTTCGGTTAAGTTTTTTTTAAATAATATTTTAAAATGATGTAGTAACTTTTGTAGTGTGTTTTTCTGTATTTACATACAGTTGTTTGTTAGCTAAGATCCAGTTTCATACGGAGCTCCGGATATAATTCAAATTAACAATTTGTTTCCAAGACATCCACATGTTTTACTAGGCTAATTCATAATTTGAAGTAATAATAATTGTAATAGAAATGACGAAATATTATAATAATTAATCCCAAGGAACAAACTGTTGAATATTGGGAACGAATTTTATATTTATGGCCATACTTTAGACTAAATAAGAAAAATAAGTGTCCATAATGTAGCATAAAAGATAGTTCGTGGCAATGATTTTGTCCGCATGTCATCATGATCGGATTTATGGCTCCATTCAACACAAACATTTTACTTTACCTATTCATGTGTAGCTATTTATTTATCATCGAATGGTATGTAACTAGCTTACCTTTTGATGCATTATTACCATGTTTTCGTAGCACATCCTTGTGCTTTCTTGCAATGTGCCGCTTCAGATTCCAGGATGAATATTTGCTAACTTTTACAGTCTCTCCGCACTTCTTTTCAATGTTTTCTTCCTGTCCAATCTTAACTTTGATTTTTACTTTACATTTATGTATAAGGCTTGAATTCCACAACTTATTGCAAGACGTTTTTACAGATTCTCGAACTAGCAAATTATCAAAGGGCGTTCTGGGTTCAACGAGCGCTGCTGAGCGAGCTGACTTTTTAGAAAGGCGCTTTGATGGTAATATTACCGCACCGCTCAAGGCTCCGCTCCGCTCACATGCTTTGCCCTGAAACGTCAGGTAAAGCGCCCAGGCTCTCAACTGAAGGAATACATATGCATACAAATCAAATGCTTTGGTAAAGTCTCTCAAATTAAACATTGAAGTTCATGTTGCATAAAAATAAACACTGAAGTTTGTAATTATTATGTTTTTTTACAGTGGGTCATAATATATCATATATTTTAGTTTGTCAGTGCGTTTTGTGGTGTTAGGAAGTGTTTGCGCATTTCTGCACTAACTCAAAATGTGCGTACACCACCTCCTGAGCAGGCGTAAGGATTTGAGCGTGCCGTACGCCAACGTCCATATTGATAAATCTCAAAGTCACCGTGGTTTTGGGTGTACGCCAGGTGTACGCTGGAATTTTGGGGTACGCACTTTTGATAAATGAGGGCCACTGTGTGTTAAGACACTCACTTAACATTAAACTGATTACACATGAGATTAAATAAGTATTGAAAGTTAGTTTGACTATAAAAAACTGTTTTTCTTCTCTAACCAGCCTCAAAACCAGGGTACAAAATGGCCTATTACTTATTGCTTTTGATGTTTTTAGATGTAAAAACTATGCAAACGTCATGAGTAGACCTCAGACAACAGTATAAAACGACAGAGGAAGGGCACCTTTAAGTATACAAGTTGAGTCATAATAAATAAAGTCAAATGACACAGGGAATAAGTATTGAACACATGAAGAGAACAAGGTGCAAAATGACATAGAAAGCCAGGGGATCACCTAAAAACTGTCAGTATTGAGAGAGAAACCTTGCCCCCTATCAGTACTAATTGATATCAGCTGCTTTAGTCCTGAATTCAATATTTGGCTTGATGGCGACATCTGGTGGAAATGTTGTGTCAATTGGCCACTTAGAAATCCCCTTACTGATGAAAAAAGGCTGATGTGTCAAATACTTATTTTCCCTCGCTGTATTAATGGTGTTGATCAAAGACAAACAGTTTTTTGACTTACTTGTCCTTCTATAACTGATCCATGTTCAAATGTTTTGGGGCCTAAAACTGTGACTTGGCCAATTTCATAAGTGATAGATATACTTTTAGATTCTTCCATGGTGATTTCTGTTAAATAACAAATGTATGAGTTCTTAACATGCCTTAGTAAAATAATACAAAAAACTCAAAATGAAACAGAAATCCAGGCTAATGTATTATCATTGGGAGCATCAAAGTTTGATTTCACATTAATTTTAATCTTTGACATGGCCTAAGTCAATATTAACGATATTAAGGTTATATTTTTACAGACTGTTCTTTACATTATCAAGGATGACCACATAATGTGTGACTGTAACTGGGTTTGCAGGGGCACAGATATCAGTAATAAATACTTTTGGTGACGTATATTCGGGTGAAAAAACACTTCTGAAATTAAAAGAGGTTGGGCTGGACTTTGATAGTTGATTGGATCGTTTGAAGTTTGGTCATGTTGCTAATTGCTGCAATCTTTTCCCGGACCCCGCCCACCTGCCATATCATATGACCGGTGTAGCAGCCGATCCTGTTCCCTTTAGAATGTCTGTTCCCTTCTTGCTTTCTGTACACCCTGCTGTTTTTTCTTAATATTTATTTTCTAGTTTTAATTGTTGTGAGCTGTATATGTTTGTACAAACTCTGCACATACAGTATGCTATACCATTCAAAAAAAAACACCCAGCTAATCTACAATGTCTGCACATGTGCTGTCAGCAGAAACACTTTATCAACTGGAGGGGGAACAGACATTTCGAAGAGAACAGGATCGGCTGCTGCACCGGAAGTAAAGAGAGGGGAGGAGATTTGCGTTTTTGCTTAAAGATTATGAGACCACATAATTTTTTTAAAATAATAAACCTCACAAATAAGTCATTTGTAAAAACAAACAAACACAATATTCCAAAACAAATGACAGTTTTCATTTCAATTTTATTTGGACTTTTAAAGCCCCATTTAGTCATTCTTAGTGGCATACTGTACCAATCAGATGTTTAGATCTGTACAGCTCACCTGTTCCTTCCTCTATTACTTTCACCGCAACATTAAGAGATTCTTTTAGTTGATGCTTTAATGTCATGTTTAGAAATTGCAATGTATTGACGGTATGTGTGGCACAGCCTGTCTCTTTCATCTAATGGTAATAAATAAATACACACATATTGATTAAAGATTGCACATTTTATTGGATGATTGTGTCACTATTTGTGCTGCATTACAAACCTCAGTAGTTTCATTCCAACACAGCCGATCCGTGCCTTTAAGGATGACGTCTCTGAAATGACGGCAGACATTTACCCAAGATTTACCAGGTACAGGCTGTCCATAAGTGTATCTGTGGAAAAGATAAAAAAGCATCAAAAGCAACTGATGAACAGCCGAGTATGAATTGAATAAAATGAATACATTTCCCTGTAAATGAACATCTTTTTCATGTTCTGCATAAAAAAACACTCACTTTCCGCAAACCTCAATTGTCAGTTCCTCTTCACTGACGCTGACCTCCTTGGGTACATTTACGGTTATGTCAAACTTGGGCAAAACTAGAAGTCGAGGGCAGCAGTTATAGTCAAATACTGTATGGACAAATTCATTATGTTTTAAAAAAATGTAAAAGTTTAAACTTACCATACTTTTTCACCTTAAAATTGTGTGTAATCAGTCTTTCACCAATGTGAGCCTTCAGTGTGTAAGTGCCCTGACGGGCTTCAGGGTTTAAATTATAAGAACGCTGCAAAATCCATCGTGTTGAGGAAATATTGGTCCATTGACCGATCCTGTTATTTTGACTGTCCTGTTGAATATCAAAAAAGACATGGTGCATATATTTAATTATATTCTGACTATACATAATTTAATAAGGATATTTACTATATGTGAATAATCAAGTATCTGACATTCAGATTTTAATACGTCTCGTGAATGACTCCATGGGACATTTGTGTTCTTACCTCAAGCACTACTGTACTGTACTGTAAACAAAAAAGCAAGTGATTAAGCAATCTTTCATATGTACAATGCTACACAATAATTTAAAATCAACTATTTGTTTTCTATATTAAACAGTCCAGACCTGTTGATCAAGGGGTACAAAGTTTGTATCCGTGGTAACAATTCTGAAGTTCACTGTGAAAACAAAAATGTACAACCACAGTCCATTAGCATTGCGCCTAAAAAAAACCCAAAGAGTTTGGATATTTTTCCAACTTAAAACTTGACTCTTCTGTAGTTACATCATGTACTAAGACCGACGCCACCTCAGTCAACAATGAGATAATATCATACACCCAGCACAATGCAGTGTTTTTTGCTAGTTTCAGACAGACGTTGCAGTTATCACTTTCACGTCCAGCACCACGCCATTTATATAGCAAATGCATTTTGGCCAGTTTGTGTGCCCATGGGTGTGCTGGTCTGAAAACGATGTGTGTTCAGGTGCATTGGAGTGTTGCTATTTTGAGGCAACTGAAATAGACTGCGCCATTGAACAACTCAAATCTGGTCTAAAGTCTAAAGTCAATTTTTGTTATTTAAAGAGTGAGTTAGCAATATGTGCCTATAAATGGGGCGACAACGTAGACTTTGCTTATTACAGTACTCACATAGATGTGGTAGAAAAAAAGTGTTCAAGCAATAGGGATAATTGCACCCTGTAGAGAATTGTAAAACAAAACCCATTGAAAAATGTGGGGAAGATTCACAAAGTGGACTGCAGCTGGAGTTAGTGCCAGTACGCAAAGACGTTTGCAAGACATGGGTTTCAGCTGTTGCATTGCTTGTGTCAAGCCACTCTTGAACAACAGACAGCGTCAGAAGTGTCTCGCCTGGGCTAAAGACAAAAAGGACTGGACTGCTGCTGAAGAGTCCAATGTTCTCTGATGAAAGTAAATTTTGCATTTTCTTTGGAAATCAGGGTCCCAGAGTCTGGAGGAAGAGAGGAGAGGCACACAATCCATGTTGCTTGAGGTCCAGTATAAAGTTTTCACAGTCAGTGATGGTTTGGGGTGCCATGTCATCTGCTGGTGTTGGTCCAATGTGTTTTCTGAGGTCCACTCAGAAAGGT
Organism: Paramisgurnus dabryanus; assembly: GCF_030506205.2. Classification (NCBI taxonomy): domain Eukaryota; kingdom Metazoa; phylum Chordata; class Actinopteri; order Cypriniformes; family Cobitidae; genus Paramisgurnus; species Paramisgurnus dabryanus. The sequence goes on along the minus strand of NC_133344.1, from coordinate 26,251,074 downwards.
ATACCAGAAAGTTTTAGTGCTTCCTGCTGCTGACCAATTTTATGGAAATGCAGATTTCACTGCCAAAGCTAACAGTATTAAGGACCATGGTATCCCTATTCTTAATTGGCCAGCAAACTCGCCTGACTTTAACACAATAGAAAATCTATGGGGTATTAAAGAGGAAGATGCTATATGTAATATATCAAATTTTCTGAAATACTGATTTTGGGATTTTCCTTATTTGTCAGTTATAATCATCAAACTTAAAGAAATAAACAATTTAAATATATCAGTCTGTGTGTAATGAATAAATATAATACACAAGTTTCACTTTTTGAATAGAATTAGTGAAATAAATCAACTTTTTGATGATATTCTAATTATATGACCAGCACCTGTATTGTATATTGATTAAACTGATTAATACAGTACTCTTTTTCATCCGTATTCATCAATTATTTGGGGTCTTTAAATAAATTACTCAAACAAACAGCGTCTGATCCATGTTTTGCATAGGACTGTGCTGTGTACTGTTAACTGCCTGAATGTCAGTGAATGAAAATATTTTTCACCACAACCCCAAATACTGCACTGATCTTACAGTACAGAGAGCTTTGCATTATTTACTAAAAATAGTCTTTGAAACATTTAAAGCTTACATGTTTGTCCTGGATTATAGATGGGTTTATCAGTCTGGATAAATGTCAAAGGATCGTAATGACTAAACATAACTTTTCTCTCTTCAGTCATCTTGAAAGACTCCCCTTTAATTTCAGCCTTTATTTCCTGCACTGATTCTCCTTCCACCAATGGAGCCTGATGAGAAATAATCACAAACACATCATTAACAAAAATTAAATAAGATGATAATGCAGCGAACATACATTATGATCTTGTTTATTATCATGCAGATTGTTTTGATGTCAAACCTTGAAGTTGAAGCAGCGATGAAACTCTTCATCTGTTTTCTCCTGCAGTAATAATGTGATCTGGTCATCCTTCACTAGATGAACAGTCATTACAAGACTTTCATTGGGCTTCAGGAGACTTGCACACAGTTTAGCTTCAGATCCTGACTGGATCACTGCAGGAAATGTCACCATGAAAGAGCTGTCGAGAGATTCCTCTGATTAAACTCAACAATTAAATTTTTATGTAAATTTTTTCAAATTGCCAAACTGTTACTGCACAATATGCAATGATATGTAGTATCTTAAGAATGTCTTGGTTACAACTGTAACCTCTGTTCCCTGAGATTATTGCATCATGAAATTACACTTTGGAAAAGAATACCACAGTGTTTGCGCATCTGAATAGCCTGTTTTATAGGCGGCAAGTGATGATGTCACGAGTGCAACAGATATCGGAAAATATTTATAAAAGGGAGGCACAAACAACCCATTTTAGCTTCTGGAAGGCAAAGCAAGTGCTACAGGTGCAAAGAGTTCTGGCAATGAGATGAAGCCTCTCATTCCCTATCTCAGGGAACAGATACAGTCATAACCGAGATGTTGTTCCCTTTAGAGGGAACTCAATTCTGCATCATGAAATTACACTTTGGGGAATGAACGCCCACTATGCCATATTGCAGGGCTAGTCAACTGTCGGCCCGCGGTCCAAGTGTGGCCCTCTTAGGGGCCAGTCACACCAAAAGCGTTTATGGCAGTTGCAGGCGCCTTTTTTGAATGATATTCTATGGGCAGGGCGCGTTTGCGCGCTGTTTATGCGCGCCGAGCGCCTTGCAGTTTTTTGCCGCCTGCCGCGCACGCGTTTTTGAAGGAGCGCTGAGAGCGGAGAAGCGCCCGATGTCATTCGTGTCTTTCCATTGTCCAATCGAATGAGGGGAGAGGCGGGCCTTACGTTGTGGTGAGGGAAGTTTACAGTTGCTTTGAAGAACCGGACACCACTCGCTCACTCTCTCCTGTGTGTTGTGCACCTCTCATCCTTAAACAAGGTCAGAGCAAGCGTCCTCTTTTTAAAGTTTCTGCTGATATGACAGTTAACAGCAAAAGAGCGCTCACGCTTCAATATTTGATTGACAAGACAGCTGACTCGGTGGTTGCTTAGCAATATGAAAAGCCGCGTCGCGCTGCTCTTTTTTTTAAAAGACAGTGCGTCGCGCCTTGCGTTTGCAAGCGTTTAAAGCACTTTTGGTGTGACTGCAGCCTTGTCCGGCCCGCGTCATCTTTGGCCGTTTCTCAATCGGAAGTCTGCAGTCTTTTTAAAGTATTCCACTTGAATACTTTAAAAACGATTGATTATTGGTAAATCAATTATAAACTATAAATATATTCGTAGATTAAAGGTTCTTGCGCTGGATTGAGTTTCTCTCCCATGACAGATTTACGATTAAACTGAAATTTCATTACGACTGCCACTAGGGGGCGAACTCCCGACAGTTATATCTGTATGTAATGTACAATGGAAAGGCTGTTTAACCTATATATAAAATAATTTAAAAAAGAAAACATGTAGTGCAATTTTAGTCATTAGGAGAAGAATGTAACAATTAATTAAAGTTAAACAGTTATAAACATAAGAGCTCTGTGTTGATCTTTTACACTTGTACTTTTTTGTGCAATGTTTAATGTTCATAGTTGTTCATAACTATTAACATTTGGCTCTTACATGTTAAACTGCAATTGTTCTTAAATATTAAAAAAAGAAAATATGAGTTTTCAGTAACTAAAAGGCAACTGGATACAAGAAGTGTGCATCTTTTTTGAAAATGCATGCTTTAATTTTTTTATGTACTATAACAAAAGTACACACACACACACATGCTGGTTTTCATGTTTTGTGGGGACATTCCATAGAAGTGCATTTTATACCATACAAACTGTATATTCTATTCCCCTTACCTACCCCATTCCCTAACCCCAACCATCACAGAAACCTTTCTGCTACTTCACATTTTCAAGAAACATCATTCTGTGTGATTTATAAGCTTGTTTCCTCATGGGGACATCAAAATGTCTCCACAAGGTCACAAAAAATGTTTAAGAGATGTTTATACACACATTAGGACATAACCTGGTTAGCAGATAAAAAAGAGAGGTCTAAGATGTAGTACCTCATAAAAGGTATGCAGGACCACCCTGTAACATCACATAGATCTTGCATGGAGGCCCCAGATAGAAAGGCCTGAGAGGATGCCATACTCCTCGTATAATGTGCCCTGATTAGCAGAGGTAAAGACAATCCGCGCACCTCATATGCTTAACTACTAATAGTCTGTTTGGAGGCGGGTTGACCCATATTTAAGGCTCCAAAGCAAACCAAGAGTTGGTCAGGTTTTTACCAAAGAGAAGACGTTCTCTGGCTCATGAAACATTGTTGAGCCGTTACCCCAGATGTTCCATATGGCCAAGAAATCTAAAATTGGCCGAAGCCCTCCATCCTTATAAAATACCGTGTGAATCTCTAGGAGGGAACATATTCGATGCCCTCTTTTTTTAACACACACGCCTGCATGGGGTCCACCTCTGTAACCCTTCTCTTAAGTGAGAAGAAGCCATTGTGTTAGATTTGGTAATTTCCTCCACTTGTGAAGAAAATGTGGTAAAGGAACCAACCTCTCGAGGCTGGGTTTGAATGTGAGATGTACGAGTTTGTTTCCCTGAAGCGACTGATCGGCGGGACAAAAACAACTCGTTTTTATCACAGTATTTTTTTGCTGATTTGTCAGCTATTAAGCCTGTATTGGTAGAGACTAATAAACCGTGATTCGGAAATTAACATGCCCTGAGGTGTTGTAAACGGCAGAGTTAATGTAAATTAAGTGTCAGGATTTCTTAGATGTAGCTTTGTGATTTGCAATGTTAACTGATCTGAGGTCAGCTCTATCCTTGCGTTTCTTATTTTGCGGCTGCTGTCTCGGCCCCTAAGCTCTGTGAGCTTTTGTTGTTGCCGGTATGAGGAACTGGTTGATGGCTGTGGCTGATTTTTACCCGCAGCCTGAAAAGGAAACAATTTCAACACAGAGCCCTCGCTGAATGACAGAAAGCTAAAATGCACTGTTTGTGCCTCCCTTTTATACCTTCCGGAATTGTGGCACTTGTGACGTCATCACTCGCCGCCTTTAAGACAGGCTAGTTTTATAGATTATTCTAATGCCGCTGTGGTGCTCTTCCCCAACGTCTCATTTTATGATGCAGCATCGAGTTCCCTCGAAAGGGAACATGCATTATTTTGTATTAATAATTGACCACATTTACTAAGCCTAATGCTTACGTAATAGTTTTTCCTCATACACTGAAAAATACCAGACAGGAAATACTATAAAATTACACACAACAGTGATGAACAATGTTCCTCTGTAGAGATCATTTAAAGTGACTTACGGCTCGCTTTGTCCATTCACAGAGATGAACAGGAGAAAGAACAGCAGAAGTCCTTTCCAAAAACAACCAGCATTAAGAGCCATGATGATGACTGATCATTCAGGTCATTCAGTGAGTCTGGACTGTCTCTTTTATAGGTCCTTCAAAAACAACCTTATTGACCATCTGATTAATCATTCAACTATGCCGGTAAAACAGTTTTACAGCTTGGACTAATATTAAGACATTTGTTTATTTGAAAACAAATGTGTTTGAGAGGGCTGTTTGAAAAAATCAAAGCAGTGAAACCAGAGTCGTATAATAATAGAGTTACGACACTCACATAGACGTCCGTTGTAAGAATGGAATGCGGAAGAAACAGCGTTTCATGTAGTGACCGGTAGTGACGCATAGTTCCAAACGCAGCACTGAAGCCCATTCATTTCAATGGCACCTGCTGGTAAATCGATGAAATTACCGTTTCTCTTTACATTTTCGGACATTTCATTAATATAGTCAACAGTGATATTTTATGAACTCTGCTGTAGGTAATGATTATCGTTAATAATAACTAGTAAAATTTTTATATTTTAATGAGTTGTGTATAATTTGTGAATAATATAGATTTAATGGTTTAATATTTTATTACTGGTGGCCATCTACTTTATACTTATCTTTTTTATATATTACGAGTAACACTAGGGGGCAACAGCGACAAGCTAAATGCCTTATAAGAAAGTCACACTGCTCCACAATGCTGCTATGTGTTTCATTGTGTTTGGTAAGTAATACGAGTGATGTATCCTCGAAAATCATGTATAATTATATCAACATTTAATGTGAATTTAAAATATGAATTTAGTGTGTTTCTGTTATGCTTCACTGTTACAAATAACCGCGTTGGCGATCTTTTTTTGTGATTTTAATATAGTAAAAGTGTAGGAATTATGTTTTTAGCAGATTGATAGCCATTTATATAGCCATATTTTGGTACAAAAATAAAAGATAAACTGTGTTGCTGTAGTTGGTATAGATAACCACAGTTATATTTGGGTCACAATTAACTGTTTATCTTTATTAACTGATTTACTGTATTTCCATCACTCCCTAGTAAAAAAAAAACGTTATAAACACAGTAAGTATAGTGATCAATTCCCATTACAAGCTAATATTTACCTAAAATAGCTGAAAACCTATGCAAACAGATTGACGCCCTGCTTGGTTTGGAACTGTAGAACGTTACCTGAATCACGTGACCGCGCGGCGGCGAGATCAAAGCGTTTCGTAACTCTGTTATTATACGACTCTGAGTGAAACATTACAAAAGGGATCAGCTTAAGTAAAAACTCACAGTAGTTTAATTTGTGCATACAATAATAAACGTGTAACTGTTTTATGAAAGTGAATAAAACATGTTAAAATAAAGCAATAAGCCCCAAGAAGCAGTGGGTTACCAGTGCATTTTATAACAGCTAAGGGGTGTTGTTAGGCACAACGTGAAACGGAATTCCTAAAACTTCCTTAGCTGTTATAATATGCATTGTAACACCACTGCTTCACGGGGCTTATTGCTTCTATAAAACGGTTACTTCATATGCATAGCAGGATTTCATAAAATAAAACACAGCAAATAAGTGGCATTTATATTACAAATATTACTCTTCCGCCAAAAAAGTAGTTCCTCAGAATCAAGTGTGGCTGCAACAGATTGCAGTTCCCAAGAAACACAGACGCAGCAAAGACACATAGAAAATATGATTAAAGACTGTGGTGTTTATTTTCATAAATCAACATTCATCTAATTTATACATTAACATTTATATTTTGCAACTGTTGAAGTGTGGATCAAATATGGTAAGGTTTAGTCTAATGCCTTCCAGAAAAATGCTTCTTTAAATAAACATAAAATATATCAAATGAAAGAACAGACCCTCAGCTTTCAAAAAAAAAAAAAAAACTGTTTCATCCTATCATCCAGTTCTCTTATTACCTCTCAAATTTTGAGCTAAAAGTTTAGATAATTCCATTGTTTGTGACATACACTGTGTTTTTAGTGTTGAGTGCGTGAATTCATAAAATCTGTTTAAGTTGGGTAAGATCGCCACCTAGTGGATAATAGCGGAAATATGAATTTGAGGTAAAAACTCCTCAGTCTTAATTGACGAGATAACTCAACAATATTTATTGACATTTATCTGGATATCGTCATTAATTGTGCAATTTTAGAAAAATATGATTAAAGGCTGCGGTGTTTATTTTTGTAAATCAGTACGTAGCAACAGTGTTGTCTGAACCATGTGGTTACCGTGATATCACAGCTTAGAATGCGTTTCAACCAATCAGAATGAAGGGCCAGAACTGGACATTTATAATGTTATTTTTTACTGAATTTTATTTGCAGTCAATCGATAGCATCATTCAGTCAACAGCTTGCAAAAGCAAAACCTCAACAGGGGTAAGAAATGATACACATTTTGTCTTCTAAAAACACTCTTACACATCTTCATACACATAGACTCTGACTTTTGACCCTGTTTAAGCAAATAGGACTCTGCCTGATAATTAATGTCAAGATGCATGCACACCCACTCAGAGATATTGTGGCCTTTCAAAGCTTACCACAAAGGTGTTTGTCGGTTAACATTAAATGTAAATACTTATTGTACCTAAGAAACTGAGTTTATTTTCTGAACTATCAAACTCACATATTTGATATGTATTTTTCTGTCGAGGTAGAAAAAATACCATTGTAATAAGCAATACCGTGCATTTTGACGTCCTTAAATTGCTTAACTTTATATGTACCTGCAATTCTAAGCAATCATCGCAATATTGGTTTTAGTAGTTATCCTGAACCCTGCTCTGTTTATCTTAGCTGTGATTCTTGGATTTGAGTTGTGGTTTTATTTGGCCATTGGATTGATTTTTTAAATCTTGGTTTCCAAATCTGACTGTATGTTAGCATTAAAGATGACGGTCTGTACGGATCTTAACCATGCATAGTAAACAGGTCAATGACATGCATTTTTTTGTCGAGGGCTATTATTTACTATAAATATAACTTGACACAATTATGACTGGTGTCACTTTATTCTATAAAACATGTAGTTTAAATACATTTTAAGTATATTTTTAGCCTATATCTCAAAGTTGTAAAATAGCAGGCGGGCCAACTATTCGTATACAGATTAATAGTTTAAGACAACTATTTAAAATGTTGTATTAAAAATTCAAAAAAAGTTCCTTTATTTTATGTTCAAAAAATTTTCTTGACTTTGGCGTTTGTATCGCATGACATTCCAAACAACATGGTATATGCATATAGCGGCAACCTATAACCACTGAGGGGCGAAGTATCGGGAAGAAGCATTTGCTGATGCGCTCCAGTTGTTCTTTGATGCTATTTATTGTTGCGACATTCATGTATACAGACAAACGAAAACAACAAACTCATAAACAAAAACGCATACAATGATGCAAAACATGTGAAGACATAACGTACTTTTAACTGATGATGAAGTCCATGTAAAGCCACATTAATAGACCAATATAAAGTTCAGGTTTTATGTGGATAAGTTTTACGTGGCAAATTTTTACGGTCAACAGAAAGTAAGCTTTCCCGCTTACTTTCCCCCTGTTCCAATACACACACACACACTAACAAACAGGAAATGGAATGAAATACTTATACAGGTGAACCAACCTAGTGAAATACCATGACCCGGAAGTGCATACTCAAATTACATAATAAAGGTTCAAACATATAGTGCACTTACAATGCATTTGATGAGAATGGGTAGAATTTTAGCAAGCATTTATATTTTTAAGCATTTATATTTTAAAATTTTAGAAAATATTTTCACCCACAGTTCTATTCTACATTGTTTCACACCTTGTTTTTGAAACACTTTTCAGTGTTGAGTGTCCTCTATAATCATTTCGCTAAATGTTGGATTATATGGGGTGGCAGACTGAAGAAGTTGTGCTATTTTCTTTTCTGTAGAAAGGTTGGGTGTTTTGAAGCCAAAGTGAAGTGACATGAGATTTAATTCAATGGAAACCATATTTACACTGTCTGAATTGCTTTTCCACTGCACCAGCACCGCCCAACAAGAAGTTAGCCATTTTTAATTTTGTGTAAAGTGCATAAGGTAAACGTTTATAGGGGATGCATGTTTAAACGATTATCATGCCAAAACAATGAAGCTGCTAAATTTAAAACACACTTTTGATACTTTTTGATAACAATTTGACATAAGGCAAAAGGGAAACGTGTGTCACACGTGTGTTACACGTGTGTCACATTTTGAGTGAGTTATCAAAACTACCGTATGTTTGGTCATAGTGTGTTAAAATACCCCACTGATATTATTTACCCACTTAAAGGAATATTCCTTTTTCTTAAAAGAAAAATCCAGATAATTTACTCACCACCATGTGATCCAAAATGTTGATGTCTTTCTTTGTTCAGTCGAGAAGAAATTATGTTTTTTGAGGAAAACATTGCAGGATTTTTCTCATTTTAATGGACTTTAATAGACACCAACAATTAACACTTAACTCAACACTTAACAGTTTTTTTCAACGGAATTTCAAAGGACTATAAATGATCCCATACGAGGCATAAGGGTCTTATCTAGCAAAACGATTGTAATTTTTTACAATAAAAATAACAAATATACACTTTTAAAGAGCACAAATTCTCGTTTAAATCCGGTCGTGATGCGCCAACGTGACCCCACGCAATACGTCATGACGTCAAGAGGTCACAGAGGACGAACGCGAAACTCCGCCCCAGTGTTAAGTGTGGAGAAAGAGGACCGTTCCTACGTTGTTGTATGTCAACTGATACTAATCAATGTCTTTGTGTCAGTTTATTGTTTACAATGGTCTGCAAATGTGCGTTTTATATATGTAACACGTGACCTCCCTACGTTACTACGCATTTACGTTAGGTCGCGCTGGACCGGATCTAGACGAGAAGTTGTGCTTTAAAAGTGTATATTTGTTATTTTTATTGTCAAAAATGACAATCGTTTTGCTAGATAAGACCCTTATGCCTCGTTTGGGATCATTTAGAGTCCTTTGAAACTCTGTTGAAAAAAACTGTTAAGTGTTGAGTTAAGTATTAAATGTTGGGCTCTATTAAAGTCCATTAAAATGAGAAAAATCCTGCAATGTTTTCCTCAAAAAACATAATTTCTTCTGGACTGAACAAAGAAAGACATCATCATTTTGGATGACATAGTGGTGAGTAAATTATCTGGATTTTTCTTTTAAGAAAATGGAATATTCCTTTAAATGTGGGTGCCACCACCTAGCAATGGTGACTTTCTAAGCAAACAAACAGGAAATGACATTTCCTGTCAGAAAATTTTCTCTGATGACATAATGTGTTTACAAACAAAATTACTTGAGACCGTGCTCTTTGTGGTTTTCCGGAACATTATTCCAAGCTCTCTGATTTTCAATGACATTAATAATGCAATGTTACAGCACATTATATAAAGGCAACGTAATGGCGTATAACAGCCGCAATACATTAGGAAGGACTGCTTGTGTTTAAGTTGCCTCTGACTTTTATGAAAACTACTTGTTTTATAAATGAACATGTAATAATTCTTTATTTTCTCCCCATGCCTATAGCATTTCAGTTATATTTTACTGTATATCTCGGTCTTCTGTTATTGTCTTTTTAATACGTGGCTGCATCTGGAAGTGCTTGCAAGGCTGTAGCAAATCCAACCCACTATCCCCCTGGGTCATTAAGAAACAAAATCAGATTACCATTGATCTGTATCATTTGAGCCCTGCCTACATTACATGTTGTTCCACTATACTATTCTCAAATATCTGATATCAGGACCACATGCAAAACTTGAAGTTTTAAACATTAGGTAACAATGATTAAAGGTAAGAGTGTTTACAGTATTTATTAAATCTGAAAAAAAAATCTGATAGTTTGTTGGAAGGTTTTTAGTCTTTGACCTGTTGCAGTTCTAGTGTTTAACATTATCCCTAATTCAAACTATCTGTAATGTAGCAAATAGCTCATGTTTGAACTTTACAATGATCTTGTTCTGTGTTTCCCCATTCATGTCTCTTATTTTGAAATGTTGTTCTGTCTGCCATGTTTTGTAGTCTAAAAACATGGGTCGTTTCTGTATGCTATCTGATCGGTGTCGGTTGATCAACGCATTAAATGTATCGATCGGTACTCTATGAAAGCTCATGAACCGATCTTTCCATTTACTTTTGTCATCAAATGGCTTCCGAATGCACAGTTTGAGACCAACTATATACAGTGCACGCATTTTGATAACCTGTTGCTCATGTGCGTTTTTGGAGTTCTCTCTGCCTTTACAGAGATACTGTATTTGTATTTTTCAATGAGGGCGACGTGCGGCGCGGCGCGTCTTCACATCCCCATCAAACAGCATATACAAAATATCTATTGTGGACATATTGCATCTTCTCGCTGAAAGTTTATTTGCATGCATTTAAAAGTTTTGAAAATTTAAACTTACAATACTATGTCTTTTCTTTGGACCGACTTGTAACTCGCTGCATTCCTAGTTTGAGCATTTGTGGAAAAAATTGACAGAAAATGCAAGCTTATTAAATAATACAGATGAATAGCAAATCCAGGGATGCAAACTAATTAGCTTTATTTTTTTGGTTTAATTTAAAAATTAAATTTAGATTATTTGCCGTAATATGCTATTGCTAAATGTAAGTCAAGCAAATAAACAACAGATAGTTTATTGTATGGATAGTATATCCAAAAATAGTGTATCTATAAATAGACCTGTGTTTCCTCATCAGGTTAGCAAAGTCCATTCTCACACATTTGGTCTTTTCTGGTAGCTTTTCAGTAAATTAATTTGTTCTCGATATTGATTTATAAAACTTAAAGTGAGAGATCTTCACCCATATGACAAAAAAAACACAACAAAGTGTCAGGTTTAACCTTATTTTATGTCATGGTTAGATGTCATTGGCAGATAGTTCAAATACATTATTATAGGCTATAATAAATTTAATTTCCTAAAAAGTATAAGTAGCATTCATGTTGGCCCAGTGTTCTTTGGTGTGTTGTGAGAAGGGTGTGGTGGGCCGCTTTGGCCCCTGCTGCCTGTACAGTAACATATTTCATCTCTCAATAATATTAAAGAGAAAATCACTCTCTGCTCTTGACTGAAGAAATTTTTTGCTTAATTAGAATTAGTGTAGATTTCATTAATACAGTGAAAACTGTAAAGTGTTTTCTTTTTATTACTTTTCCATATTCACTGAAAAAAATGATTCATTCAATTTACTAAATTTTTTTGAGGTAAGTGGTGCAATCAATTGAATTAAACTACATGTATACAAAAAAATAAGGACTACAACACAAAAGAAAAACTTTTGTTTAAATGCAGCTTAAATAAATTGATTGCAACCACTTACCTTAAAAAAATTAGTAAATTGAATGAATAATTTTTTTCAGTGTTGTTAAATTGCTCTTTGTAGGATAATTATTTGGTATGCTTATTTATTTGATTTTCTATTAAAACAATAATTTAGGCTACCTTATTACTGTAAGTAATATAACAAAGGCAACTTTATCTAAAAAAAAGGATTAACAGTGACTTTCAGTCATCAAAAAGATCCATACAGCATACATCATCAAGCCTGGTTTATTTAAGTTAACTGAACATTACATTTACAAGTCATAAGCATATGATTAACTAGGAATAATAGTCAACTTTATAATTGTTCATATTCTGAAATATGACAGTCTGACGTATAGAAATGCGACCTCCGGAGGTTGTAGCCTTCCGATTGAGAAATGGCCAGTGTACAGTATAGTTCTTTTTTTATTGGTCCTTGTGTTGATTTTGTTTCCATGGTGTGTCTTGTTATTCCTGATTACTTTGTGTGTGTTTATAGGCCAGTGTTTCAGTTGTCCTGTGTTGTATTTCTTCTGTAACATTGTTTCTGGTTCTCTGGTCTGTGTATGTGCGGATTATCTTGTTTCATTTAAAAGAACTATATGCATTTGGATCTGCTGCATTATTATAACACAAAGTCACCTCATTATGTTTCTTTTATTGTTATATGTATTTGGTTTGTGTCATTTTTGAAGACCAAAAGGGCCTCAGATATTTTCAGCTCTATAAAATGGAAAATTCTTCAGAATTTTAAACATTTCTTGCATTAAAGTATTTATTTAAAACCTCTTTTGAATGTAATGAAAACATTTCATCTAAATACTTAAAACAGCTACCGGTGTCTAATTTAAAATAAACTCTTGATTTTTTGATTATAAGTGTTTTGTTTTATTTTTGCACAGAGCGCCGTTGGAATATTGCTTTTATAATTGCTGTATCCCTGTTGTCAGGTAAGAAACTTCATGCCAGCAGCACTGCACAGGAAAATCTTCTCATTCAGTCATCATTCTCTGTCTCTTTGCCTTTGCTTAAAAATGTAATTTATACAAAATAACTTATTTACCATCATATAATTCCAAACCCATATCTCTTTCATCCTTCTGTAGGCCATCAGGAGACATTTTACTTAAAGAGAATTAAATTATGAAATGAAAATTTAGTAAATATTACTTTTTTGCATTATATTTTAGGTTATCTGAAGCTGAAGTACAGTTTCATGTAATGAAATGGTTTTCTGAAAATCTTAAAAGAAGTACAAAAGTTGTCACTGGGATGGTACAGGAGCAAACCCCATCCTAAGGACAGCCAAAACTTTACTGAAGTTTATTGTGCGTTGATAACTCCAAAAGATCACCATAAGAGCTAACAAACAAATGCAAAATTCGTATCAGCATTTTACCTATGAACACTTTGACTGCATTATTGTTACAAATATAACACAGTATGAACAGTTTACATATAAACATACGCACATTATGCCCTTTAGGAGGTGCTAACAAAATATAGACCTTAAGGAGCTGATATGTGCAGCGATTGCTTTTTCACAACTGTCATCCATGACTGCCAATTTACGTTGAGTCACGTTTTTCACAAGATTTTTTAAGATGTAACATAAATCTTTGGTGTTCCCAGAGTACATTTTATGTAAAGTTTAAGATCAAAATACCATATAGATCATTTATTATAGCATTTTAAAATTGCCACTTTGTAGGTGTAAGCAAAAATGTCCTGTTTTGGGGTGTGTCCTTTAAAATGCAAATGAGCTGATCTCTGCACTAAATGGCAGTGTTGTGGTTGGATAGTGCAGATTAAGGGGTGGTATTATCCCCTTCTGACATCACAAGGGGAGACAAATTTCAATTTGCTATTTTTTCACATGCTTGCAGAAAATGGTCCCTTCCTAACGCAATTGATCATAACCAAACTCAAGAAAAAGAAAAAATTCAATAAATAAAAGGATGTTTTAAACTACAATGAAGATGTGGTCTCAACAAATGAAAGGATAGGATTCCATGTGTTATAAGATGAATTAACAGAATCCCTACTGGAGTGAGTGTGTATACCCTGTATAGCTTACATTCACCTTCTAATTGGTTTGATTTTATATGAGAGGGAATACATTTTTGTGGACTATATTGTATGTTTGTTTGCCTATAAGAATATATTAACTGTTTGTTTTCTTTCTTAGCTGTGTTTTCTGCAAAAAAAGCTGATTTTGGAATACTCACAGCATGTCTCAATAAAAACCGAAGCCTCGTAATTCAGTGTTCTTACCCAGCTTGTGACAACACAGTCTTTAATTGTGACATTTACGAATTTGAAGGCAACACGCAAACTCTCATTGGCACCTCAAACAAACAAATGGTAAACAAAAATATTGTATACTTAAACAATTCAGCCGAATGCCAACTCACTATCAAAGATAATGTAATTTATCATAACAAAATTTACAAATGCCTTTTGTCACGGAGAACAAGTAAAGAAGAGAAGAACATCACAGTGAAAAACCCTGGTAAGATAAAAAGTTTGTGTCAAATGAATGACTTGATTTCATATAAAGTATATTTTATAACGCAGTGCATCACACATAAAAACATTTTCATTTCCAGATAAACTAAAGGCTTGTCCTTCAAGTGGGTTGTTCCTACATGGGGTCTCAGGATTGCTGTGGTCAATCGCAGTTGCTTTTTATCAAGAGGCTTACTTCTAAATGGAAAATTCTTCTCTATGTCAAGCTGATGATACTGAAACAAAGATGTGTACACCTATAAACCCACATACACTTTGTCTATATGCTGAACCATTATGCATGCATGTATATATCCTGTTTGGTGAAAAAAAATATCAAAGATTAAACTTTAGCAAAACAATAATTCAAGATGTTGATAAGTTTAGAAAGTGTGCTTTTTATAAACAGTATATTCAAGCTACAGCAAATGTTTTTGGCCGTTTGGCCTTGTGGACCTTAAACATACTCTTAAAAGAATCTTAAACACTCTTTGTCTTTAGATTAATTCTACTACTAATGTCCAACAGTAAACATGCATGCATTATAGACAAAGTCAGTAATTTTGTTCTAAAAAAGAAAACAATATATATTTGTGTCATTTAAAATAACATGTAAAACTTATAGTAAAATCAACACATGACAAATATTCTTTACTGTCTTGCCATGTATTCACATAAACAGTCTATTGAATTGTTTGTGAATTATTTATAAACATCTCCACATTTTGTATAATATAACTTTTAATGGTGTTTGTTCACCTGCTGGCATAGCCCAGGGGTTACTACTGCTTGTTTTTTGAAGTACAATGTCTTACTGAAGCTGCATTTTTTTCTATCGCTTTCATAAAACTTTCAAAATAAATTGTTTGTAAGTGAATTTCTATGTAATTATATTATACAGTATAGCTTTAAATTGTCCACTCACTGGCATGGACCAGTTTATTTTCTGCTCAGATTTCTTTGTTGTGATCCCTTCATTGTGTAGGTATTAAAATACAATGCATTTTCAGATACAAAAACATTTACACACACAGCTCGTCCAAAACAACCAACAAATACACTAAAAAGCCTGTACATAACATTTAGCCTGCTGAACTAGATTAGAGCAATCATGTAATTATTATTTTCACCAGCAGAGGGGGCTGCGAGAAACCCTGATTACTTTCTAAAGTCTTTTTGAAACTTCTAAATCATTCTTCACAACTGTGTACAAGTAGTAACTTCAACGATATCTCATGGCAATTCGTATGTATTTTAGGATGTGGCTAATTCGTATTAATTCGTACAACTACATTCGTCCATTTTTACGATTTGCCTTGAACAATTTGCCTGTCAAAGAGTGCAGAAGTACAAGAGGGGAAACTCTCCTTCGTTTTTGGCATCAGTCACTAGGTGGCGCTTCAGTAGCGCGGCCGCCATTTTGGAATGAAAATTCTCAGAGCCAATTCATTCTCAGCGAATCTCACAGCCAAATCAGAAGCGCAATAGTAAGTTTCTTAAATTAAAATGTTGTTCACTTGCTACACCTACACGAAACGCTGTATTGTCTTGTATGTATGTGTTGATTTGTTGTTGTTATCAGTTGTGGAATCTAAATAGATACACATTTGAGCTATTTTTTTCTTGCTTTATTATGTAATTATATTTTATGCTATTTTACACATTTACTACTATTATTAGTTACCAACTCCACTATGTAGGAAACATATTTTGTACATATTAATCCCCTGGATCCCGCTACAAACATTATAATTATAGAACATGATGCATTGTTCTGTCTGTTATCCTATAATTGCCACTTTTGGAGAGTGGCTGTGTTTTTTTTTACTTAATCCATTTCGAGCAATTCAGATGTATATGTGTGTATATGTGTATGTATATGGAGCCAAAATATTATGTGTGGATGAGTTTATGTCGGTATGTATCTATGTAAATTAAATTAGCCTAAATAAAAGTGGAAGACTTGTCTAAATATTCTGTAAAAAGGGATTAATGATCGCTGGTCTGATTGTATGTTATTCTGTGTAATCATCATTCAGTTTGAATTGAATTTGATCTTTTAATGTACAAGTAGCTGATATTGCCATTACTTCTAGTTGACTCCCGATTCGCTTTCATTCCAAAATGGCGGATTCGTGGGGCTGCTGCTGGGCGCTGGTGATGCAATGTAACGTTCTATTGAGTTTCCTCTCTTGTACTTCTCAGAGCCATAGATATCGTGAATCGTGGTTTTGAAGTCGTAATTCACGAGCTCAAAAACCTGCCTGGAACGCAGCATAGCTCTGGGTTTTTTTTTTATTGCAAAAGCAATAGCTCTGGTACTTCTACACTCTTTGACACTGTGACGTTGGAGTTAGGGGCGGGGTTTCGATATTGTTTTTATGATAAATGTAAGTTTTTGCCCGATTAATTTCGTACGAATTTATAAATGTTATATCTGTGCATTGTATAAATAAATAAAGAATTAACTATAAAGTACCCTGTTTTTCATTTAAAGAATCTAGTAACCTTACCTTAGCATAGGTCATTTAGGAGGATATGTCATTTGTGATTTTGAACCTCAAAATATCTTATACATTTTAATAGTATAATAAAAAATAAAAGCAATCACTTATCTTTATTTATCACTGTTGGCTAGTGACAGAAATAGCTAGAAACCCTGAATCAGTTAAAACAATAATATCTATATAATAGACCTTGGAAAGTAGAAGAACTTTTACTAGAATACGTTTCCAATATCATTTTACAATAACACAAAATAAAAAAAGTTATATTATTAAAAATAAACCCATTTAAAAATCTTGCTAATTTACCTGTAGTTTTATAAACAAAATAGGTATGTTACTTCCGCGCTGGCGTAGCTCAGGGGTTACTTCTCACTAAAGTCACTTACGTTAGGTCTCTGGCGTTGTATCGAACCCCGGGCACTGTCCAGTGTTTTGTTGAAGCTACTTGATTAATTAATATATAGAATATAAAGAGATATACATATGTAGGAATATATTTAATATATTTATAAACTGTGTGTTATTTTGTATATGTATATTATTTTAGTCATACAAAAATTTTCCTATGTCAGAGTATGACTAATTGGCAGTTATAACTTTATTCAGGTTATGGGATCGAGCTCCAGGCAGAGTTTAGTGTTTTATTTTTCAATATGATGACCATTATAATTTTTCGTCAGTATGTGTTCATCATACTGTACATATATAGCGTTTATTACCACTTTGTCACTGCACTTTGGCACAAGTTGGCACGGTGAAAAGTTTACAATATCATCTTAACAGTGCTCTTTAATATAACAAAATGAAAAAGTTTTGTTATTGAAAATAAACCGCTTTAAAAATATCTTATTTAATAAAGCATCTGCGCTGGTGTAGCTCAGGGGTTACTTCTACCACAGCAGCCGCTATGCTAGGACTCTGGCGTAGTATCGAACCCCGGGCACCGTCTAGCGTTTTGTTGAAGCTATTTTTAATTTATTAATATAAAGAATATTATGTACATTTGTCAATTGTCGTATTTTTGAGTATTCGTATATGACCATTATAACTTTTCGACGGTAGAATGCGTTCATTATATACAATATAATATATAATGCACTATACAATATGGCGTTTAATGCTGTTTTGTTACTGCACTAGCATAGCCCAGGGGTTACTTCAATTCAAACGTGTTGAATTCATCCTGTAATAGGATCGAACCCCGGGCGCAATCTAGTGTTTTGTTAAAGCTGCATTTTTTAATCACAATTATACGACTTTAAATATAAACTGTTTATAAACGGTTTGCCAGGTACATACAATTTAAAAACTTCAAATGCTGTTTAGCTTCGCATTGTATAGCGCAGGGTACTTCATACTAAAGTGAAAGTAATGTTGGGTTTTCTTCCCGTCTCGTAATCGAACCCTGAGTGAGCGCTCATAGTGAACTGACCTTGGCTTAAATAATAAATACACAAAGCCGCAATTTACACACTGCACAAAGTATTGCTATGTTGCTGTTGCGTTTCCTTTGTATTTACACCCTTTTGACCAGCAGACGTCGTTAGCGTGCCGAGAATCATTTTAAACAGCTGTTGATGTTAGAAAGCATCTGTTTCATTCCATTACGAGATGAACCTGAGCTAGTCCATTCCGTACTTTAGATTGAACAAGAGAATACCCTGTTTACAAGATGATTATTTAGTGGAAATTCGGTATAAATTTGATAGAATCATACTAAAGTTTAGTCATACTAAACAGTAATGCTGTTTTTATTGAACTTCAACAAAACAGTAAAAGTACAGTCTAAACTTCAAAACATATCACGAAAAACACAGAGCCAGGGTTTAGGCAGGTCTTAATGGGTTACTTTTTAATACGTTTTACTGTATTTGTGAAAATAATTTTTTGTATCTAATTATTATTCTGAAACTCGACTACTGTGTCTCCCAGTAATGATGTCATTATGTTTTCTGTGCGCATGCGCAAAATCTCATGTATGGGTTGCAGCGGTTGTAAACAAAGCGACACAGTAAACGGTAAGCCGTGAATTAAATTCTGTGTTTATTCTGTTTCTTTGCGGACTTTATTATAAACTGATCATAACAAGGTGCAGCTAATTTATTCCTGTTTTAATGTGCCTGACCAGCCTATTTAAACTAGCTAGATAGCGCTAGAAGCTAGCTGTTCTCTCTATTTTTCATTAATTTGAATAATCAGTCTTTGCAGTTTTATTTAAACTGTGTGCCTCCAATAAAATATTTTTATATCAATGACTGAAGTGTAACACAAAATATGTCTTAATGTATCATAATTGAGTACTAAATATCTAAATTATTTGCTTTTGGTGTTTAATTTACTCTCGTGATTTGTTCTTTATTAGAACCAGTCAGTAAAGGTTTGACCAAACAACAGGAAGTGAGGACATTTGGATTGTTATACGGACTGTGGATATGAAAGGGTTTGTACCTAAAGTATTTCTGTGTCTTCATTAATGACCTTAATTGTTAGATTTATAATTATCTGTATTGTTGTGCCTTAAATACACTTACATCCTATACTGTATAGCTACATATCTTTATTTTGTCCTAATGTAAAGTACTGTATTTTCAGGCAACAGAAAAGTTCTGATCCTGATGTCAGTGTCATTGAAGAAGGTATCAGATAAGACTTTAAACTATAATCAGTAATGTTTTTTTAAAGATTCAGTAAATATTTTGAGAATTGATGTCTGTTTTTATTCTTAGGGGCAGTTGCCACTGCGGAGGACCCATCAGCAATCACAACTATTCAGTCTGCTTCTACATTCACCTCCGAGCAGCCGATTAAATATCTGTTCAAGACCGAGGGAACTGGGGGGCAGGTAGGGGAGCTGTACCCTCCCACAGGGCAGGTAGGAGGGGAAGATTCAAAAACCTTAAATGAGAAATTATGCCCTGTCTACATTTTCAGCTGGTATTTACTCGGAGCATTTTCTGTGACCACTTGCGATTTTGTAGAGGGGAAGATCTGATTTCATAAATACATAAAAGTGCAATAGTTCAAAAAAAATGTTGTTGTTAATCTTTAGTCATACCACAAACGTAACATTGAGACCTGTGCTGATTTCAATATGCATGCTTCATAATTTCTAAATTAATTAATTAAAGCAGATGTTTCTTTTTAAAGCCATTTACCAGTGTCTGTATGTATATGCTAGGCATATCCTGGCATATAATATATTAGATAAGATGTTCTTGTAGGCTTTTCTAAAATTTTTAGTGTTTCATTTTAAAGCTGTATCTAACCAAAATAGTCCCGTACCCTTGCATTGAGGCAGTGGGTGATTGACAAGAATGTTGTCCTAGCTATTATAGTAAAAAAGAAGCAGACATATGTGCATTTTCGACCATTTCTAATGTGATTTGAGTGATCTGATCACAAAACATTTGAATCTTGTTTATACCTGAATTTAACATCATAACAGTGTGTAAACCAATATCCCACTTAGATTTGTCTTTCAGATAAGAAAGCTATCTTGTTTTATCTTTAGATATCTACTGAAGACATGCAGAAGACTTCTCAAAGTTTTTCTTACATAACAACAATTGAAGAGCTCAGATGCAAAACCTTCTAAGTGCGTCTGACATGTTTTCTTGTTAATTATCTTAATTTTATCAGACTCTTTATGGATTCTGCCAACAAACTGAATGGCAGGGATTAAGCAGATTTTGATTGAGGTGCCGGCTTTTGCATGTGGGCTCCTCAATTTGTCCTTCTAATTTTTCTTCAGGTTACATATCGAGTAATACAGGTTGCGGACGGACAGCTGGAAGCGCAAGCGGACGGTGCAACGGCTGTTAGTGTAGTGACTGGGTTTCCTGCTACAACACAACCTGTTACACAGGTGGAAAAATCACATACTATTAAACCTGACATAGATGAGGTACATCTACAACTTGACGTAGTGCTCACATTATTCTGGTGTCATGTGTTTAGGCTGTGTTTTCTCAGTCAGAGGGTTTAGAGGGAGATGGTACAGAAACCCATTACACTTATTACCCTGCTACCATCTCAGATGCTGCAACGGGCACTATGGTGACCGGTGTTCAGGCCTCAGATGCTCTGCTCAGTCACAGTGCACCTGGAGGTAAATTGTCTCAAATATTGTCTTGCTCTAATACTTATAGGAATTGCTTAAATATTAATTTTTGTTTATTTGCTTCCTTCTTTAGGTCAGTTGTATGTTATGATGTCACCACAAGAGGTCCTTACTGGAGCCAACCAGAGGTCTATTGCACCTCGTACACAACCTTACAATGCGTAATGTTGCCTTTTCAAGAGTCATTTTTGCATCTTTAATATCAAGTTTATTTGCATTATATTATTTTAGCACGTTATTAGCAGACCCACGCGTAATTTGCACCAACAAAACATCATAGAAAGCTGTCCATCATTCACAGTTACACAGATTCTCTGTTCATTGCATGTTTTTAAGTAAACATCTTGGCTAATAATTGAATGCTTTCAACTATCATTTAGAGTATGCTCAGCAACTGAATTATACTGCATCATCGGTACCTCTAGCATATTTGTATGCAAATTGCAAAGGATCATAAACATCACTCACATAATTACTGACAGCTTAGTTTAAAGATTCCGACTTGGCCTGGAAGCTCCATGTATTAGTTTTAATTCAATACAATTCACCTATTTTTTTGTGACCCTGGACCACAAAACCAGTCAAAACCAAGATACAAACATTTAAAAAATGAAATCAGAAGGTGCAAAAAATCTAATTATTGAGAAAATAACCTTGTTGACCAAATGAAGTCCTTAGCAACACATATTACTAATGATAAATATATTTTTGTATATATTTACAGTAGAAAATAAACACAATATCTTTACTTAATATCCTAATGATTTTTGGCATGAACAAAATTGATCATTTTGACCCATACAATATATATTTTTAGCTATTGCTACAGATATACCCGTGCTACTTATGACTGGTTTTCTGGACCAGGGTCACATTTAATACTTCAATCAACAGTTGTTATAATGTAATTTTCATCTTTTGCAGTAAGACAGAAGGACCAAGAAATTCAAGAGATGAGAAAAGACGAGCACAGCACAATGAAGGTAAGAACTTTATTTTGATATAACAGGAGATGATTAGTAATTGAAGAGTGCAGGTGCAAAACCCTTCAAGTACGTCTAAAATGTTTTCTTGTAAATTAGCATTTTTTTTAAACATATGTTTATTGTTAATAATTTCACTTTAATGGCAATGAAAAGGTTATTAGTCAG
Source organism: Paramisgurnus dabryanus (assembly GCF_030506205.2). Lineage (NCBI taxonomy): Eukaryota > Metazoa > Chordata > Actinopteri > Cypriniformes > Cobitidae > Paramisgurnus > Paramisgurnus dabryanus. The sequence goes on along the minus strand of NC_133344.1, from coordinate 26,229,051 downwards.
TTATTGAAATGACATATTTTCAAAAATGTCACTTTAGTCATTTCATTGGTATATAACAAATATTTGTCTTTTGCTGTGAAACCCTCTTGGTGCATGCAAGTTTTTTTTTGGCAAAGACCTGCACTTCTTAATAAAGTAAAGTTTACTTCTTTGGTATACAGTTGCAAAATCACAAAAGTTCGAGAGGCAACCTTCTGATCTCTCTGATGAAGCCCATATGGAAGTAACTTAAACTGGAATTCATTGACAAGCCGCTTGAGGCTGGCTCCAAAAGGGAGTCAATTCCCATAGACCTCTTTTTTGTAAATCATCTTTAAAATATAGAAAGCCTTAAAGTTATTTAAGATTTATAAGTTATCAGTTGATATGAACGCTGATTATTTCTCTATTTACAGTTGAGCGAAGGCGCAGAGACAAAATTAATAACTGGATTGTTCAGCTTTCAAAAACAATTCCAGACTGCACGGTGGATTCCACAAAAACAGGGCAGGTATGTATTAGTTTGTATAGTTATAACATATTGCAGCAAGAAGCATTTGATTGTGTACAGTGGCGGCTCGTGACTGCTCATCCGAGGGGCGCACATTTAAAATAAATGTTCGAAGTGTCGTGTGTGTGGTTCCTTTTTTCAAAATATGTGTTCTGCGTGTCGAGAGATCCTGTGTGCATCAAGTGTTTTGTCAAAATAAGTGCCTGCTGCACAAGCGTCAAAACTGTTATGATAAAAGAGACGCTCAGGTTCACAAAATAAACGCAAGACACTCCCTTAACAGTTAACTCTGATTACGCATGAGATTATGCGAGTATCTGGCAAACGCAAGCATCTCTTTTATCATAAACCCTTTAGACGCATCTGCAGCTGGCACTTATTTTCACAAGACACGTGATGCACACAGGATTTCTCGACACGCAGAACACATATTTTGAAAAAAGGAACCACACACATGACAGGAGGCTACATACATGTTGTGACGAACTTCGCATTGAGCGCCCTTGAAAAAAGGGGTCATGATTTTAATGTTGTTATTTTACAGAGTAAAGGTGGGATCCTATCAAAGGCCTGTGATTACATTCAAGAGCTACGACAAAGTAACAGCCGGTTAGGAGGTGAATTGAACAACCTTGATGGGTTGAGAATGGATAATCAGTTGTTACGACAAGAGGTATTTAATTTATTTATATGTATATTTTAAAATAGCAGCCTAAAACTTGTTTTCATGTGTACATTTATCTTTCTTCCTATCTGCCTTTCATGATTTCATATAATTTTGTTGCTTTGTCATTTTTTTCTAAAGATGGAAGATTGGAAATCTAAAAATCAAATTTTGAGGAACCATCTTCGACAGCATGGCATAGTAGCAGCAGCAAATGCAGATCCCCAGTGAAAAGTTTTAAAGATGTTTTTGTTAATAAAAAAAACAACACTAGAAATTCATAAGAGAGAGAGCTTTGTTTTCTAAACAATACATAATGCAGGACTTTTTAACCAACGATATTCGGTGATGATTCTCACTAAGTAAGGATCTTGCCTTATGTACATATTTCTTTTTTCCAGACATTAATGTATTTAGGTTTGTTTTATGTACTATGAGAGCTTGAAGGAATTTATTCACTTTTGTACTTACGATCTTTTTGGAAAATTGTTCATTCAAATATTTGTGTTTCATGTTTTTTACTTTTGTGAAGTGATGATAATTTAATTTTTTAAATAATAAGCATTTTTAGTAACTTCTTTTCAGTTGCACCTGATACAGTGTCACAGTAGTTCCCATATGCCAACTACTCAAATAAACATACAATGAAATGAAGTTTCAATAATTGAATTACTGTTGACTTCCTTTCTTCTTGGTTCTGGTCTAGTAGTGTTGTGTGTCACAACCTCTAAAATTTAAGAGTGAACAAATATGTGACCCTGTCTGTGAAATCCAGGCTAAAGTCTCAAAATCTAATTATGAGATTAGGAGCAACAAAGTTTGGTTTCACTCAATGATTTCACTTAACATCTCAAGTTCATTAAACATATCAAGGTTATATTGTCACACAATTTTCTTTAAATTATGTAGAATGAGTTTATGTACAAAACAGTAAATCTAAATAAATTACTTTAGCTGGATTTTCACAGGCATGATCACATATTTCAAGAAATTGGGGATAATCCTGTCTGTGTAGTTTAATGCTAAACATTGAAAACTCCCACTCTCGTGACGCATCAGCGCCCTTGTGGCGGTTCTTAAAGAGACATGATCCTAATGCTGCGTTCCAGGCAACTCGGATTTGGGATATTTCCCACCTCAACCCGGAAAAACTTATGGAACGGGCGCTCTTTTATAGTTTTTTTTTTTTTTAAACTCTAAATGTTTAAATTATAAGTAACATCAATGTTTTAATCTAACGTCATACTTTAGATTTTACTTAATTCAGACGTCATTTCCGGTTTTGAGGTGGAAAATATCCTAAATCCGAGTTGGACGCAGCATAATTTCAACAGCATCTAACATTGAGTAAAATTGTGAACGTGTCTCTTTAAGGATCTGCAACGCTTCCGGTTGTAACTGCTATTAGTTGCACTATGGACTTTAAACAAACTCGCTGAATGTAATGCTTGTGTGTCGCTTATTCAAAATAATAAAACAGCGAAATGATTTGCATCTTGTTGGTTGCAGGGCACGGCACGATTTTAGAGACACAGATTAAGGTAATCATAAAATCATATGTTTGCATAATGTCTATAAAAACTCAATAAACTCTATGCTTTAGTGCCTGGTATATACATTTCAACTTTAAATCGCGCGTGTGCACCTGAATGCCATATGCCACACATTAGAGACGTTCACTGAATAAAACGAGAAAGTGTTTATTGATAATTGATTGATCGATTATACAGTATTCGGTTTAACATATAACTGTTATCTGTATAAGAGTGATGTTACAGGTCTGTATACTCATCTGATCGGTGTGCCCAAAGCTCTTTTACCTGGAGTGGGGGGAAAGAAAATATTGGATTTCTGGTGGGAAACCGTTAACACGTAAGTAAATATATGTGTGCTGTACTTTAGTATGTAGTACGTACCATGCAGACAAATCCAAAACAACATTCAATCTTTTCTTTTAGGCGTCAGCTCTTCAGTGAAGTCTATTTGGTCACAAATGCTGATAAGTAAGTGCATGCCTCTGAACTTTTGTACTGTTCTTGACTTTCATTTGAAGAAAATAAGGGCAGGGGTTTGCTTTGAATTACTGGCATACAGTGATACCATAGATGTACGCACATATAGCAGATTCCCCTTGATGTTATGGCCCTGTCTGTTAAAAAAATGCACTTTCAGATACAAGCACTATGAGCGGTGGGCAACGGCGAATGACTTTCCAGTGGAGAATGTTGTTAATGATGGCAGCACGACTCTAGATGACCGACTCGGGGCTGTTGCTGACCTTGAGTTGGCCATTCGAAGCCGGCAGTTGCAAGATGACATCATGGTGGTATGATGCCGCTTCATATATCTACAGTATTGAGTAGCAGCATCATTTTACCTTCTTACTTCATTTCACTTTAGTGACTTTAACGGATTAATACTTATATGTTTACAGATCGCAGGAGACATGCTTTGTGCCGATCAGAATTTTGACATTGCTCAAGTCATTCGCTTTTTCAGGTCTAAGGTGAGAGATTCATTCGGCATTCTGGGTGAGATGTCATCCACCGTCATCCAACCAGCCAGGGTTATATTGATAAGCTTTCGGCACAGCACATATTATAGCTGTTTTTAATGGCGTACACATCTACTTTATCAGTAAAAGATAGCTAAAGGGATAGTTTACTCAAGAATGAAAATTCTGTCATCATTTGACGGCACCCATTCACTTCCATAGTATTTATTTATCCTACTATGGAAGTCAAAGGGTACGTCATCATTTTTCAAAATAGGGGGCAACCTTCCAATCTCTCCGATGGAGTGACCACAAACTGCAATTCATTGACGGCCCGCTAAAGGTTGGCTCCAAAAGGGTGTCAATTCCCATAGACCCCCATGTTGAAATGCCCAACTTTACAGCAGAAAATATGTTTTTCAGGCTGGAACAATAGTGTTTTTGGTCCATTTTGCCCTTCATGACTACTGTGAGGAAGGCTTTTAAATCTTCATCCTCCTGAGTGCCTCAGACTCTATTTTAAGATAACTGTGAGGGGGGGTTGAATTTTTTTGTAACTCATCCGTTTGAATTATATTAAACCTTAAAGTTCTGCGTAATTAAGGGTGTGGCTGCCACTGCTGTCACTACCTTCAAGCTAGGTGGGCGTGGTTTTAGCAACCAGCCACCTGCATAGACGATGCGAGTCCTCGCGAATGCATTTAACTGCAGCGATATTGAGACACCATTCACGTTTACTATTACTATTACTATTTACACTTACTGCTGCCAGCTAATAGTAGCAATGACAAATAAGATCTTTCCCTCCTCACGTTTACCAGTGAGCTGTCCCTCAAGATGCGTGCGTTACGTCCAGACTCATCAAACACAACCTGCACATTAACTTAACGAAAGCCAAAAGGTAATAATTCTAACAGCTCTGGATTAAAACAAAATTAAACGAAAGCTTTTTATAAGTTCTCTACTGCATCTCTTTAAATATTTATGTATTTTATGATATAATTGATTGGTGCGGTCTCTGAAAGCACACTGCTCACGAATCCTGTGCATTAGACGCGCCAATGTCTAGTCACATTTATTTATGTACATTTTTGACATGGAAACAAGGCAAGACTTTATACTAAGCGCACCCTTGACTAGACGTAAGATTTAGTCTCAGACGTGCGCTACGCCTAGATGGTGCAACAGCTGTACATTCTATGTTGGACGTAAAGCGCATTGTACGTCCAGACTAGTCTTACGACCGGATTACGCCCAGCTGGTGCAACCGGCCCCGAAGCTTTACACACCTTTTTACCAATTTTTGTTTATCTGCGAGTGACGAGCGTCCAAGATGGCGACGGCAGCCTCCCCCACTATTGGCATTAAAAAAGCTCTTAACAAACATATGGGTGATGTCACAGACACTACGTCCATATTTTTTTTTTACAGTAGTTGGTTTAAACGCATACAGGTTGGGAACAACATGAGGATGAGTAAATGATTACAGATTGTTTTTTTTGGGGGGGGGTGAACTATCCCTTTAACTGGTTGTACAACAGTGTGACATCATGCAAAATAAAAACATGCTTTTTGTAATCCTAAGGTCTCTTTTTCCTAATTTGCATCTTTTTCTTGTTTGTGTCAGCCTGGGGAACTTGCAATATATTATGAACTGGAGACAGGAGAGAAGAGCTACACCAGAGGAATTGTTGAAGTGTGTCCTAATACTCATCGGTGAGACATGACACACATTGTTTGTGTTCTGGAAAAAAATTTGCATGTATCGGTTACTTTTTCATGATTTGTACGATTTCAGTCCTCTCAAACTATGTGCATACCAGGGTCATGCGCTTCCTTGAAAAGCCTCAGGAGGGCGTCACTGCATCTCGACTCGCCAGCGTTGTCTTCTACTGTCTGCGTAAAGAGTCATTACCATACATCTCCGAATTCCTCTGCAACCACCCAGATGTTAAAGACAGAACCTTTGGAAAGTTTTGGGTCTGTGTTAAAATTATATTATATTTAGGCTTAACTATATTATGACAATTTGTGCTTTGAAATAGGTCTGCTTTCCAACTACGGTAAATTTGTTTTTTTGTTTTATTTGGCTGGTTTAGGAATGGCTTGTAAATGAGGAGAAAGTGCCTGTCTATGGGATGAAGTTGCCAACAGGATTTCAGCTTATTGGTCAAGTGGTGGGTACAATACTGTATTATTTACTTGGCTTAATGTTA